>NC_069707.1:7600681-7903712 GCF_023699985.2 Odocoileus virginianus
TGCTTGAGTGTTTACAGCAGCTTTGTTTAAAATTGCCCAAACTCGGAAGCAACGAGGTGTCTTAACAGGTGAGTGACTAGATAAGCCATGGTACATACAGATGGTAGAATATTATTCTGGGTTAAAGAGAAATGAGCTGTCAAGCCACAAAAAGATACTTCAAATACAAATTACTAAATGAAAGAAGTCAGTCTGAACTGGCTACATACTGTACGGTTTCAACTATTAATAAATAGCATTCTGGAAAAGGAAAAACTATAGAGACAGTTTAAAAAAAAACTGTGGTTGCCAGGGGTTTGGGGGAGAGAGGACTAGTTAGAGCACAAAGGATTTCTAGAGCAATGAAACTACTCTGTATGATAGATACTATAGTGATGGATATATATCATTATGCATTCAAATCCATAGCACATACTGAACTGCCTTGTAGACCATGGACTATGAGTGATTACGATGTGTCAGTGTAGGTCCATCAGTGGTACCCAACATAGCGTCTGGTGGAGACTGTTGATAGCAGAGGGGCTGTACATATATGGGGCTGGGGGCATATATGGAGTCTCTGCATCTTTCTCTCAATTTTGTTGTGAACCTGAAACAATGCTAAAAAAATGAAGTCTTAAAAAATTTCCTTCTTAACCAAGCATTTCATTACTTCCAAAATTTAAATAGTGAGATTATTTTTTCAAAACTCAGATCTCTATGTGGTAGAAAAAAGCTGCACAATTATATAACCCTTTCTGTTGCCAAAGCCTGATATAAATTAACTAAAAGTTCAGAACTGTACATTAAAAACATGCAATTTTTTGGATCATTGAAAGAAAATATGGGAGACAACTGACCCCAACCTTTCATTTGTCTTGTTATTTGGTAATTAATAAATATATTTAGAAATGTCCTTTCCTTCACAAAAATATTATGCTAGAGGAAGAATTAATGTTCCTCATAAAAAGATGAGACAGAACTTGTAAAATGTTATTTATAGCATTTTCAGCAGAAAACTGAAGAATAATTTATTTGGCTTATTATGTTCTGCTTATCTTTGAAAGCCAACAAAACTCCAAACTCCTGAGTTCTTAAATGTCAGAACCCTGTGATTAAGTGTCTTGAGATCTACAATCTGTCGGAGCCTATTATTTGTAGAAAGATAGCTGCTTCTGCCAGATATATTATACCCTAAGACATGGGATGCTTGAGATTTTCTCTTTGTTCGAAGTCAGCAGAGAATAAACTCAGCTCCTATTGGGATCCGTGGAGGGGTGCACCCCTGGCAGGGGAGTGCAAACCTGAAATAGAAAAAGTCTTCCAAAACTGCAGTTGAGTCTCAAATCAGCTCAGCTCATGACTGGGCTGAAGTTCTCAAACTCCACTCCATCTACATCACCAAAGTTTGCAGTGAACCTTCCCTGGTGGACAATAACATCACCCAGAACTTCTGCACTGTTCTTAAACTAGGATTTGTGTACGCCCAGATCTTTTGAGCAATAGTTCAATACAACTGGTTTCTTTGTAATCTCATGCATTTTATTCTTTGCATTTAAAAATATTCTTCTAAGGAAGTGAAGAAGGAAATGGCAACCCCCTCCAATATTCTTGCCTGGAGAATCCCAAAGACAGAGGAGCCTGGTGGGCTACAGTCCATGGGGTCACAAAGAGTTGGACACGGCTGAGTGCCTGTCACTTCACTTCTAAGGAAGAATCACTAGAAGTAAGTCAGAAAGAGAAAAATAACATATATTAAACACATATGTGGAATCTAGAGAAATGGTATAGAAATCTTATTTGCAAAACAGAAATAGAGACTCATAGAGAACAAATATATGGACATCAAGGAGGGAATTGGGTGGGGGTGAACTGGGAGACTGGAATAGGCATATTAACACTATTGATATTGTGTATGAAATAGATCACTAACGAGAACCTAGTGCACATTTCAGGAAACCTTACTCAATGCTCTATGGAGACCTAAATGGGAAGGAAATCCAAAAAAAGAGGGGTTATGTGTGTGTGTATAACTGGTTAGCTTGATGTACAGTAGAAAGAAACACAGCCTTGTAAAGCAACTATACTCCAGTCAAAATTAATTTACAAAAACAAAAAAGGAATCACTAGGCTGACAAAGAGATCGTGATATGTATTTCTCATATACAATGTCCAGAGCTCAACCAAAAATGACCAGGCATGCCACGGACATAGGACCAAGCATAAAATCAACTGTATTTCCACAGACTAGCAGCAGCTAGGAAGCAAAATTAAAACAAAACAAAACCCTCACCATTTACAACAGCCATGAAAACCAGAGAAATGAATCTGATAAAATATGTGCAAGACGATCACTCAGAAAACGAAACCTTTGTTGAAATTCGCTCACAATGAAGTACAAATAGAAAAATATTTCATATTCATATGTAAAAAATATTTCATATCATAAAGTCATAATTCTCTACCTAAACTGATCGATGTTTTCCATACAATTCCAAACACAACCTCCATTGGACTTTATGTAAAATGTATTCTAAAGTGTATGTGTAACATCAAAATGTTAAAGTAGTTCCCCAAAAGACCGTGAGAGAGGGGTCCATGGGAAAATGGATTATTAGGAAATGTTCCTGAGAAACTAATGGTGAAAGGGGCCAAATAAAGGAATTCAAGGAAGACATTGGCAGCATTTGCTACATCACTCCGAAAGAAATAAATCAGGTGAGGAAAGTTTGCTAATGGATATCAAGACCTATCTAAAGCTATTGGTAATTAAGGCAGTATGGTCTTGTCAGAGAGAATTTTTAAAAATTGACCAGTGGAAAAAATTCAAGGTGCCGGCAGGGCCGTGCTTCCTCCACAGGCTCAAGAGAGGAAGTCTTCCTTGTCTCCTGGTGGTTGCCGGCCATCTTTAGCGTTCCTCAGCATGTAGATACATCTCCAATTTCCACTTTTGATTTCACGTGGCACCCTTACTAGCACACCAGTCATTGGATTCAAGGCTTTCTCTCCTCTAAAATGATCCCATCATAACTTAATTGCATAAGTTGCAAAGACTCTGTTTCCAAATAAGGTCACAGTTTGAGCTTCTGAGTGGACATGAATTTTTTGGTTTGTTTTTCTTATTTATTTATTTATTTGGAGTGGACATGAATTTGGGGGGAGGAGAGGACACTATTCAAGTCATAAATGGCCAATCACCATAGAAAGATGCTAAACCCTTTCAGACTCTGGTAAATGCAAATTAGATCTACCACAGTATACTGTTTTTCATTCCTCTCGACTGGCGAACATTGAGATGTGCAGAGAGGATCCGCCAGATCCTCTGGACCAGTGAATGGATCAGGTGGACTCACATGTGGGAAAGTGAGAGCTGGTTCATGCCGTCTAACCCATCTCACTTCAGAAAACACTCCGCTACGGTGTTGTCAATCTGCCTCAGCAAGCTTGCTTCCGGGTATGTGCCTGAGAGAAATTCTCACACAAGTGTACCAAAAGACATATTATAGTAAAACTTCTAAATAGCAGCATTTCTGGTCAATAAAAAAAGACACCTGAAAACAATTCACTTGCGAGAGAATAAATTGTGTTCTTTCAGCAGTCAAAATAAATGGACTACACCACACACAAGAGCATAGGGGAATTTCTCAACATAATGTTGAGTGGGGGAGAAAAAAGCAATCTGCAGAAAACAACATAGAATATGATATCATTTTTATACAAAAACTACATAGAATGTGATATCATTTTTACACAAAATACACAAAGGTAAACGATATACAGCACGGATGACAAAATGTTAACTGAAAGACCATGATCGATGGGAGTGGAATAGATTCAACGTGGACATCTTGGCTGCCCTGAAGGAATTTCCAAAAGCAGAATCTGAGCCTGGCACACAGAAGGCGAAAGAGGACAAATCACTTATTCATTGTCAGTTTTTCCTGTGAAAGCTTCCTTCCTTCATTCATTCAACAGTTACGGAGAGACAAGAGCTGTCAGAGAGGGGTCCTCTCTGGGGGCTAAAAGGATGGGTGGGTTGGCCTTGGCTCATTCTGGGAAAGGAAGGGGCTTCAAAACGGGGTAGGGAAACAGGGTACATAAAGAGCTTAAATTTTATTTTGAAACATTAAGCTCCTTGATGAAAGAAGATTTCAATTCCTGTAACCATGACACAATTCATGTTTTATTCATAATCTCATGTACTGTTATTCTTATCTTCCTCAAACTAATTCCAGCCTTCTTCGCTCATTGCTTGAGTGTTTGGTCATGTCCTTTAGCCTCATGTGACATTGACTAATTTATCTCTGATTCCCCTGAAGACGCTTTAGCGCTTCGTGCTTCCAGCCCCATCTGTCTTACATTTTCATTCTGTACCCTGCAACTTGCCACGTTTTGCACAGGAACATCAGGTTTTCCTGCATCGTGGGCCATTTTTATTGACACTTTGTGATGGTACCCTTGGAAATGGATCTGGTGGCCCACGAAGCAGGAATTTGCAGACACTCCCTAGAGGCCACCCTAATCCTCCACTCCCTGGGGTTCTTGTGGTCTGCTGGGTGGGCAGAGGCAGCTTAGCATCCTACAGAACCTTCCTTGAAAACCTGAGATGAGAACCCTGGAGAGGCCCCAGGTCTGTTTCTTCTGTAGAGCTTAATAGTGCTATTAGCTACTGCGCTGGGGGAGGAAGACAGGGGACAAAACTGAGCAGCCAGAACAGCAAGATTTTGTTTTCCTAACAGCGAAACTCTGCCCTGCTTATCTCTGCAAAAGATGTCGAGCTGGAAGGAAGTCTTAATTTCTCCCCAATGATTCCTCGTGTCATCTACACGATATAGATCTCTCCACTTCCGTTTCAGAGCTCACGCTGGAAGCCATCTTTGGTCACCATGGAAAAAATTCTGATACAGAAGTAAGATGAGGAAAAGGTCTGGGGTTAGACTGCCCCAGCTTGGGTTCTGGTAGTCACAGCTACCATCAACCGGCATGAGGATGTAGGTCGGAAAAATAAGGATCATAACGGTATGTCCTTATAAGACTGCACTGGGCTTCCCTGGTGGCTCAGATGGTTAAAAATTTGCCTACAGTGCAGGAGACCTGGGTTCGATCCTTGGGTCGGAAATATCCCGTGGAGAAGGAAATGGCCACCCACTCCAGTATTCTGGGCCCGGAGAATTCCATGGGCAGAGGAGCCTGGTACAGTCCATAGAGTCTCAAAGAGTCGGACACCACTGAGCGACTAACACTTTCATAAGTCTGAGTTAATTGAGACAGACATCTCACTAAATCTGAGAAAAGTGCCTGGAAAATAGTAGATATCCATTCAAGCTTGTAGTATTAGTTTCTACTTCTCACAAGGTAGGTGTCATTCTTTAGGCAAAGTTTCCTAAGAGTGGCCACTTGGTCTTACTTCTGAAGTCACACAAACTCAGAAAAGAGCATGGCTCTAAATCTCACTCCTGGGAATATACCCAGACAAAAGTGTAATTCAAAAAGATAGATGCACCCCTATGTTCATAGCAGCACTATTCACAATAGCCAAGACAAGGAAACAATCTAAATGCCCATCAACAGATAAAGAAGATGTGGTGTATATATATATGATGGAATACTACTCAGCCATAAAAGAATGAAATAATATCATTTGCAGCAACATGAATGGACCTAGAGATTATCATACTAAGTGAAGTAAGTCAGAAAGAGAAAGATAAATACCATATGACATCACTTACATGTGGAATCTAAAATATGACACAAATGAACTTATCTGTGAAACAGAAACAGATTTACAGACACAGAAACTTGTGATTGCCAAGGGGTGGGGGTAGGGGAAGGATGGATTGGGAGTTTGGGATTAGCAGATGCAAACTATTAAATGTAGAATGAGTAAACAGCAAAGTCCCATTAAATAGTGCAGGGAATATTCAATATCCTGTAATAAACCACAGTGGGAAAGAATAGGAAAAAGAATATATATGCATAACTGAATCACTGGGGTACAGCAGAAATGAGCACATTGTTTTAAATCAACTCTGCTTCAATGAAATGAATCTTTTTAACCAAAGAACATTGTTCTAAGAGATGTGAAAAATTTTCAGCACAAAATCAACTCTTACCCCTTCTGTTTAAAACATGAGTCCCACACATACCCAAACTTAAAGTTGCCTAAGTTTCTAGAAACAGTGAGAAAGTTTGTCCTATAGCTTCTTATGAAAAATCACTGAATTGAAGAAAAAACTTACGCTGCTGGTCATTATATAACTTTTTATTATCCTCCACTCTTCACATGTAGATCGTGTGAAAACTGCACCATAAGATGCACCACTGAGATGTGCAGATTGAAGCTCAACGGAATGTAAATTGAATGAAAAACATCTTAATTTTTCAGAGGCTAATTACTGAAATGGTGAATATTTGTGACCCCGTGACTTTATGTTTAGAGTTTTCTATTTTGTTGCTTCCCTATAAACTCGGAACAGGATTTCAGGGCAAGAAAATGGGAGGGGCTTCCCTGATGGCTCAGTGGTAAAGAATCTGCCTGCCGATGTAGGAGACATGGTTCGATCCCTGGTCCGGGAAGATCCCACGTGCCGAGAAGCACTAAGCAAGTGCCCCGCAACTATTGAGTCTGTGTTCTAGAGCCTGAGAGTCACAGGTACTGCGCCCACACGCCCTAGGGCCCGTGCTCTGCAACAGGTGAAGCCGCCACAGTGAGAAGCCCGAGCAGGAACAAAGACCCAGCACAGTCAGAAAGAAAAAGCCAGAAAAGGCAACCTCCGGACATCCCGGATCAGAGCCGATGCGGTAACTGGAGGTGCTTTGTGAGGGAGGGGGAGGGAGTGGGGCGGTCCTTAGAAATGGGGGAGGGGCCTGTGCGGACGCCGGGCAGCCAAGACAGTGGGCCGACCAGGCCTTTGCCGTTTCAGAGGGTCCGATGACGCGGAGCGTCTGTGGACTGCCGCGGTCCGGGCCTCTGGAGGGAGGAACCCCTTTCACCTGCCCCCCGGCAGGCAGCCAGGTCCTGACTCTGCCCAGCCCGGGACGAGAGAGCAACCCTGTGGCAGGCAGAGGCGACAGGCGGCCCGGCCCAGGCTCCAGGCGATGGGGACCGGCCAGTGTCAACAGCGGTAGCCTGGCCAGCTCTGCGTGAGGCCGCCACTCAGCCTCCTGGGCAGAAGCCCAAGCACTTTCTGTTGGTGAGGTCACACACCGATGCCTGCTCCCCTGCACCCAGGGGAGCACGTACAGGACGCCACAGCAGGACTTCGCAGAGAAGAACGGCTCCCCCGAGGGAGAGGGGACAAGAAGCAGGGATGACCCAAGTCCACAGAGCCTCGGAGCGGCGCTTCCCAACCGTCCATCGCCACGGACATTATCTTCTTGCTTTTATTAACGATCCATCGCGGACTGTTCTTTTGCAAAATACGACAAAAGGAAACGACTGGGAAAATGAAGTGGGCCACAAAGTCATGCAAAGTACAAGTCCAATGTCTTCATTATCGGATTCAACCCAGACGTGAAACTCTTCTCCCCAGTGACTATCAGCTTTCTCAAAGCTTCCTCTTGGCGTGATCTCCCTGTGGACCAGGAACCAGTCCCAGAGTCACTCAGGCTGGAAGAAGGCCTTTCTCTGAGAACAGGAGTCTTCCCCTGGTCTCGTCCCAGGCTGCGGACCAAGGTGGGAGCTGGCATCTCTTTGGGGACACCTCCTGAGATAACTTTAACCTGCAGTTTGTTCTCCAGCATCTAACAAACACCGCTCAACTCCTAAGACCCCAGTGTCCGGCCTTGTCCTCCCTGATACTGCCGTCACCAAACTCAGACCAGCTTTAACGAGCACCCCAGGTCACTCAGAGAGAGGGTACCGGGTCAGCCCATCTCCTGGGCCACTCGCCCAGCATTACAATTTCGTTTTGTTCCCCTTTGTGCTGTCTTCAGGCTTTCCTGGCGGCTCAAAGGGTAAAGCATCTGCCTGCAATGTGGGAGACTCACGTTCACTCCCTGGGTCGGGAAGATCCCCTGGAGGAGGAAATGGCAAGCCACTCCAGTCCTCTTGCCTGGAAAATTCCATGGACAGAGGGGCCTACAGTCCATGGGCTTGCAGAGAGTCACACACGAGCGTGGGGAGGAGACACACAAGGACCCAGGGACTCTAACGTCTGTATCCTCAGCGACGCTTGGCCATCTCTAGCATCATCCTCTCTCTTCTCAGTTCGTCAGATTTTAAGACAAATAGGGAAAATGAAAGTGAGGAATACATTCTGTGAGAAAACATCAAAGTGAGCAGCCGTGGTCTAAGAGTGATGATTAACACCGGCAGGTGGGTGCAGAGAGCGCTCTGTACCTGCTTCCCCAAGGTCGGGCCCAGAGAACACAGCTGGACAGGGAGGACGGAGCAGGATCACCCAGCTGATGGACATGCTCCATGCAAGTGAGACTAACATTGATCTCCCTGCTTCATGTGTTTAACAGAAGACCCTTCAAACCTGACACTCAACCATAAACACCCTTGTTCGTGGTCTGCAGAGATAAAAGGCAAGATTCGGGGTGAGGGGGTAAGCGCTCCAAAAATGCAATCTGAGCTGTCATGCCCTCACTGGGGTAGTGAGTCCCTGACTTAGTCAGATGCAGGATGGAAAGGACCCCTCGGTCTCTCTGCCACATCTATCTCCTCTCTCCTTGGAAGAAGGAAGGTAGGAAGGCTTGGGAGCTCACTTGGATTTCCCGTGAATATTCATGCATACTCAAGCTGTGAGGATACTGAAGGATTTTTAATGGTGGTTCATTGTGCCGTTATTTTACTTGTGTTCTAAGGGATATTGTTAGCTTTCTGTGTTTGACTAAGAGCAAGTCACTCTAAAGGGGATGCTTTGATGAAAAGCCTACATCAGTACATCAGTGTGATCATGACATTTGCATTAGTAATATCCTGAAATATTTATCCCACAACTAGGGACAAGGCTTATGTTCTTACATGAGTATGGTGATGGTACAAAGCTTGCAAGTACTAATCAATCCAATATTAAGAATGTTCTGTTTTTTAAATTTGTTAGCAATTAGAGTTTATTCATGCTGTACCCAAGAGCCATATGTGAGAGCTTTATCCTTCTAAACCCTAACAAGAATTCTTATTCATGAATATTTCATTCCTAGTTCCTGAAAAACTCTAATAAGTCCCTCTGGATTCAGAGAATACAGTTTGGTATGGCTGAATAAAACAGTCTCTGAGAATAGAATTGAAATCATATTTTACAACCAAGAGTATTTCTACGATAGATTATTTCTCCTTCATTTTCTACTAATAGCATCACCTTATGATTTTTGAAAAATGACATTTCTCAGCTTTACACCAGTCTCATCCCTCCGGTTTGAGTCCGGATGTCTGCTGGTCCTTTTGCAAAGTTCAGTCTCCAGGAAACAGCGAGGTCAGGATCCCAAGTAGATGGGCTGTCACCCTGAAGGCAATTGCAGAAGTGGGATTCCCTAAATTCTCTAGGTCAGGAGTGGCGTGGGACAGCTGCCACCAAAGCTTGGCCACCGCTTCTTGTTTTTTTACAAATTGAGTTATTTTTCACATTTTTTAATGGTTTAAGGAAAAAGAATTTTTATGACACACATAAACTATATGAGATTTAATTTTTAGTATCTGTAAATAAAGAACAATTGGCACACAGCCATGCTCATTCATTTACTATGGTTTCCAGCTGCTTTCATATGAAAAATGGCAGAGCTGACTTCTTGAAACACAGACTGCAGGGCCTCCCAAGCCCCACAGGCTTCCTCTGTGACCTCTGCATGGTTTTGCTGAGGTCGAGTGGGTCTGCTTCAGAGGAGACCACACTCAACTGAAAATACCGACTCTGAGCTATATTGTTGATTAACCTCCTGTCTCTGCGCTGGCCCTGGGGACAGCGCCAGGGCCATGCCCCCCTGGGTGACAGAGGAAGTCTGTCTCCTTTCCTTGTCATCAATGCTATGAGCTTGGTGCTCAGCACGGGCCACACACCGTTGAGCGAGCTGAGAAGCACACCTACTGCCTCCGGGGTGTAAGCACTGATTGTTTTATTTTCCTAAAATAGACGTCACATGAAATTTACCTTGTTAATTTTTGAGTATACATTTCAGCAGCATTAAGGACTTTCACAGTGATGTGCAGCCATCACCACGTCTCCAGAGCTTTGTCATCTTCCTAAACTCAAACTCAGTCCCCACTAGACAATAGCTCCCCGCTCCCCCTCCTCCAGCCCCTAGCACCCACCCCTCCACTTACTGTCTCTTGGAACTTGCTTCCTTTGGGCACCTCACTTATGTGGAATCACATAGTGTCTGTCCTTCTGTGATCGGTCCATTGCTTAGAATGATGTCTTCAAGGAACAACTAACTTTTGGTGGTTGTTTAGGCTTTCCTGGTGGCTCAGATGGTAAAAAATCTGCCTGCAATGCAGGAGACACAGGTTTGATCCCTGGGTCGGGATGATCCCCTGGGGAAGAGAATGGCAACCCACTCCAGTATTCTTGCCTGGAGATTCCCATGGACAGAGGAGCCTGGCGGGCTGTAGTCCACGGGGTCACAGAGAGTCAGACATGACTGAGCAACTAACACTTTGACTTCACTTGCCCAGTTTACATGGAGTTTCACACACATTATCTCTCTGACTTGGCATAGCTACTTTGTGGGGCAGGCTTTTACTCCGTTAGAACAAAATCTGTCAGGCAACTCTGGGGCCACCCTGAGGTCACCTGCAAGCAGTGTTCTCACCTTGAGCCCCACTGTATCTGGACACAGAGCGGACCCAGAAGAGCTGGATGTTGCCACTCTGAGAGGGACCCTTGCCTATGAGGGGTGGGAGGCGGCACCACTTTTATCCCCAAGGAGGACAGTTCTGAGGTGAGTTGCTTGCCTCCCTCAGAGGGTTCCCACTGTCCTGGGCCCCTGAACTCCCTGAGTCACCTACTTTGACTTCCTCACTTCCGTCTGAATTCCTCACTCCCTCTTGTGTTCCCTGGGAAAACCTTCCACAGAGACTATAGACACAAAATCCTGGCCTCAGGCTCTGCTTTGGACAGTATAGATAACTGTCTCTGTATCTATACTATAGAGAGTAGATAACTGAGTCAGAGGGTAACATGTTGGCCCTTGCCCACCTAGTAAACCTAGAGTCCTCCTCTTCTCATTCCAAGTGCAGTGTCCTCTCGCTTCTCCCCTCCTTGCAAGACGAAGTCTCGGTCTCAAGCATTTAGTCTGGTCTTGCCTGAGAGAGATTAGAAAGGGAGTGTTAGCCTAGAACTCTCTTTCCTACAGCAAGTGTCCTGGGAAACAAATGACCTCAACTGAGACTCCTCACAGAGAATGTAACCTCAGTCAGACGGCTTTGTAAAAATGTACTCAGGGAAATGGTCCTATTTTCAGCAGGATATACCTGACCTGTCAAGACTGAGTACTATAAACAAATGTGGAATGAATAGGTTTATGCGGGCTGGGGTCCTCCCAGGTGGGGGAATCTGAGAGTTGTTGCCTAACAGATTAATTTTGTTTTTTTCAGGGATCGATCGAGCAGGATAGTGAGGAGAGAGGGTGAGGGGAAAGTGCCAGACAGAGTGCGGAGACAGAAGGAGTTTGGAAGACCTGCCCAGTGGATGGAAGAAGAGCTAAAGGGAACCTGATGAAAGGCCAGCCTGCTGGGACTCCACCCCCTGGGCAGGAGCCCTGATCACGCTGTTAGTAGTTAGAATAGGAAAAAGGAGTCCAGAAGGGTGATGGCTAAAAGACAAGGAAGGGAGAAGCCCGCAAAAATAGAACAAAGGAAGGACCGAGTATTGGAGTTAGGACCTCAGGTAGAACAAACAGCACTCCTGGCTAGCCCAATTTACATAGGGCAGGCCCGGGGGAGGAGAAAAAAACGTATAAAAAGAGGAGCCAAAATGGGCCGGGAGCCTCTCTTCTCTTCGAGTCTTTTGGGTCGGCATGCCCTCACGTCTCGAGGATATACTTTCCTTTGGTGGTGGTGGTTTAGGCATCTAGTCATGTCCGACTCTTTGTGACCCATGGACTATAGCCTACCAGGCTCCTCTGTCCATGGGATTCTCCAGGCAAGAATACTGGAGTGGGTTGCCATTTCCTTCTCCAGGGGATCTTCCCAACCCAGGGATCGAACCTGGGTCTCCTGCACTGCAGGCAGATGCTTTACCCACTGAGCTATGCAGGAAACGATTTTCCTTCACTTTCTAAGTAAAACTGAACTGTAACACTGGTTCGTTTGAGGGCTGTAACGCTGGTCTGTCGTCCATCACTTCAGATTTTTGTTGTGACGAGACAAAACCAAGGAAGCTACAAACGTCACCTATGGTGACGTAGCTAGGCCATTCTGGACTCCTTTTTCCTATTCTACCTACCTAGCAAGACCAAAGGGAGGGTTCTCTGCTCCACTCAGCAGCCTGGGCGGGACAGAGAGTGAGGTGGTGAGAGAATCAAGAGACACGTGAGGTGAGAGTGGCTGGACCTAGGCCAGCAGAAGTCTCACAGACTGGGTGAGAGATGACACAGGGGGGACTCAAAAGGGGGTGGGCCCACGGCCAGAGGTAGGGTCTCTGTGGTGTAGAAATCCAGGGGTGGTGGAGCAAGGAAGCAGGTGATTGTGACCAGACGGTCACGCCATGGGGTTTTGGTTTCCAGAAGGGGCTGGCTTGAGAGGCAGTGGGACTCAGGGTACAGCCCAGAAAGGAGAGGAGCTGCGGGTCCCTTGAACTGACACGGGGAAGGAGGCCAGGGGAGGACTTGCAGAGAAATTCCAAGACGTTAGAGTGCCACCCCGGCCAGACTGGACAACAATGTGAGTGGGAAGAAAGAGAGGCCTGGGAGCCATATTCCAAGGAACTTGAAGAATGTGGTACCAGGAAGCCAAAAATAATAGCGACAAAGAGACAGGAGGGGGTGGTGGGCAGGACCAGATGGGTCTCCAAGGACCACTTCCCCAGCCGGTCTGCAGACTGAGAGTGGCTGGCCTTGCTCCCCAACACCCCTCCCACCCCCACCCCATGTGGCCGTGTGCTTGCCTTCACTCCTGCCTGCCCTCTGCCTGGAATCCTCTCGCTCCTTGGTTTTTTGAAATCCCACCTCCCTTCCAGCAGCCAAAGTGTAACTCCGTGGAACATTCCCCTTTTACTACAAAAGATTGGATTCCCTTCCTCCTGACTGCCACCCAACTTTGTTTATAACACCCTCTTGACACTGACTGTGTGCAGCTTGGAGCTACAGATGCCTGTGTGTACCTTCCTCTCCTATTCTAGAAGACAGGGGCTTCTACTTGCTCATCTTGGCCTTGTTCTCATGCTGGAGTCGGCAGAGAAAGCCATTTATGAATATTTGCAGCACAAATGCTTCGAATCCTTCCCCTTCATCAAGACCAAGCATTCTATTCTAGCAGCCTCAACCCCGTGCCCTGGGAATTCTTAGAATGGCACCTAGTAATCCATGATGACTTAAGCAGGTTGTCTAAATACCCAGTGGATATAAATGATGATCTGGTCTCCTCTTCATATTTGCATATTATTTTAACTCTTCTTGTTTTAGTTTTAACCTTATAGATCATTTTTGGGAACAGGTTTTAGATGAAGAGAGAGAAATTTGTCCTGGCAACCCTGTCTGATTCTGACTCTTACTTGTTTGCAAGGCATCACTCTTTAAAACGTTAGAAGAATTTTTGTATTCATTATTACATTCAATTTCCCCCACTTTATCTTCGGGAAGGCAGTAAGTGGGGGGCTTCCCACTTAGTTCATCATATTCTCCTTGGGTGAAAACTCCTTGTTTCCAAGAGTATCTGAGTTCCTCTTTGAGACCAAGATCCCTTTGAGATGAGATGAGGTTGCTCCGTCTTTCACTGACCCAGAGGCATTAGGGGAGGTGACAGTAAACAAAGCGGACTCTCATCTCCCATTTTCTGTTCTTTCCCAGTGAAGATGCTCTGTTTTCAAGCAAAAACAAGATCATCCTAAATGTCACCACTCAACACCCATCTGGACTCCTGAAAGCAAGCTGCCTTGTTTCTGAATCAGATGTCATCACCCACTGAAAAGCCTCCCGCCTCCAAGCTGGGCCGGGTGGGAAAGCCTCATCCATCTCTCCCAGCAAGGCTGGCTTACAGGTGACCATTTCCTGCTGAAGAAAGGGGATGGGGCAGAAACAGGTGGCAACTGAGAGCCAGGTTATCACAGCTTCTTTGACCCTTTGGAGCCCAACAGTTACAGAAATACTTGTTCAGTTGTGTCTGACTCTTTTGTGACTGTAGCCTACCAGTCTCCTCTGTCCAAGGGATTTCCCAGGCAAGAATACTGGAGTAGGCTGCCATTTCCTTCTCCAGGGGATCTTCCCAACCCAGGGACTGAACCCACAACTCCCACAGTGGCAGGCAGATTCTTTACCACTGAGCCACCTGGGAAGCCCATAAATAGTAATGGGCTCATTTATGGCTGTGAACATTTTACTCCCCACAGAGCCACATGGAATGTTGCCATTTTTCATAGGACACCCAGAAGGGACAGCAGGAAACCAAACATAGTCTCCAGGCTGGGATGGGGGGTCCCAGGACTCGCTGCCTGAAGGTACAGACACAGGTCCAAGCAGGCGAGCCGCAGGGCACTGAGATGCAGGGAAATCCTGCTGAGGTCTGTCTTGCGAGAAACGTCCTGTTTCCCTCTGAGATGCGGCTACGCTCTCCTCAGCCCTGCTGCGGAGCCTCCTTCCAGAGCGAGGCAAGGAGATGAGCAGGACGCAGTGGCACCGAGGCAGGAGAACGAGTGGCCCAGGTGCCAGCTGGGGCCGCAGTGGGCCCCTCCCCTCTCCCTCTTGCAAGTAAAAGGAACCCAGTGAGGGAAGATGGGTTTTTCTGAGATGCTAGTTTGCCATCTTCTCAGTCTGCTAGCTTTCCCATTAAAGTCATTCCTTGTTCCAACAAGTCATCTCCCGATTCATTGGCCTGTCGTGCCAGTGGGAACTTTGTGACTATAAATACATAACCCTCTTCATGAAGGGGAGGAAGGGGTTCCAAAAACACAATCACCCTCATGATTTCATTCATGAACATTTATATCAAGCAAAGGATTTCAAAACAGACTTTCATTACACAAGGCATTCCCAGAGAGGGAAGGGAAGCCGCAAGGAGGGTGGCCAAGTGCTTTCCCTCCAACCCGAAATGATGCCCCAGCACACGGTGGTTGGGGGTCCTAACATCTCAGATGGTGGTATCCCACAAAGAGTTCTCCTGCAGCAAACAGACAGAAGACCTTTGTAAATTACATTCATCATTTAAAAACGTAACAATTATTTGCACATGACAGAGCTGTGTGTGTGGAGTGTGCGCGCTTTACAAAACAGAAGTGTGTATTTCTTCTTGCACTTCAAAGAGTCACAGACACAGATGTTTCTCAACACTGACGTGTACCAGACCCTTTGCACACCTCGTCTTCCGGTGTCACCTTCACCACAGGCCCAGGAGGTATGGACTACTACTGTTACCATTTTATACTGAGGAAATGAGGTCCCTGGGGGTTAAAACTGAGGTCAAACCAGCGACAAATGACAGAGTCAGTCTGATTCCAAAACTCATGTTCTTCCTACGATATGGCTTCACTTTTTCAAGGTTCGTCAAGTACTTGTGCCTTTGCCTGTACACACCTGTAAACCTTCCTGCTGGAGTAATCTTTATAGTTCATGGGGAAATGCTTCCCAGAGAGCTGAAGAGGAACAGAAGGAATTTTTTGGAAGTTACAGAAAGAAGTTTCGACACATATTCAGGCATTTCCAGAAGGTAGAGCTGCACAAGAGTACAATCTCAGCATTAACTCGCATCTCATGCATGTGGAGTAGGGTGTCCTTCTGTATCATATTTAGGGGGTATTCAGTTGCATTTCCAAGTACAAACTGCGGCTCATCTTCGTCCCACTGTTTGGTCCACAATCTCCTTCCGCCGGTCAGACAACAGTCTCGGTTGCCGCGGTGGCCGTGTGGTCTTCAGGATGCCTGGGTTGCATCTCATCTTTGAAAGCCCTGGTCAGAACCACTTTCAAGGACTCCTTGAACCGCTTCTTCCTGCTGCTGCCCACGAAGAAGTAAATAAAAGGGTTGGCGCTGCTATTGATGGTAGAGAAGAGAAGAGAAACATGGTGCAAGTTCCTGAACGTCGACCAGTACTCGTAATAGAGCAGGTACAGGAGCCTCATGGGCATGGCGAAGATGAAGAAGATGATGACGGTGACCGTGATGACCAGGTACAGCTTCGAGGAGTGGGACGCCCACGAGTTCTTCCGGATCTTCACCACCAAGATAGTGCTGGACACCACCATGAGGGGAGTAAAGACCAGGAAGCTCAGAACGGCTATGAAGATGATCACAGCCCTGCAGTCACTCCGGGAGTGGGTCTGTCCCTCATTGTCAATGCACATGACATATTCCATGGTGGTCACCAAGCAGGAGAGTGCCCACAGGAGGGCGCAGACGAACGCTGACTGGTGCTTTGGGCGGTGGCACCGATACCAGATGGGATATAGGACAGACAGGCACCTCTCCACACTGATGGCTGTCAGCAGGTACAGGCCCGTGTTGTAGCCAAAGAGAAATGTCACTGACAACGTGACAATTGTGTAGTAATAGCCAGAAGACAGCTCGTAATCTAAAGCGTAGTCGACAGACAGAATAAAGATGCAAAAGAGCAACGAGATGTCCGCGATGGACAAGTGGGTGATGTAGACGGTGAAGGGATTTCTTCTCATCCGGAAGCAGAGGAACCAGAGGAGGATTCCGTTCTCAACAAAGCCCAGCGGGGAGATGCTCATGATCACCCAGTGCACGATGGGAATTTCCCGGCGCGGGTCCCTGACGGAGGTGTTCCCGCTGGTTGAGGCGTTGGAGGACTCCTCAGCAACAAATGATGTCCCGTTTGCCTCATCCATGAGGGGGCCTCAGTCTGGGTTCTTCAGGTAGTTTTCTGTAAATAAGTTTAGAAAGAAAATCAAGGTTGATGAATTGCAGTAAAAGATTTCAGCTATGGCTTGTAACCTTCATGTCATACAGGAGAATATGTCTACTAGACTGTACAGTGCTCTTCCCAATGAAGATAAAAATGAGGCATTTCACCAAGAGAGAACTGATCTAATGGCCTTTTGGAACCCCCCAGTAGCCTTTGGTTCTGTACTGTTATTTGCTTGTGGTTCAGCACCAAAGGGTGTCCATCAGAGCAAGAGGATCAGATTTCTGGTGTCCGTTTCTGTTCTGGCCCAAGCTTTCTGAATGGCATTTTGAAAATCATCTCATCTTCTGTTCCTTCATCTCCTGGCCTGAGAGACCAAGTTAACCACATTAAAATTCGATGACAAAGTACATGTTTGGGCAACACTGTTGCTGTCACTTTTTAATGCACAAAGTGCCATAAATGATGGGTGATTGAGAGGTGACAAGTAGGAAAAAATAGGTTCAGTAGGGTGCCAGTATGTTCAGAAGTGTGACCAACTAGAAGGTATGTGTTTTCTATAGTCTCAGTATTTGTGACAAAGCTGTGTACCTACTCAGACCAGGTGTGCAATGCAAACCATCCCTGGGGAACAGATGGTGCATTTCAACAAGATGTATTCGCATCCCCAAGCTCCATGGGCCAGACCACGCCGGAAAACACTACGGATAGATAGTAAACAAAGCACTGACCAAAGCCCAATAAAATGCTAAATATCTGAGACTGCAAAATACCAATTATCAGCAATTTTCCCTCACACTTCAGGAACTGCTAAATAAATGTATGCACATCCCCCCCCCCCCCCTTTCCTGTTATGTGACAAATATACATAAGCCACTTCCGCTGCTGGGGAACAGAAAAGGCAGGTGCCCACAGAGATCATCTTCTTTGCTTCTATTCATGGAGTCCTTGGCTTTTTATTTTGGATGGTGGTGGTAAAATATTGTTCTCTGCTTTCTGTCCTTGCAGATCAGGGCCCTATATGTGCAAAATAATCGACTTTTAGAAAGTTAATTGGTCGGGGCTCCCCAGGTGGCTCTGTGGTAAACACTCTGCCTTGCAATGCAAGGACCACTGGTTCAATCTCGGATCTGGAAAGATCTCACATGCTATGGGGCAACTGAGCCTGTGTGCCCCAACTACTGACCCGTGCTCCAGAGCCCACCTGCCCTTAAACCCAGGCTCTGCAACAAGAGAAGCCACTGCAATAAGAAGTCAGCACACAGCAACCAAGGGAGCAGCCCCCGATCGCTGCAACTAGAGGAAAGCCCAGACAGCAGTAAGGACTCAGCACAGCCAGAAATAAAGAAATAAAAAGAAAGTTAGTTCGTAGACCGCCGCCTTTCCTCGTGACCTAACCGGAGGCAGAACAGAACCGAGATGTGCTATTTTGTGAGCAGGTGCGGGGTGGTGGTCCCATTCCAGGTGATGAGATCCTGGAGCCCACAGAGCTGGCTCCCCTCTCTTTACCATCACTCCCCTCAGTTGCTCTGCTGAGATGCTGGAAATTATTTTTCCTGGAGCAGATTCTCTTTTGTTTCATAATCAGACCATAGAGGGAGAGACTCCAAAACTCTCAGGAGCCCAACACAAGGCCCAGAATTCCAATCCCATGGCACTGCTGTGCAGACTGGGCTTTGTTAAAAGTTTGTAGGTGTGAGACAGCCGTGTTCCCCAAGTTTGTCCATCAAAGATTTATTCAATGCCAACTTCAGGTCAGGCACTGCTCCAGGAATGGGGCTACAGCAGTGAAGGAAACAGACAAAGCACCAGCCTCTTGGGGTTAACATTTCGGTGGGAGGCAGTCAATACCCGATAACAACAGCAACAAACCAATACATGCCACAGAGAAAAGAAAAGCCTGGACCATGGCGAGGACCAGAGTGTAATTGTGGAGGCAGTGAGACGTGGTTAGGTTCTAGATGCAATCTGAGTTGCAGGTGAGGCAGGAGTTATTGTAGGAAAAGAGAATGGCTTTTAGCCATTTGTTGTCTGGACAATGCCCAGGGGGAGCAGGTTGGGAGGGGTCATATGGAGCTGGGGAATCATGCAACTGCCACGTGGAGCTGTCTTGGGGCATGTTGGGAGCTGGGGTTGGGGCAGGTGAAGCGAGAACAGGTGAGGTATAAAATTATGAGGCTAGATGAGATTGCCTATGAAACCTGGGTCATTAAAAAGGAGAAGAGGTCCAAGGACTGAGCCTTGGGGCACTTCAAAGCTTAGGGGTTGGGGGATGAGGAGAAGGAAGCAAAAGAAACTGGGAGGCTGGGAGCATAATTTATTCATGAGAGCAGGAGGGAAGGCCGAGTGTGCGGCTTAAAGTACAGACAGCTAGGTAGAGTGAAGAGGGGGTCTTAGAAGTTGCAAGAAGTTCTTCTGGACGTACAGTATCTCTGTTTTCAGCAAAGTCAGGAGGAAGTTCATCTGCTAAGAGTGAGGAGGTTTAAGGAGAGAGGACAAGATGTAATCAAGTGAAAGGTGGAAAGACTGGGTTAATGTACAAAGAGCAAGATTTCTGGGCAAACCTCAGGGCCTGGCTGGACTGGGGCTCAGGAATCTAGAGTGAGATAATCAGCATGGCCTGTGTTTTTCTCCATTTATGGCTCAGCTATCCAGGTGTGAATGTGCAGAAAGAGGCGAGTTGGATTTAACCGGGATTGGGGTTCTACTGGGCTGGTGCAAAGGAAACTGGAGACCAAAGGAACTGAAGCACAGAGACTATGGAATTCAACAAGATTAGGAGAGAGCGGAGGCCAGGAGAGAGGTGACAGTTGGTGAACAGGACATAGGAGCCCTTGGTCATAGATCCCATCGGTGTCAGAGAGCTAACTGCTGAGGTCTGAGTCCTGGAAGTAGAGAACTGGAAAATAGGAGGCAGGGGTCGAAGAGTGGGATGCCCAAAGCCAAGCCTGGCGTGGTTTGGGTATTGATTACTGGTATTCATAAATGTGGTTATTGGTATTGGTAAATGGAGCCCAGGACCACGGGAGTGAGCAGCTAGAGGAGAGGGGAGGACGATATCTTCTGACATGAGATCAAGCCTGGAGCCAGGGTGTTGGAAGCATTGTCTACATAGACATTGAAATCACTGGGAAATGGGGCTGGAATACAGGACGTCACCAGAAAAAACTGGCTGTGAGCCAGGCGTTAAACCTTCAAGGAATTTCAGAGAGCGGCCCGGGGGTCTGTGGATGGTCACAGTAAGGAGGATGGTGAGTGAGATGGTTGGATGGTGTGCACTTCAGAGCTGGGTGCTTTGGTGGTGATGGTGGTAATAGTGTTTCAGCGGGGAGAGAAGAAACGAACAGAATAGCCTGAAACACAAAACAATGGCAGAGGGAGGAAGGGTTTCGATCAGCATATGCCCAATGTGAGCCATATGCGTAATTTAAGGTTTTCTGAAAGCCATAAAGTATAAGGAGAAACAAGTGAAATGAATTTCAATATTTTATTTAACCCAGTGTGTTCAAAATTTCATTTCAACATGTAATTGATTTATAATTATTAATGAGCTACTTCAGTTTCTTTTTTCACATTAAGTCTTCAGAACCCAGTGTGTATTTTACTCTCATGGAACATCTTGCTTCAGACCAGCCACATTTCACATATACACCGGCCACACGTGGCCAGTGGTCACCATATTGGATGGTGCAGGTCTAGAACCAAAAGAACTTCACAAACCAAAATCAAAGACTAGAAATGTAAAATCAAGACCTAATCAAAATGTCTAAGAAAAGGGACAAGAACAGTCTTTCTGACTCAGGTGAGCAGGCTGGAATCTCTCATAGACCACAGCATCATTCAGTTTTTAGTTTCTCATTGCGTCCAAGAGAGCTCTCGTGTACTCATAAAAATCAGTTAGGAAAGATGTTTCAACCCAGAAGACCAGATTGCATTTTTCTTTACAATCAAACCATGTAACCAAATCCACTCTCTGAAGATAGATGATCTTTTCATTTTCCAACCAACACGTAGGTTTCAGTTACCGTACTAAGAGTCAAAGATGCAGAAATAAACAAGACACAACTTTTGCACAGTTTGGCAGGGAGGCAGGCAGAACCGAAACTAATTCAGTATGGGAAATGGAATAAAGGAGACTGTGATCACATCAGAGCAAGCACGCACCAGGATTTCAAGGAAGGCTTCAAAGGGATGGGCCTTGAAGGATCAATAGGAGTTTGTTAGCTGAGGAAGAGAAAGAAAGGCATTTTAAGAAAAGAACAGATGGGCAGAGGTGTGGAGGCAGGAGGCACAGAATGTTGGAGTTTGTGGAACCTGGTGGGCCCTGGGTGGAGGTATGGCTTTATATACCAAACAACAATATTTCAGTCCAAATAAACAGTTGGAATGAAGTGTGAAGGTCTGGGTATGATGCTTCTTTAAATATCAGACTTATTTTATAGGTTATACTTATCCAACATCAGTGCCTAAAAATTACATAGAATTCCTTATTTAAAATGCAAATCCCAGGGCCCCACAACTTCAAGAAGCCTGGGCTGGGGCCTTGGAATCTGACTTTTCATAGCCCAGGGGATTCTGATGCAGATAGATCCTGGGCCATGGTTTGGCAAACACAACCATTTGCAAAACTCTGGAGCCATTAAAGTTTCAGTGCAGGCCTGGGAGGTGGCCTGAAGCATGTTTTAGAAAGGTTACCCTGGTCACAGTCTACAGCCTGAATGGAAGGGAATTACGGATGCAGCAAAAAGCCAGTAAGGTGTGGTTGAAATAGCCCCAGTGAGAAATGAGAACTAGGATACTGGCTGGAGGAACGAACGGATTCCAGAGACATTTCAGAGCAGGCTGGTCAGGTTCCTGTGTCCACGAAGTGGGAGAGAGATGGGGCAGCGAGTGGACTGAGCCTCCCATCTGAAGAGGCTGTGTAGGCGAATGCTTAGTGGCTGAGATCAGGAGCAGGAGGGACAGTGGCCGGGGAACCAGCAACTGGGTTCGTGGTGTGTTGAGAATGAAACATCGGGAGGATACTCAGAGGGGTGGGTTCCAGATCTGCCCGCCTGTGTGTTCTCCCTTTCGAGGGCCTACATCCTTTAATAGGTAGAACTGCATAAAAAATAATAATAGACACACATACGAGACCTTTAGAACATCATCCGTTACTATGCATTTGCCAAATGCAGTGTGTATAACTGATTCACTTTGCTATATACCTGAAGCCAACACAACATTGCAAATCAACTACACTCCAATAAAATTTTTTTGTAAATGAAAATGAAAAAATAAATTTCAGATGCAGAAGTTACCTTAGACCACATGTTCCTCTTCCAGTCTCACATCTCTGGCCTAGCCTCCTGGGATCACTCCCCTCATTTCCTGTTCTCCCTACTCCCTGCACCAATCTGCCCCTCCCAGACCCTCCAGCTGCCATCCCTCCTGTTCTAATATCCCTCCACTACTCCGGTGTTACTCATTAATTACTTCCATAGCCATGACATTCCTCCCCATAGAGTTAAAATTGCATCTCTCTTGTTAAACCACAAACTCCTCCAAGGCAAAACTATATTATTCACGTCTGACTCTCCAGGACTTGGCATAGCCATTCAATAAATATTTATTGAATTATTCCAAGAAATAAAGCCCATCACCATGGCCCTGAGAATGTACCCTGGTTACCTAAGAAAGAAAACCGCCATCTTGAGCCTAGGCAGCCACAGTTAATAAAAGGTTCTCTGATGATTAGTATAACTCATGAATCCCATACCTGGGCAGATTTTGGTCATGATGTGGTTGGAAAGCAAATAAAAAATCCCATTAAAACTAATTCTCACTAAAAACTAACAATAACCCTCCAAATTGATCTGCTACAGCACGGTTTTACTTAAATGAGCACGTTACTAAAAATGACATTCCCAGACTTAGCAGACCAAACTGAATTTCAGTCTCTCAGGTGAAATAGCAGAGGGCAGCGAGAAGTGCCTTCAACATAGCTGGTCCTACTTGCTCATCAGGCCCCCAAATCTTTCTTCCTCCGGGCACCTTGGTCATTTTGGATACCATTCATCTCCAAGACTGGATGACAAGGGTTTTTGAGGTCGGGAAGGATAAGGAGAATAAAAGGGTGGGTGCGGCTAGCTAACAAGACCATCTAACTCAGAAAGCTGGGAAAATGTGAGGAAGTAATAGCACTGCAGGATTAACCACTGTGGGTAACTTGTCTCCAGGTCAACCCAGTCCTGGTCCCATGGGCTCCTCTGTCCAACGCACACAGCATCTTCTTTACGCACCTCCATTTCTAGGTGGCAATTATATCTGCAGTGATGGCTCAGAAAGTGAAGAATCCGCCTGCAACGCAGGCGACCCGGGTTCCATCCCTGCTGGGTCGGGGTGATCCCCTGGAGGAGGGCGTGGTAACCCGCTCCAGTGTTCTTGCCTTGAGAATCCCATAGACAGAGGAGCCTGGCAGGCTTCAGTCCCTGGGGTCACAAAGAGTCAGACACGACTGAGCAACTAACACAACCCAACAATGTTTATCCGGCAGTGACTGGAGGGAGAGTGTCTTAACGGCCCTTTGTGCCCCCGACGTGGTCAGTAACACGGCAACACAGCAGTGGGTGGAAACCGCACCATGTGCTTGAGAACAGATGTGAGTGGAGCAGGCAATAGCATGATTCTGGGAAGCGTTATCCCAGCCTCTCTTCCCTCTTATTCCCTACAAGTCCCCGGGAGACAGCCGTCAGGTGGAGCGCGAGAATGCCGTCACTTCATAGGACTTCAGGGTTCAAAGCGACTTCCCTTCAAGTCAGCTCTGGGTCCTTCAATCGGCTTGGGAGGCTTGAGAAGTCTGAATGAAGATACTGACACTGCCTGCCATTATCAGTAAACAAAGGATGCTGTAACCGTCAAATGCCAACATTACAGCCATCCTGTTGATGGTAATACCCGAGGGAACTCAGGATGGAGGCCTGATGCCCACCATCAAGCAGTCAGCTGCTGAAGCTACCCCCAAAGGTGCACCTGAGGAGACTCAGGGTGAAAAGGCACGGGATCCAGCCCTCAGATAGCTGAGATATACATCAAAGGAGTGATTTCAGTGAGCCCAGCCTTACCTCTTATACACAGATATGCACTAAATCCCATAACTTGAGATGCCTGGTTTTCTTTAATTAATAGTAATCTTCTAGTGTACCATCTACCTGGTCTTTGCTGCAAAAGCTCCTATATATCCTGGTTCCACCCTTATCTTTTGAAGCAGTCCCTCAGAGGGATCTGAGATGCTGTGTCTCAAGCTTAAGTCCTCAGTTTTTCCACCAAATAAAGCGTAACTATTATTTTCCAGTAGTTATGTATTGATGTGTAGATTTTCCAGTAGGAAAAACCCAGGTTTTTCCAGTAGTCATGTATGGATGTGAGACTTGGACCAAAAAGAAGGCTGAGCACTGAAGAAATTATGCTTTAGGAATGTGGTGTTGGAGAAGACTCTTGAGAGTCCCTTGGACTGCAAGGAGATCCAACCAGTCCATGCTAAAGGAGATCAGTCCCAAATATTCATTGGAAGGACTGATGCTGAAGCTGAAGCTCCAGTACTTTGGCCACTGGACACAAAGAGCTGACTCATTGGAAAAGACCCTGATGCTGGGAAAGACTGAGGGCAGGAGGAGAAGGGGACAACAGAGGATGAGATGGTTGGATGGCATCACCGACTCGATGGACATGGGTTTGAGCAAGCTCCGGGAGTTGGTGATGGACAGGGAGGCCTGGCGTGCTGCAGTCCATGGGGTCGCAGAGTCAGACACAACCTAACAACTGAACAACAGCATCCATTTTTAGGTTGTGTGCTTTTGGGGGGGGTTGTTTGGTTGTTTCTTTTTTTTCAGTCAACATAAGGAAGGAAGCAGATATTGCCCTCATTTTACAGGGAAAAACTCAGTGGGAGTAGGACTCAGGGTCACTGCATCACACAGCTCCAGAGGGCTCCACCACTCATCAGCTCCGAGTCCACTGCTCCCCAGGCCCTGCAGGGCATCAGGCCTGAAAGCTCACATGGATCCTGACCCCTGATGGCCAGGACCGGAATCCAGGTCCCCTGAGTTCCAGTCTCCTACTTAAAAAAAGTCTGGAAACCACTGTTCTCACCAGCCCCCCTCATTTTGCTGACCACTAGAGAGAAGCTAGAGAGACTGAGATACATACAATCCCAACTCAATTCTGCAGCTGGGAGCTCCTGATTCTTTCTCTGAGCTCATCCCACTCTGCCCTGGGGCGGAATCCTATTTTTAAGACCTTACCTTTTATAGCCTCTCTGTTATAAATTTTCTAATCTAGCCTGCGTCTAATCCTTCCTACTTAAGGAACAGAAGGCATCACATTCTCTAATTTTATGGGATTTTATTTTTTTCCTCCAAAGACTCGTTTAATTCCTAATTATGACTCTGCTAATGTTGGGCTGAAACCACTGGGTGGTCTCCACATTCCAAGTCCCCAGTCAAGTAGCCACCAGTGTGGCTTAAACAGCCCCAGAGGACCCGAGGCTCCCCCGACAGGCTCATTTTTGTAGCCAGTTTAATCTTAACACAAAATGGGGGGATTTAACATTTTTCCATTGCTTTTTTCTCTAATTATAAAACAATATTTTTGTTCACTGAAGAAAATTCAAAAATTTAGTAAGATAAAAAAAATCACACATAAAACCATTACTCAAAATTAACCTGATTGAACATTTTGGGGATGTTTCTTTTTAGTCTTTTTTTCTCCATCTCACATACACTGTCTTTTAAAATTGAGACTGCATTTTATAGTCTGTGTGATTGCCTGCCTTCTTTTTTTTTTTTTCACTCAGTATCATATTGTAAACATTTTCTCTGTCAGCATATATTTTAGAAAAGCATGACTTTGTCACTATTTAGATGTACCATTATTTATTTTTAATAATCCTTTAACTTTGGACATACCAGTTGCTTCTGACTTTTCACCATTATTTTTCAAAATAACAAATAACTATAATGAACTTTCTTGGATACAAATTTTGTGCACATCTTTCATCATCTCCTTAGGATATATTTCTAAAAGTGGAATTGCTGAATTAAACAGTATAAATATTTTTCAAGATTTTAAAACATTTTAACAAGTTGTCTTCCCAAAACTGTACCAATTATACTGATATCAACAGTACAAGATTTTTTTTCCACAGCATATATATATTTTTTGTCCCCACATCTCCACGTTTTAAAATTCCCAACTTTGGTAGCTGATTAAAAAGGCATTTTGCTTTAATTTGCATTTATTTGATCTCTCACAAGTTTGAATATTTTTTCATGTTAACAGTCATTTGAATTTCTTCTTTTACAGATTCTTTTTTCATGTTCTTTTACAGAGCTGCAATAATTCTTTGTAAATATAATACTTTGCCATATACGTTAGAAATTCTTTCCTCTGAAAGTAGGGTAGAAGATGTAAGATACAGCTTGAAGTTTTCTTAAAAGCGCTTCCTTACTGTTACAAAGACCCTGATGCTGGGAAAGATTGAAGGCAGGAGAAGGAGGGGATGACAGAAGACAAGATGGTTGGATGGCATCACTGACTCAGTGGACACGAATTTGAGAAAACTCCTGGAGATAATGAAGGCCAGAGAAGCCTGATATGGTGCTGCAGTCCATGGGGTCGCAAAGAACTGAAGAGGACTGGGCAACTGAACAATAACCATTGTTACAAGTCTGCCTGGACTCTGCTGATGACTGAGGTTCAGAAGCTGCAAGGATTCTATAGATACTGTAAACCACTCTTTATCTTACAGGTGAGGAATCTAGCTCATGACTAGTTCAAGATTACACAGTTAGCAGCCACGCCAGAAATGGACCCTACATTGCCCAGGTTCAACTGGGCACAATTTCTCCTCCCCACCCCAGTCTTCTGTCAATAGTTCATGTGTGTGTGAAATTCACTCACCCACGTTAAGTGGCAAATTAAACTTTGGGGACATCTAACAATCACCTTAATATCACCAGAGTGATTACCGCAATCGATGTGATTAGTACTAAAGATTTTTATTTAAAGTTCCAAGGGATGGACTCTTTGTTTCTCAAAGAATGTTACTACTCATTAGTGGGTATATTTTTATTTATTAAAGCACCATCTACCCAATGCCAAACACTGAACAACAATACAAGTAGACAAGGATGACTTATTTTCAGTTTCTGCTCATCCTACTAATTTCTTCTGCAAAATGGAGTGACCACAGTCATCACCACTATCAACAGCTCTATTAGAAAACAATGAAAACAAGGTGATCCATTCAGCAGCTTTGAGACAAGTCCCTCAAAAGGGATTAGGATATGACATAGTTCTCACACCCACCCCACCCAGACACAATACAGAGTGTGTTATGAGATGCTGCTGCATCTGCATGCTGTGGTCTGGAGATGACACCATTGCCTGGACGTGCTTTCTCCCCTCTGGCACTCCCCCTGCCTCTCTGTAGTTTCTTCTCTGTCTCCCTTCCTGGATCTGTCTTCACCCTCTCTTTGGGTTACCAGGCTCCATCCCTGACCCTCCTCTCTTCTTACTCTATAAACACTCGCTGGGTGGTTTCATTCGATTCCCTCATTTCAACAATTATCATATCCCGATGAAGTCCAAATCGACAGTTCTAACTCAGACATCTCTCCAAACTATCAGACGCTATTAATAATAGCCCTGGATATTTTAACTGGGCCTCTCATAGCAGCACACAAACCTCAGCTGACTCAAAACAGAAATCAGAGCTTCCCTGCTGTTCCATCAGTTCAGTTCAATCACTCAGTCACGTCCTACTCTTTGCAACCCCATGGACTGCAGCACGCCGGTCTTGTCCTGTCCATCACCAGCTCCCAGAGCTTGCTCAGACTCATGTCTGTTGGGTCAGTGATCCCATCCAACCATCTCATCCTCTGTTGTCCCCTTCTCCTCCTGCCCTCAATCTTTCCCAGAGTCAGGGTCTTTTCCAACGAGTCAGTTCTTTGTATCAGGTGGCCAATGTACTGGTCCACTGAAGAAGGGAATGGCAGACCATGTCAGTGTTCTTGCCTTGAGAACCCAATGAACAGTATGAGAAGGCTGCTCCATACCTCCTCTGGTATCTTTAGCCTTCCAAGCCAAAAAAACCTGGATGTTTTACCAGGTTCTACTCACCTTGTATGTTCCCTGCACAGTCCCTTGAAGTAGGCTTTTCTCAAGGAGCCCTCGTTCCTCCTAGCAGAGAAGGGGCTATAGAAGCCAAGATCTGGATACTGTGTATACCCAGTGCTATTGCAGTATCACTGCTCCCAGGCACTCTCAGGGGACAGAGCTAAGGAATATATGTATATGAATACATATATACATACATACAGAGACTGACATCCATACTTTCATAAGTTTCTACATATGCATTGAATACCAATGAATTCACATCAATGTCTCCAATTTTGATCCAGCATTGCTGAGTTCAGTTTAGTTTTCTTCCCCTTCTCATTTGTAATTCCTGTCTCTGATGGTAGGAAACCTGGCTCCCATTACCCTCAACGCATTTACCTATTCAGTCAACCCACCTATTGGTAAACACTCTCCTATGTCTAACACTGCCACTGTCTCCTGCCCTGGGACATACTTCTCCCCTCAACAGATCTGAGCTTGGCCCCAGGTTCCCTCCCCTGCTGTGCGGATGCCTTCCTTGTCCTGCCATATCACCACCGCCCCCTTCACCCCAGCTGGGCTGCTCCCCGATGGGCGTTCCTCCTCTGCCCAGATTCCATCACTTCATACCAGCCGTGAGAAGCCATCTTCCATACTGTTTGGCTCATCAGGCAAGTTTGGCCTTGGAGTACAAAATGAAGCAGGGCAAAGGCTGACAGTCTTGCCAAGAGAACACCCTGGTCATAGCAAACACTCTCTTCCAACAACACAAGAGACGACTTTACATGTAGATAGAACCAGATGGTCAATACCGAAATCAGATTGATTGTATTCCTTGCAGCTGAAGATGGAGAAGCTCTATACAGTCAGCAAAAACAAGACCAGGAAATGACTGTGGCTCAGTTCATGAACTCCTTATTGCAAAATTCTGACTTCAACTGAAAAGAGTAGGGAGACCCAGCTAGACCATTCAGGTATGACCTAAATCAAATCCCTTACAATTATACAGTGGAAGTGACAAATAGATTCAGGGGATTTGATTTGGTGGAGAGTGCCTGAAGAACTATAAATGGAGGTTTGTAACACTGTACAGGAGGTGGTGATCAAAACCATCCCCAAGAACAAGAAATGCAAAAAGGCAAAAGGGTTGTCTGAGGAGGCCTTACAGACAGCTGTGAAAAGAAGAGAAGCAAAAGGCAAAGGAGAAAAGGAAAGATATATCCATCTGAATGCAGAGTCCAAAGAATAGCAAGGAGAGATAAGGAAGACTTCCTCAGTGATCAATGCAAAGAAATAGAGGAAAACAATAGATTGGGAAAGACTAGAGATCTCTTTGAGAAAATTAGAGATACCAAGGGAATATTTCATGCAAAGATGGGCAAAATAAAGGACAGAAACGGTACGGACCTGACGGAAGCAGAAGATATAAAGAAGAGGTGGCAAGAATACACAGAAGAACTGTACAAAAAAGATCTTCATGACCCAGATAACCACAATGGTGCTATCACTCACCTAGAGCCAGACATCGGAGTGTGAAGTCAAGTGGGCCTTAGAAGGATCACTATAAGCAAAGCTAGTGGATGTGATGGAATTCCAGGTGAGCTATTTCAAGTTCTAAAAGATGATGCTGTGAAAGTGCTGCACTCAATATTCCAGGAAACTTGGAAAACTCAGCAGTGGCCACAGAACTGGAAAAGGTCAGTTTTCATTCCAATCCCAAAGAAAGGCAATGCCAAAGAATGTTCAAACTACCACACAATTGCACTCATCTAGCATGCTAGCAGAGTAATGCTCAAAATTCTCCAAGTCAGGCTTCAACAGTACGTGAACCGAGAACTTCCAGATGTTTAAGCTGGATTAGAAAAGGCAGAAGAACCAAAGATCAAATTGCCAACATCTGTTGGATCATAGAAAAAGCAAGAGAATTCCAGAAAAAAAAATCTACTTCTGCTTTATTGACTATGCTAAAGCCTTGGACTGTGTGGATCACAAAAAACTGTGGAAAATTCTTAAAGAGATGGGAATACCAGACCACCTTACCTACCTCCTGAGAAATCTGTATGCAGGTCAAGAAGCAACAGTTAGAACTGGACGTGCAACAACAGACTGGTTCCAAATTAGGAAAGGAGTACGTAAAGGCTATATATTGTCCCACTGCTTATTTAACTTACATGCAGAGTACATCATGCGAGATGCCAGATTGGATGAAGCACAAGCTGGAATCAAGATTGCCGGGAGAAATATCAATAACCTCAGATATGCAGATGACACCACCCTTATGGCAGAAAGTGAAAAGGAATTAAAGAGCCTCTTGATGAAAGTGAAAGAGGAGAGTGAAAAAGCTGGCTTAAAACTCAACATTCAAAAAACCAAGATCATGGCATCTGGTCCCATCACTTCATGGCAAATAGATAGGGAAACAATGGAAACAGTGACGGACTTTATTTTCTTGGGCTCCAAGATCACTGCAGATGGTGACTACAGCCATGAAATTAAAAGACGCTTGCTCCTTGGAAGAAAAGCTAGGATAATCCTAAACAGCATATAAAAAATCAGAGACATTACTTTACTGACAAAGGTCCATATAGTCAAAGCTATGGTTTGTCCAGTAGTCATGTATGGATGTGAGAATTGGTCCATAAAGAAAGCTGAGCACTGAAGAATTGATGCTTTTGAAATCTGGTGTTGGAGGAGACTCTTGAGAATACATTGGACAGCAAGGAGATCAAACCAGTCAATCCTAAAGGAACTCAGTCCTGAATATTCATTGGAAGGGCTGATACTGAAGCACCAATACTTTGGCCACCTGACTCACTGGAAAAGACCCTGATGCTGGGAAAGATTGAAGGTGGGAGGAGAAGGGGACAACAGAGGATGGGATGGTCAGGTGGCATCACTGACTTGATGAACTTGAGTTTGATCAAGCTCTGGGAGTTGGAGATGGACAGGGAAGCCTTGTGTGTCGCAGTCCATGTGGTCGCAAAGAGTCGGACAGGACTGAGCGACTGAACTGAACTGATGATGAACCAGGCTATGATAGAACATAACACCCACCTCCCTCCCGCAAACATAAAAGAATCATAGTCAGTAAAGCATTTGAATGCAAAAGAAATGTTCAGAAAAAAAAGATTGGACATTGTTCAAATTATGTCACAGGAGTGACTGTGTATTCTGTCTGCTTATCCTGCTTTGTCTGAGAGCCACGCTTTCACTCAAACTGACCACAGATGTGAGTCCTAAACAAAGCAGCTTAGCCCCTCTGAACACCAGGTTCTTTGCAGAGTTGGCACATAGTTTACTGCCCTTCTGGAAGCCTGGGGTGTCAGAAAAGCTAGAGACTGAGAAGCACTTTGCCGGTACAAGTCTCATGGACACGCCGGACTGAGATCATAAATCAACAAGCAGAGAAAACAAGCGTGGTGGTTTCTATGGATGTTTAAGGATGTGGGCTGGCAGGTCTACTCGAAACTGCTACCTGCATTTACTTCTCAATGAACAGATGGGCAGCGAGGGTGACAGGAAAGCAAGAGAGATGAGAGAAGGCAGAGTCTTGGGGGCATTCCAGCTTCAAGGAGGTAGAAGGCAGAGTTTTAAAGGCTCTGTTTAGATGCTTGCTGAAGTTTTCTCTAAAAATCTAAGAAAAAAAGCACCCTCTTCCATACCCCCCTCCCCACTCAGCTGCCCACGGTCCTCCCCTGGTCCTGAAGTCTCAGGCTACCATGGAGATCTTAGGAAGGAAGGAAGAGAGGGATGGAGGGAGGGAAGGAAGGAGAAAGGAAAGGAAAAGGAAAAAGAAAAAGAGTGAAAAGCCAACCAGCATCCAGGGGAGGCCATCTGAAACGTTGCATGCTCCTAGGCAACCGAAAGGAGAGACCTGACCCCAGGCTGGAGCTTCTGGGCGTGCAGCTCCAGAGAGAAGGGCATGTGCTCCCCTCTGCGTGTGTGCGCAGTAACCTGGACAAACAGAAACCCATTCGTGAGACGGAATTTCCATGGCAGGTACTGGAGCTGATGGGAATGTGCCGGCGGGGACATCTGTCCTTGTATTCAATGCCTCGTTCCCTCGAGCCGTCTGCATAGAGAAGCAGAAACTCCTCACTCCCTTTCCAAGGGTATGGCAAGGTCACCGTAGATCACTCATCTCGCAAGTGGGGGAACTTGGGGTGATTTTATCTCTGAGGGGACATTCAGCATTTTGATGGTGACATTGAGAGGAGGAGGGAACTGGTGCCTAGTGGGCTGAGACCAGGGATGCTATTCAGCATCCTGGGAGGTGCTGAAGAGCTTTCCACAAGAAAGAGTTTCTAGTCCCAAATGTCACGGTGCCAAGGTCAAGATACCCAGCGGTGGACTCCTTACCACCTTCTCCCTGCTCTCTGCATAGCGATCGGACGAAATCCAGCATGTCCTCTCTCCAGTTCCCCCTACCCGCCCTGCCTGGGAAATGCTGCCAAGACACTCACATCAAAGAGCAGGAGAATCCTTTCAACAGAAGCTGGCCCCCCATGGGCTGCCCACCTGACTTGAGAAGCAACAGAAACCACAACACACCAGTGCCCTCTGAGCAAGGCAGAGAAGGATCAACCCAGGTTGCATCCAGACAAGTGATGTCCCCGGAGGAGGCAGACACACGGTAACAACCCCTTCAAACCCCAACTCCTTCATCCTTGATAACATCCCCTTAAACAACCCTGACCACCTCCGAGTCAGTCCACCACTGACTCCGTGGACGGAGATTCTTGCCAAGATTCTTGCCCCCTGTCACGAGTCAGAAAGAAAAAGTGAGTGTGGAAGTGTCAACCCCAAAAGTTGAAAACCGACGTCCGGGGACAGTTAATGCAGCACTAGAAACACATTTTCCAAAACAAAGGCAGGAGAGAGAGAGGTTTTTGGCAGCACAAAGCGGACATCTAAGACACTGTCAAAACCACCAGCACAGAAAGAGTGGCCTGGGCAATCGCTTTTAGAAGATGGAAAAATCTTACTTTGGTTGTCAAGTTCAGCTGAGCAATTAGAAACCGGGGTGCAGGCTCACGCGGTCCATTCACTCAGGGAGAGTCAGAGGTGGTGGCTGGGAGGCTGGACCTCCGCGTCCCGGGCGCCGCTGTCCTGCCGGCCTGCAGGGTCCCGGGTGCCCACATCCCCTCCTGGCAGGCTGCAGCCTGCCTTCTCTGAGGAAATCAGAGCTGCTCTCCCACTGCTGAAAAAATTCGAGATGTGCCAAGCAGATGGTCCCACGCTTATCAGCAGAAGCTGTGCTTCAAATGGCATCGCTCAGAGACACGCTCAAGTGAAAATCTTCACTCCGATCCAGAGTGGGACTAGGCTGGTGATCACGTGAGGTGACTGACCTCCCCCTCACCCCAAACCACCAGGGCCAGCCAGGGCTGAGGAAGAAGACAGCCCAGAGAAACACTGCACACAAAATCATGTGTGTAGCCGAAAGACACAATCTAAGCCACAGCACAGATTCCTGACTCAGCCTGTGACTGGTCAAGTGATCTCTGCCAAGCTCTGGAAGACTCAGTCTTGTCCCCTGTAGAATGGAACTCATCATGACCCAAAGCTGCAATGGTTCAATGAGGTGTAGGAATGCACCTGCATAGTGAGCAACACGTGGTTAAACAATTAAATATCCCTTCCCTTCCTACAGGGTTTCCCTGGTGGCTCAGATGGTAAACAATCTGCCTGCAGTGCGGGAGACCTGGGTTTGATCCCTGGGTGGGGAAGATCCCCTGGAGAAGGGCATGGCAACCCACTCCAGTATTCTGGCCTGGAGAATCCCCGAGGACAGAGGAGCCTGGTGGACTACACCCCATGGGGTCACAAGAGTCGGAGACGACTAAGCGACTGACACTTTCTTTTCCTTTCCTACAACCCGTGTTCAGAGAGTCTCATGCCCATGTGAGTGTGCAAGTGTGATGCAATGGAGGGGAGAGAGAGCGAGCCCAGAACTGGGTCCCAGGGGTGGACGAGCACCAGTTCCCAGCTCGCTTCTCAGCCTGGCTCAAAGACGATTCCTGGGAGCAGCTGTTTCTGTTAGATGCAGATCCTCACCCAGGCAGTCAACTTACTTTCTCCCGAGACCCTCTTCTTGGTCAACAGACCCCAAGTGAAGGCGCCAAGACTGAGCAAGAGGCTTCTGGAAGGTCTGAGTAGCCAAGCCTTGCAGTGAAGATCCCCCCACCACCCATTTGTGGTAGCATTTATTCCTTTATTTTTTTCCCCCAAAGTATTCCTTCATGGTTACTGTGGCAAAGTAGCTGTGGACTCCTGGGACTGATTCAATCAACAGAGGGCAGGAAAGCAAATTGGGATTCTATGGGAAAGCAGGCTTAGGAACCCACAGACGGAGCTTTCTTCGGACTGTTTTCTTAAGCAGGAAGATGAGAGGCCAGCCAAATTGACCTGGTGGGGAACCTGACCCGCAGCTCTGCCCTCCAGTGGAAGAGCAGGAGGGTACCAGGGCACCTCCCCGAAGATCTCCAAATGCAGGCAGAACAAGGTGAGGCCTGGGCACCTACTGGGCAGGCAGTGCTGAGCAGCAGAGCAGAAGATGGGGGAGACTCAGTGTGATTGCATTACCTGGATGCGATGCTCCAAAGAAGGAGAGTCAGCCTCCTGAAGACCTTTCCTTTCCCCCGAGGACCATCAGAAACTGCAGGGAAACTGGGACCGCCTGAGGCCACCGGCCAGGCCGAGAGAAAGGAGCGGTCGGAGGAGAGGAGACCAGACACGCAGAAGCAAGTACGATTGGAAGAGAAGGATCAGGCTGGCTGAGAAGGTGCCAAGGTCACAGGCGGGAAGGAAGAGACCAGAAGGGAAAGCGGAGTGAAGGACGGGGAGCGCTCCACTCCTCGGCTCCACGGCAGCCGCTGCTTAGAGGCTCAGGGACTGTCCCGATCCATGAACCTTTCACCCTGTCCGTTCGGGGGGTGTGAAACCCTGAGCTGAGGGACCCACGGGAAGGAAGCCTCCAACGTCACGATTTAAGTCAACAGAACAGACAGCCTCCCCAGTTTGCTTCTCCCAGCTCCTAACAGAGCAGGGGCATCTGTCCATCCTGCAGGGAACAAGATGCCACATTTGGAAACTGGTAACGGTCACCAGGTAAACAAAAACCAAGGCAGCGGGAAGCGGTGCCTGGAGTGGCCGGATGGGGTCCAGGTAGGGGGAGACGCCCCGGGGGAAGCCTGGAGGGGATGGCATTCTCTTCCCCTGATCGAGTGGGCAGGGGAAGGCACTGATTGTTTTGTGACTAATTGGCACCACCAACAAAAGCAGGGACACTTGCAGATGGAGCAGGCGTTTCACTCGTCGTAGCTGATGCTTTATACTCAGAGAAAACGCAGCAACTCTCTGTAAAAATAAAACTGCTTGCATTTAAACTGCAAATAGGTTGGCTATTTCTGGGCCCGGCTGGTCTTTGTGAGTAATCATCCTCCTCTTGAGAGGCAGGGAGAGTCTGGGGTGGGGGAAGTGTAGAGTGAAGGGGCCACAGAGACGACAGAGGCCCAAAATGAGGAATCCGTGGTCCCAAACATCCAGGCTGGGAGGAAGTTCTAGCTTTCACCTCCACAAGCTGCCTACAGAAACAACATCTCTCTTTCTCCCATCAAACAACAGGGAAACATGGCGGACGTGGCCAGGGAAGGGCTTTATGGGACCAAGAGAGGAGGAAGCTTGGTAACCAAGGAGGCCAGTGGACCCAGAAGCAGGAGAACCCATGAATGGTAGACCCATCAGGTGGTGGAAGCCAGAAATAGAGCCACACATGGTAGAAACCCTTTCCTTCATCAAGCGTGCATGCCTGCTCAGCCACTGCAGTCGTGTCTGACTCTTGGCGACCCTACGGGCGGTAGCCTGCCAGGTTTCTCTGTCCATGGGATTCTCCAGGCAAGAATACTGGAGTGGTTTGCCATTTCTTGTTCCAGGGGAACTTCCCGACCCAGGGATCGAACCTGAGTCTCCTGCAGCTCTTGTGCTGCAGGCAGATTCTTTCCTGCTGAGTCACCATGGAAACCCCCTCTTACCTCGAGAGTTTACTCTTCAGTTCCAAACCCTCTGAATGCCACGTGCACTTTGCTCCGTGCTAACCCCATGGATGCCCAGTGAACTCCAGTCACATCCTAGGATGTTCTCTTCATCTGGACAGGCCTCTCCTGTAGCTTGGATGCCGAGCCCTTGGTTATGGGGAGACAGCCATCCAGTGCTTCCCAAAGCCCTTCCCAAACAGTGCTGGGAAAGACTAAGGGCAGGAGGAGAAGGCGGCAACGGAGGAGGAGATGGTTGGGTGGGCTCACTGACTCAACGGATAAGAGTTTGAGCAAACTCCAGGAGAGGAAGAGTGGGACATGACTTAGCAATTGAGTAACAGCAACAACGAATCACAGAAGTTAGAGAACTTAGAACTTCCCAAAGGCCAGCACTCGCCTTTAGAGTTAGAAAGATGTGAGAGCTAGCAGAGGAAGAGGGTGGGCCACTCAGACCGAGAGAAAGGCCCGGCTGGGGCAGGCGTGAGCCCTCATATCCACGGGGAAAGACGGCCCCAGAGTCAGTGCCAGAGCAGCAGCTCCACAGGATGGCGGGCGAGTCCTTTAGCCCCAGTCTCAGCTCACCATTTGTCAGCTGAGCAACTTCAGGTCTGCTGGAAATCGGGACTCGCAAGCTTGACTGCAGTGATGACTGAAGGTTTCTCCCATCTGTTTGACTGACAGGATCTCAGAACAGGCCTGGCTCCACCCTCTGCCCTCCAGTCCTGCAAGAGGGACCTCAGATCCCGTTGGCCAGATAAAAGCCCAAGATAAAACCCTGAGAACAGGACTCTGCTCTGAATCCCATCAGCCTCGGGGAATCTTCGCCCTGCTTCTCCTCGCCTGCCCTGGCCCCGCATCAGTTGGGTCTCTCCCAAGTAAGGATCTTTACTTTCAGTGCACGTTTCTTAAACATCGAATCTTAAAGAGAAATGCACGTTCAACACCCTGCCCTTGGTTTTCCTCTGACCAGTCAGGCCGGCATGGCGGGGACCGTGAGAACATGCTGGAGCGGAGCCCAAGGCGGGTACCACACTGGGGAAAGCAGACCCACCGGAGGTTGTGGAAGCAGCCCCCCCGCGTGGACTCTAGGAGGAGCCTGAGCCCAGATTAGGCCCTGCCGTGGGGGACTAGGTCCCCAGCCCTGAGCCTCCCGCGGTCTCCCCTCGGTATTTGGAATCTGCCAAAAGACTCTTCCAGTCCAGCATGAAGCGCCTTTGCAGGGAGAGAGTGAAGTGACCCACACTGAGGCCAGAGGTCCTCAAGCAAGACAGCTCTCGACCCCGAGGGGTAGTGGGGCCACTGGTGCTGTGGCGGTCACACTGGGGGAGCAGCGGTTGCCCATGTAGACACAGCTGCAGCATCGGGCATCTTCCTTAATGTTAATAGATGGACCATCTCCTTCTACTGAGTCAGCACCGAATCAGCAACATAGACACTTGCCCTCTAGATTCCTTACCTAGATTGTAATCGTGTGCTCTCCCTTGTCCAAACATCATGAAAACTCCACTTGTGAGAAAGAGTATTTTTGGAGCATTGCCTGGGGTCATGGAGTTTGTCCATCCCTCTGGATGTTCTAAATATTACCCTGGGTTCAGCCCTGCATTCTTGGCCAGCATTGTCTCGGACCTTCATAAAACTGTACTTTCTAAATTATCCTTTGGAGATATTAATCAGCTAACATTTACAGGCTCCATAAAAAAAAAGAGAGAGAGAGAGACATAAAAAGATGAAGACTGTGTTCATATTGGAACCGGCTAGCAGGCTTCCCACCGTAACTCCAGAGTCCCTGTCAGAGATTTCTGCTTCCGGAGGGACTGAATTCCTTCTGAGCAGCAGCCAATTTGTTTATGTCAATAGAGCACCATAAAGCATGCAATTAGGGGTTTTCTTTTCCTTCTAGGAAGCTTGGAGACATATCTTTGACCTGCCTTTCCAAATGTCCCACAGGGCTACTTAAAAGAATGTCTGAAATTACAAATTTAGTCCAAGGTCAAATTTGGGCACATTAAACTTCTACCCATTGTCCTTTTTCTGCCAATGACTGTGGGTTTGGACAAACTATGTTTTTCCACCTACAATTTCCTCAAGGAGACTGAAAATATCAGTCATCTTCAAGTGACAGAAACAGTTACTTGTTTATGTTTACTGAATAGCTGGGACTTTGGACCCATGCAGAAGAGTTCTCTAACTTTTGTGATTTGTTGTTGCTGTGGTTCAGTCACTAAGTCGTGTCCAACTCTTTGAGACCCTGTGGACTGCAGCACACCAGGCTTCCCCATCCTTCACCATCTCCTGGAGTTTGCTCAAACTCCTGTTCATTGAGTCAGTGATGCTATTGAACCATCTCATCCTCTGTTGTCCCCTTCTCCTCCTGCCTTCAATCTTTCCCAGCATCAGGGTCTTTTCCAATGTGTTGGCCCTTCGCATCAGGTAGCTAAAATATCGGAGCTTCAGCTTCAGCATCAGTCCTTCCAATGAATATTCAGGGTTGATTTCCTTTAGGATGGACTGGTTGGATCTCCTTGCAGTTCAAGGGACTCTCAAGAGTCTTCTCCAACACCACAGCTCAAAAGCATCAATCCTTTGGTGCTCAGTGATAGCACCTATTAAATTATTTTATTAGAGTTACTTGTTTATGTGTGTTTACCTCCAAACACTTAGCCTCTGGAGGCAGGGACAAAGTCTTACTCATCTGGTGTAGGCTGAGTGAAATAGTAAGTTAAATAAATCAGTTATGTGTAAAGTTATTGCCACGATTTTATTTTTATTTAATTTTTAATAATTGTATTTATTTCCTTGTTTGGGGTTGTGCTGGGTCTGCATTGCTGCTTGGGCTTTTATCTAGTCTTGGGGATCACTCTCTAGTTGCGGTGTGTGAGCTTCTCATTGTGGCGGCTTCTCTCGTCGTGAACCACAGGCTCTAGGACACGTGGGCTCTATAGTTGCAGCTCTCAGGCTCTAGGGCACAGGTTCAATAGTTGTGGCGCACGGGCTATGTTGTTCCCAGGCATGGGAGAATGGGAGATCTTCCCAGACCAGGGATCGAACCTGTGTGTCCTGCATTGACAGGTGGAGTCTTCTTTTTTTTTTTTGCTGTAAATAAAATGTTTATAAGATTTCCTAATAAATATCAGGAAGCTTTAAATATCTATTCTTCACATACACAGGTTGTTTTGGCAGTCATTCTTCATTGTCTTTTAAAGGATCATGCATCATGATCAGACGTTAGATAGACTCGTTGTTATCCAGGTAGTTTATAGTAAAGTCGCTCAGTCATGTCTGACTCTTTGTGACCTCGTGGACTGTAGCCCACCAGGCTCCTCTGTCCATGGGGATTCTCCAGGCAAGAATACTGGAATGGGTTGCCATTTCCTTCTCCAGGGGATCTTCCCGACCCAGGGATGGAACTCAGGTCTCCTGCACTGCAGGCAGATTCTTTACCCTCTGAGCTACCAGGGAAGCCTGATATCACAATTTTAAATACTGCTTGTTTTCTAATTCTTTGTTGAAAGTTAGTCTAATTTGCCCAGCTGGACTGTACACCACTTGGGGAAGGAACCACATCTATATTCCCTGAGAACGCCAGGGCTGAGCACGGAGCAGTGGTTTGACAAATATCCGGCTTTACATCACAGGAAGGGAAACTCGGAAGCCCTCGGGTGAGAGTTTGCTGAACTAATGTGTCTCCATTGATTACAGTTAGCACCTAGCAAATGCTTCTGGAATATAACATGATGTCATGCTGCTGACTTCTGTTTGTTTAGGGTTTTGAGGGGGTCCTTGGGCATTGTGCCTGTGGTATTTTAGAGGGTGAGGGCTTGCTACTCTCTTTTGCAAAACCAGAGTGCCTTATCGTGGCCTACTGTGTAATTGCCAGGCAATCTAGGTGGCAGGTCACAAAAGCGAAAATGGATCCAACCAGCCTTGCTCCCGTTTGAAAGCAACCCATACAACAAACTCATTATTGGTAAGTTGATATGTGTATGTTGCCCCCAAGTAGGACACTCTGTGGTGTCTGCAGCCAGAAGAAAATGATAGTTAAGTGTCTCCTGCAACCACAGCTACGTTAGACCTACTCAGCTGCGCTGTGCTTGGTTATAGAAACTGTATCAGACAAAAACACAAGTGTCCAGCATAATGTTGGGACAAATTAAGGCTGATTTTATTTATTTTGCCTAACTTACACTGGAGGTCTGAGGGCAAGGTGCCGGCAGGGTCGGTTCCTCCTGAGACCGCTCTCCTTGGCATGCAGACGGCCGTCTTCTCTCTGCCTCCTGACGTCACTCTGCGTCCTAATCTCTTCCCATAAGGACCCCAGTCACCTGGATCAGGGCCCACCCTGAGGACCTCATTGTAACCTAACCACCTCTTTAAGGGCCTTGTCTTCACATACAGCCACATCCTGGGGTGCTCGGGCTTCGGGCTTCGACACATGAATCTGGGGGACTCAACTCAGCTCGAAACCGTGACCAGTTAGGTAAGGCCCTAAACTGTCGCAGGAGAGGCCTCCGGGGGCTTCAGCAGCTGACCACCTCGCTCCTGTCCTGCAGTCCCTGGCTTCCCAGCAACACCCTGTGTCCGAACAGCCCCCAAGCCCTCCCTCTGACCCCCAGCCTTCGCCTGTTCACATCCGAGCAGCCCCCGGATGCAGCAGCAGCTCCTCACACAGTTCTTGTGTTTATCCCTGCCAGTAGCTGCCACTGGGTTAGGATTCTGCATCTTGACTCCTTCCAGACGGAGACGTGCAACCTAGGTTCCCCCCATGTGAGACGTCTCCCAGGGGCATTAAGGACATGCAACTGTCCAGCATCTTTGGGAAGTTTCATTAAATCTCCCCAGTTGAGGCCGCCTTGGGAGCAGTTGGTGGATGGTTCTAGACCTCCACTGTTCCCTGGCTGAGGACCATGCTGCATGCATCACCCCTGTGTGAGAGGATTCTTCTAGCAGGAGGCCCATACCCTGAAATGTTAGGATTCTGGCCCACAGGGAGCCCAACCCACACATGACAGGTGACCTGGGCAGGTACATCAGCGCATGCCCAGGCTCATGCTCCCAAGTCCCTCCAACAAGCAGTGTGGACACACAAATACCTGTGACGTACTGTCTTGAAGCATCTACACCTAAGTGTCTCTACAGTCAATATCACCCTCTGGATACAGCAGGCTCAAGGCGTTCAGAGTGACCACATCCTGCCTTCTTGGACCCAGAATGTGCCTTCTCAGAAGTCTGCAATCATCACTGATGCCTCCGGAACAATGAACATTTATCTAGAGGAAAGACCACCCTGGAACAGGGCTGTGCAGCGCTGAGGTCAACGCCGCCTTCTGTTCTCCTCTAGTCTGCAGTGAAATGTTGAGGCCCCTTGGAGACACAAGCTTTCCTAAGGCCCTCGGCTCTGGGCCATCCCACCTCCATCCTCCTCCATCTCCTGTCCCAGCTGAAGCAGGCCAGAGCTGGGCCATAGAGGGCTCAGTTTTGCGGTGGGGCTCTCTCCCTGGTGCCTCAGACAGTTAAGAAACTGCCTGCAATGCAGGCGTTAGTGTTAGTCGCTCAGTCGTGTCCGACTCTTTGCGACCCCACGGACTGTAGTCCCCCCAGGCTCCCCTGTCCATGGGATTCTCCAGGCAAGAACACTAGAGTGGGTTGCCAATCACTTCTCCAGGGCAACACAGGAGGCCTGGGTTCAATCCCTGGGTCAGTAAGACCCCCTGGAGGCCCCCTTTGAGGCCCAAATTTTCTCGGGCCTTTCCCGAAGGGGACACTCAGGGATCTGCAGCAATGGGCAGCCGTAGCTTCAGGGCTGCAGCTCGGTCCACACTCAATCCTGAAATAACTGTTTTGCATATTTTCTTGCAAGAGGCTTTCCCAGTGACTCAGTGATAAAGAATCTGCCTGCCAATGCAGGAGATGCGGGTTCAAACTCCCTGGCACAGAAAGACCCCCTGGAAAAGGAAATGGCAACCTACTGCAGTATTCTTCCCTGGAAGATCCCATGGACAGAAGAGCCTGGCAGGCTACAGTCCATGGGGCCACAGAGTCGGACACGACTGAGCATGCACACAGATACCAAGAGAGCCCCACCTCAGACCGTCAGCATCTGCTTTGGTTTCAATGAGCAGTTACATGAGGGGACCACGGCCAGTCCTTACCATATAGACAGCTGTATCCACATCTTCTTGCAAGCAGTTTCCAGGGACTCACTTGAGGACTTAGGAAATCTAATGTGGGTTCAAGTCTCACAATCAGACAGACTCTGATACACAAAACCTTCTCTCTGGAGGACCAATATTTTTGATGATTTTTATGCTAAAATATACATAACATGAAATGTACCATTTTAACCATGCTTAAGTGTACAGGTCATTGGTGTTAAGTTCACTCACCCTGTTGTACAACCATCACCACCATCCATCTCCAGAATGTTCTTCATCTTCCCAAACTGAAACCCTGTCCCTTACACAAAGGTTCCCCATTATCTCTTTAACCCAGGCCCTGGAAACCATCCTTCTAGTTTCTGTCTCTATGGATTGGACTGCTCTAGCAACCTCACACACGGGGAATCATACATGTCCTTCTGGGTCTGCACGATGTCCATCCTGCCACGAGGTCTTCAAGCGGCATCCAGGTTGTCGCATGTGTTACAACTCCACTCCTTTTAAAGGCTGCATAGTGTTCTGTGTGTGGAGGGGAAGGTGCGTGCAGCACATTTGATTTCTCTGTCCATCCAATGAAGGACACTTGGGTTTTTGGAGGATGCCCTTTTTAAGAGTGCTGCATTATAAGTCAACACCTGAATACCCTTCTTCCCACGCCGTTCTCAGTCACATTCCTACCATCAATAACCTGGCAGGCTTCACTTAAAAGTACACAGAAAGGGGCCTTCCCTGGTGGCCCACTGGTTCAGAATCCGCCTTGCAATGCAAGGGACGCTGGTTCAATCCCTGGTCTGGGAAGATGCCACATGCTGTGAACAACTAAGCCCATGCCTCACAACTACTGAGCCAGTCCTCCAGAGCCTGGAAGCCGCAACTCCTGAAGCCCGTGAGCCCTAGGGCCTGTGTTCCACAACAAGAGAAGCCCGTGGGTCACAGCTAGAGAGTAGCCCCCCTGCTCGCCACAACAAGAGACAGACCACATACAGTAACGAAGACTCACCACGGCCAAAAATAAAAGTAAATTAAAAAAAAAGAAAACCGCACAGAAGCTACTCTGTAGGTACTTCTAGCCCCTAAACTCCACGTGTGCCCAGGGAGCTGTTATTAGTCTCGGTTCTTAACTGGCAAACAACAGAATTAGACTCTGGCTAATTTGAGTAGAAAGGCGATTTATTAAAAGCACATTTGCTAGCTCACAGAATCTCCAGGAGGACAGAAAAATCCGGGCTAAGTTAAGGATGCCAAAAACAACTGCGTGATGCTAAAATCGTGCGGCAGAATTAGCTCCATCAAGACGCGCCGCTGCCTCCTCCAAGCTCTGGAGATTCCGTTCTTCCCTTGCCCTCACAGCCCTGATCCTGCAGCCCTGGGCTCTGGGTCCCTCCTCGGCACCTGCCCCCACGAGGGAGGACTCTCAGCGTCCCACATCCTTTTTGTCACCAGCAGCCGAGATAAAGCTGAGGCAGGACGAGTCTGGCTGACTGCTCCCCAAGGTCAAATGCCTCAGCCCACTGGAAGGGAGACTGGGAAAGGGCAGCCTCATGAGGCAGGGCACCCTCCCGGGGCAGGCAGGGACCCGAATTCTGCAGGGCCACAAAGAGAGGCAGGGATCCAGGTCAGGCTGATGGCTCCTCTAGCCTTCGCCCCATCCTCAACACAGATAACAATGGTCCCCAACTGTCCTATACTGCCCTAGGCCTGAGCAGCAGGGCTCCACATTTTAAAGGCCCCAGTGGCCCGCCCCATCAAGTCCCACCCACCAAAGTTCATGGCCACAGGCCATGGGCCGGCCTGAAGCCATAGGCCATGCTCTGAGCGCCCAGGACCCTGGAGCTCCTCCAGGGCCTGGCCCCAGGCCCACGAGGGTCAACCGTGCTGCCAGGAGCCCTGATGTGCGGCAAGGGCATCTACACGGGCGTGCGTGAGACCCCTCAGGGTCAGGGACGGGGCCCAACGCAGGGAGAGAGAAGGGCTGGCCGCAGGTCAGAGCCCAGCTCCCCAGGGTGGCTGTGTTCCCGCCCGGAAGTCCAAGGAGTCCACGAAGTCTCAGCTTGAACCCGGCCAGCCTTCCAGCTGTTACTGAAGTGTATTTGTCAAGGTCAGACAACAGAACATACTGTATTCAACAGTTTGGTGTGTGTGGTTAAAAATGCGTGACAGAAAATGTTCACGTACATTCACGCATACAGCTCAGCAGCACTAACGGCAATCAACAATACTGTGCAAACTTCACCACTATTTCCAGCGCTTTTTCATCTTCCCAAACTGACGCTCTGGACCCACTGAACACTAAGTCCCCCTGCTCCCTCCTCCAGGCCCTGTAACCTCTGCTCTGCTGAGTCCCACTGCTCTGGACGCCTCACGTCAGTGAGGCGTACCCCATGGAAGTGAGCCACGCAATATTGGTCCAGAGCTGCTTATTTCAGTTAGCATGATGTCTTGGTTCTTGTTTGCTTTCCCACTCTGTGCGGCAAGTGGAACCCTAGTTCTCTGACTAGGGATGAAACCCGTTCCCCCTGCAGTGGAAGCAGATTCTTAACCACTCGACCACCAGGGGATGTTCCAGCTTGATGTTCTCCAGGTCCATCCAGGTTGTACCATGTGCTAGAATGTCCTTTTCTTTTGCCCCCAAGAAGGTCCTTTTTGAGGCTGAAACATATTCTACGGATGTGACCTCGTGGTGTTTATCCATTTGGCAGCTGATGGACACTTGGTTGTTCCCAGGTGGATGAATTTGAGCAAGCTCTGGGAAACAGTGAAGGACAGGGAAGCCTGGTGTGCTGCAATCCATGGGGTCACAGAGAGTCAGGCAGGACTGAGCGACACAGCAACACAGTCCTGGAGGCCGAAAGTCTGAGATCAAGGTGGACACAGGGCCTGTGGCCCACGGAGTCTCTATGAGAAGAGGCCTCCTCTGCTCCCTGCCTGTCTTCCCGGCCTCCTCCCCTGTGTCTCTCTTAGGAGACCCTCAGGGATTTAGGGCTGTATTTTAATCCGGGGTAACCTCAGCTCGACCCTCAGTTACATCTGCAAAGACCTTATTTCCAAATAATTTCACATCCCAAGGCTCTGTGTGGACGTGACTTTGGGAGGGACACTGTTCAGTCTAAGAGGAAATTCCCCTCCCAGAGCTCCATCCCACTAGGAACACAGAGCCTGCCCATCACAAAGGTGTTGCTGAGGTGAGCCGTCACTGGGGCGCCCCAATTCACAACTTAAGAGTGACCCGACAGGGCCCTGTGAGCAATGAACCGGGTGGATCTTCATTCCCTCTGATTCAGATATCCAGAAATACGTCCCTTTTGAATTTTTCAGAGCCAAGCATGAACTCCCGGAACTGCTTTGTTCTGGAAACATCCTTAATTTTGGCACCTCAATGGTATTCATCTCTTCTGGTTTAAAAAGCTTCTTTCAGGTACGGAGACAGTGAAGATCTCAGCTCAGCCATTTCAACGCCCACCCAGCCCTTCCCTCCCTCCCGCTCTGCAGAGTGGATACAGCACTGCATGTAACAGTAGCTCTGGGACCTCAGGGTGTCAGGAGCGGGTGTGAGCCCCCGGCCCCGGCCTCTGAGAGGCAAACAAGGTAGGATTCGCATACAGGGACGGTGTGAGGGGAGATGCCTGCGTGAGACGAGACGGGGCGAGAACAGCCGCTGGGAGGCGCCGGACCCCGGGCGAGGCTAACCCTGGGCGAAGGGGCGGGAGGACGGCTGGCGGAAGGGTCCCGATCCGCTTGCAGGAGGCCGGGCGGGGCCGACGGGGCGAGCCCCCGACAGGGGAGCCGCTCAGCTTTAGCTGGGAGCAGCCCCAGGGAGGCGGGCCTGGGGCGCACACGGAGATGGACCCCTGGCCCCGGACAGTGCCCTCCCCGCAGGGCCCTCCTGGCTTGGCTCCGGGACGTCTCCCTGCGGCACCCCGCCTCCACCCCCAGCGCCGGTTCTGGACCTGCACAGTGAAGCAGGTCATCCCCAGGCCGCCACGTGACACCCGCCCCACCACGGCGGCTCCCGCGGACGTGCAGGACGCCCCAAGCACCGCCCCCCCCCCCCCCCCCCCCCCCAGCCAGCCAGGGAGGAAGCAGCGTGGGGCCACCTTCCCCGCAGGTCCCACCCCTTCTGGGGGTCCCTTCCCTTGGGGTCCACGTCAAAAGTCCCCCAATCTGGTGCCCCCCACCTTCCCAGGCCCTGTGCCAGCTCTGCTAGGACTTCCTGGCCGGCACCAGCCCTCTAGTGTCTGCAGCCCATCTTAAAACCGACCCTCTAGGCTATGGTCCTCCAGACCAGACCTGCGGACATTCACGGCCCCGCCTTCAACTTCCCCAGAAACCTCCCCATCACTGTCTGAGCCATCCTTTTCTAAGCTGATTTCAACTCTAGCCTGGACAATGGTGTCTGTCCTAGGGAGGGGAAGAGGGAGTCACAGGTAACAAGCTCTTCTGAGACCAAAATACATCCAAACATTATTTCAAACAATAGCATCCCTCCCTCCCACTGGGAAAAAATGACGTTTAAACGCCTCTTCTGGTCTGCAGTGAGAGAGCCCTTCTGGGATTCTTACTTTTTGCTGCCATCAAGTGGTGATTCAGGTTATTACAAAATGGAGATCTTTCTAATGAACATTATTTTTATTCCTGTTTCCCTGTTTCTATAGGATGTTGGATTTTTCTCTCTTCAACAGTTATTTTAGGGGAATTTCCCCCAGAAGACAAGGGAAGATTCCTTTACCTTGTATGTGCTTAATTGCTCAGTTGTGTCCGACTTTCTGCAACCCCATGGACCTCGGCCCACCAGGCTCCTCTGTCCATGGGATTCTCCAGGCAAGAATACTGGAGTGGGTTGCCATTTCTTCTCCAGGGTATCTTCCCAAACCATGTCTCCTGTGTCTCCTGCATTGCAAGTGGATTCTTTACCCACTGAGCCATCACCCCAAATTAAACAGGCTGTTTTTAAAAGTCATGACATTCTGAATTTCTACGAGGCAGTACTCAAGGGATTTTAATAAAGTTCCTTTGTTTTCTGCCCAAGATAACATCACAATATTCAGCCATCACCCACACAGCTCCTACAGCCTTGCTGATCTTTGCCCTTGAACTTGTTCCGAAGGTCAAGTAGAGATTGGAGTGCTGACACCCGCAATAACCAAAAAGTTCAGAATGATCTTCAACGCAAATGTGGATGCCAGGTGACTCAAACAAAATACTGGACAAAACTGATTAGAAATTTCACACATTGTATTTATCAGAAGACACAAAAGCAGAGTATCTGGATCAAAAGTAGCACATGGCAATCTGAAAGGTAAAACTAGCTCATTTCTTCCAGGAGTAGAAAGTGGAGTTTTCAGGCCTTCAGGTAAGTAAGACTCTACATGGCCAAATAAGTCCACAGTTCTGGTTGTACATCAGTCCCCTGCCTTCTCTTCCCCAACTCTCATGGGGATCCCTGTCTGCTCAGACCCCTAAGAATATTAGTTCTGTTTCCACAGCAGTTATATTGCTGCAAGGAGTAGGGAGGGTACCCAGTGAAGTCCTACAGATATGAAGTTGTAAGAAATGTCCATCTATAAATATTCACTACTTTGGTTTTTTTCTCCCTTTTTTTGGCTGTGCTATGTGGGATCTTAGTGCCCTGATCAGGGATCGAGCCTGGGCCCCCTGCAGTGGAAGCACAGAGTTTCAACCACTGGACCGCCAGGAAAGTTCCTTACCCTTCTTAACTACATAAAACATTCTAGAGGACTTGCATGAATTCTTATAATGAATGATAAAGATAAAATTAAGGTCTTATAATATGGTCAACTAATATTTGTTAAGGGAGCCAAGAACATATAATGGGGAAAGGGTTGTCTCAACAAATGGTGTTAGGAAAACTGAATGCAACAGAAAAATGAAATGAACCCCTTATCTTACACCACACACAAAAAGCAACTCGAAGGAGGTCAGACTTAAACCTAAGACCTGAAACTATCAAATTCCTAGGAGAAAATATAAGGAGGAAGCTTCTCAACATTGCTCTTGGCAATGATTTTAAGATATGACACTAAAAGCACAAAGAGAAAAAAAAATCAACACGTGGGGCTACATCTCATTTAAATGTTTCTGCGCTGCAAAACGGACAATCAGCAAAACAAAAAGGCAAACTACAGAACGGGAGAGATACCTGTACAACCATGGACAGGTCTCCCCCACCTTTGGAAGATTTGCTTTACGTGGCTTTAAGCCACTTTGCTTTTACAAAAGGCCTACATTAGTACCTGATTTTCCTAGCTGAAAGGAATCAAGTTTTTCATTTTTATGGAAAAAGATAAAAAGCAGAGACAGCATTCAGTATTTGTTTTGCAGCAAGACGTCCTAGGGACAGCGTCACCTCAAGAGCAAGACTGGCGTCACCAGGCTCCTCCCCCAGGAGCTACACTCTAGCACCTCGGCACCCCACTCTATGGTTTGCACTGTCTCTGAGCATCTGTGCTTTATCCCCATCTATCCAGACATTTACGAGCAACATGTGTCCTCAGGTAACTGCTTCTTCACTTTGCTCCATTGGGGCTTTCAGAAGGTTTCATAGGAAAGCTCTGCTTTCAGAGAGTGGGGATAAATCTGTATCTGATAAGGGGTTAACACCCCCAAATATATAAAGAACTGACATAATTCAATAAAGAAAAAAATGAACAGTCCAATTTAAAAACAGACAGAGAAACCAAATAGACATTCTTCCAACAAAGACTTTCAGATGGCCAACAGGTACATGAGAAGTGCTCAACATCACTAACCATCGTCGTTTTTTGTTGTTTAGTTGCTAAGTTGTGTTGGACTCTTTTGCGACCCCGTGGGCTGTAGCCTGCCTCTGTCCTCTGTCCACGGGATTTCCTAGGCAAGGATACTGGAAGTGGGTTGCTATTTCCTTCTCCAGAGGATTTTCCTGACCCAGGGATTGAACCCACACCTTTTGCATGGCAGGTGGGTACTTTACCACTGAGCCACGTCAGAGAAATGCAAGTCAAAACCACCCACAATGACAGAATCCCCTGTCGGTCCAGGGGTTGAGATTCAGGACTTGGCGCATTCACTGCCAGGGCCTGGGTTCAAACCCTGATCAATGAACTAAGATCCTACAAGCCAGTGGCACAGCCAAAAAAATCAAACAAACAAAACCACAATGAGACAATGAGATAGCCATTCTTATAGAGGTGAGTTTATTATCAAGAAAGACAACAGGCTGTGAGTGTTGGCAAGGATGTGGAGGAAAGAGAACACGTGTGCACTGCTGGTGGGACTGTAAACTGGTTCAGTCACTATGGAGAATAATGCCGAGGTTTCTCAAAAAATTAAAAAATGAAACTACCATATGATCCAGCAGCCCCACTTCTGGGTATACATCCAAAAGGAAATGAAAACAAACCATCAAAGAGAGATGTGCACACCCACCGTTTCCTGCAGCATTATTCACCGTGGCCAAGACAAGGAAACAACAGAAGTCTCTCAACAAATGAGTGGGTAAGGGAGACGTGAGATACACACAGACGGGAGGGGATCCGGTTTATCTGTTTCTCGCTTTGGTTCTTGCCTTTGATGATGGGGAAGGGGTGGCACAAGAGGCCCCGACGTGAAGAACCAGCTGAGCTGAGGAGAGAGCGGGGGCAAGAGCCTCAGAGCTGCCCCCCGAATCCCGAGGCTCTGTCTGGGGACACAGGGCGGGAGGTGGTACGAGCAGTGCGCTTCCTGGACTCGGCACCTCCAACACGGTGCCTCAGGGAGAAGCCTCAGGGAAGTTAGTAAACGGAAACCCATCGAGGTCATGGGTTGAGCAGCTCAGGTCCCGCTATCAAAGCCTCCTCCAAGAGGGACAGCAGACTGTGCAGCCAGCCGGGGTCCCCACGGACGGACGGATGGACAGCAGGATGCTGACCATAGCACGGAGGCCCTGCTGAGTGAGGGCGCCCGTAGCAGGGACTCTGCAACAGCTTACAAAGAGACAAAGAGTTAAATAAGCAAATGAGTAATGTCTGATAAAACCACTACAGGGTCTCTCACTGCAGAACTAAGACAGTTCAGTGCTCAGGCCCTGACCCCGGGAGGTCAACATGGTCACTGTACAGGCTCAGCTGAGAAGTCTGTTTTCACTTCTCAGGTTTGCTTACTGACTGCAGGGCTCACATCCACGAGATGGGGTCCCAAAAGCCCATAAACAGTGGGAAGTTTCCATTGCATACACAAAGGAATATCCAACAGGAAGACAAAAACAAAAGTTCCCCAGGACTTCCGTGGTGGGCCAGTGGCTAAAACTCGGTGCTATCGATGCAGGGGGCCCAGGTTTGATCCCTGGTCAGGGAACTAGATCCCACATGCTGCCAACTAAGAGTCCCTGCATGCCACAGCTGAGACCTGGTGCGGCCAAATAAAAGAAACACATGCCCCTAGGACGCTGTGTGGACAGACGGATAAAGCCCTTTTCCCCGACCGAGGGAAGCATTTCACTGGTCTGAACACAAGAGCTGCCCGGAAGGCTGTAGGGACAGCAGCCCATCGGTCAGAGCCTGTCACTCACACCCCAGGACAGCAAGGGACGGCTGCTCCCCAACGCTTCTTCTGGGTGACTGCCATCTCTAACACTTCTGCTTTTACAGAGGAAAAAGCCTCTTTCGCACAGAGCTCAAGGCTTTGCTGAATAATGAAGTGAAGTTCAAGGCTGAGCACACAGCCCAGCCAAGGTCAACCCCCAGTAGAGAACAGCTCCCGATAAAGCCACGTGAAGCGCACGGCACTGCCGAGGAAAGAAAAGAATCTGATCCTACCTGTCTCGGGCACATACCTGTGCTACAGGTCACCTTGTTTCCAAAGTGAATAAGAACACTTCGGGGTTTATCATATTTATCTCAAACATGGGTCATAAAACCTTAGTCTGCTCTACCCCTATTTATCTGAGGGGAAACTTCTCAGCAAAACATCAGGGGCCAAGTGTAATTTTATAAATGGCAACTCAGTTAAAAAACAAAAACTAAATGATTATTACCATAAGCATCCAGAAGACACGTTCTAATATCTTAGGCATTATAGAAGTTTAGTAAATATTTGCTGAGTCAGTGAACATATAAACGAAAAGGAAAATCAACCTGCCTTTATACTCACTAGAGCTGAACTACACAAATCTAATGATACGATGTCCTATTTACTTGTTCTGCGTAGCATTTTCCATGATTCTGATATTAACTGTTCTCTTTTCTAACCTATGAAATACTATATTCTGCAACTTAAACACATAAAATTTTAACTACAAGTAGCACATTTTGTAGGCTGGGGTCTTTTCTCTTCAATAAAAACTATTTTTGACCCAGAAAACAAAAAAAATACCCCAAAGAGAAACCTCAAAATAAATAAAAACAGATCAACACGTGTGCACATGGACACTTGGCTTTACTTTTCCCCTTTACTAAAACTCGGGCCGTTTCTTAGGCCTAAATCCCTGTCAACTGACTGGCTAATGATTTCTCTCCCAGAAATAACAGAGCCTTTGGCCTGCTCAGCGGCCAGCTCCGCTGGATGCCTAGCTGTCCGTTCAGAAGACACTCTGGAATGTGAGCTTAAACGCCCAGGAGACATGCCTTCCCCTCAGTCATTTATAGAAAGAAACATTTGGGCCACAAACAAAGGACTTATCAGGGATAATATTGACAGACTTTTTCACGCTGAAAACAGAACACAGTTCCCTGTGAGGACTGGACCGATCCATGTGCACGGAGGATGTGAGGTAAACACACAGCCCTGCAGGGGGCGCGTGGAGACAGGACGGAGCTGCAGGCGGCCTCGCTGCCCTCAGGGGCCAGCTCTTCCCAGGAGAAACGCGATGAAGGCCCAGGTGGTAACGATGCCGCAGACCCTGCAAGACAAGGACCCGGGTCAGCGGCCTGGCCCACGCGGAGGCCCCGGCCACGCCCGGCGGGAGAGAAGCTGGTGTGGCCTTGGCCCCCTCTCCCTCCCCACCTCCGCTCGCCCAGATGCTATGTTCTTTCTGTCCTCCTTTGGTGCCCACATTCTCTGGAGGCTAGAATGGCCCTGGGATGCAGAGGGCATCTTCCCTGGTGGTTTACGTTGGAGGAGGAGAGGCAAATGGACTGCTGAGCCGCCAAGCGTTTTTCTTCAATGATGCCATTTTTTCTCTCTCCGGTATTTTCAGCATTTATTTTAATGGGACTTTGTATGAAGATTTCATTTAAATTTAGTGGTCACCAAAATATCTTGCCTGTTTTGCTAGTTTCATTGCCTGTTATCGAAACATTTGTCCAGGCTTCTGTCTCCGCAGATTATATTAGTTTCCCATGGTTATATTATTTAACTTTTCTCTAACTTCATATATGTAGATGCTCAAAAGGAACATCTATAAATATGATATCTTAATCATATGACGTCTATGACATCTACAAAAAAAGACATCTTATTTCAAAACAAGAAAGGTTTAATTTATAAACAGACAACAAGTAGCATTAACACATACACAAGCCACAACGACCACTTTCTTCGGATTATAACAAAGAACTACTTATATGTCAACTATGCGGCTTGCAGGGAGAAGGGAATGGCAACCCACTGCAGTATTCTTGCCTGGAAAATCCCATGGGCAGAAGAGCCTGGAAGGCTACAGTCTATGGGATTGCAAGAGTCGGACACGGAGCAACTAAATCACCGCCACCATGATGTTGACAGGGAAGTAGTTTTTATGCCCACTAAACTACAACAACGTGGTTTCCAGCAGATCTGAACCCTAACAGGAATCCGAAACCTTTGAAGCCCAGTTAAGAGCAATCCCATCTTCCCAGTTGCTCAGGCAGCACACCCCGGATTTAAAGCTGACCTTGCTCCTGTCTGTCGGCTCCCATCTCCACCACCCTCATCACCCCTGTCACCGAGGGGCCCAAGCCATGACTGAACCGTGTATCCAGGGGGCCTGGCTTCCTGACGACTCCTGCCCCGTGCCCCCCGTGTCTCAGTGAGGAGTGACGTGCCACTGCTCTGCCAGGACGGTCGATGGAGACCCAACTTCCCCACTCCATAGGGACCTGCCAGCCTCTGAGGCCTTGCCTCCTGCTCCGTCCGTCCGTCTCGGCGGCTTCTTGCTGCCCTTCAACAACACTAGGAGGCCCCACTCGAGGGCCCGTCCCTGCCACCCCCTCTGCCTGGACGGATGCCGGCCCCTCCGCTGGCCTCGCGCTTGGCTCACTCCCTTCCCCTTCCCGCCAGTCTTCTATGAGGGCCCCCATCTTCCCCTTCAAAGAGCAGTGTCCCCCCAGGCCACCCCTCCTGCCTCCTGACCCTGCTCATTTCTCTTTCATCACCTACCAGTTCACCTGCTCATTGTCTGCCATCTCCCACTAACACTCGAGCTCCATGAGAACAGGGGCTTGGGTTTCACTCACTGATGAAGCCCTGGAACCTGCTGCTGCTGCTGCTAAGTCGCTTCAGTCGTGTCCGACTCTGTGCGACTCCATAGACGGCAGCCCACCAGACTCCTCTGTCCCTGGGATTCTCCAGGCAGGAATACTGGAGTGGGTTGCCATTTCCTTTTCCAATGCAAGCATGCATGCATGCTAAGTCGCTTCAGTCGTGTCCGACTCTGTGCAACTCTATGGACAGCAGCCCACCAGGCTCCTCTGCCCACAGGATTCTCTAGGCAAGAATACTGGAGTGGGTTGTCACCGCATTGCAGATGCTCGAGCAATAATCTGCTAATCCCTACAGGAGGAGCTTCCGTCGTGGCTCAGACGGTAAAGCGTCTGCCTGCAATGCGGGAGACCTGGCTTTGATCCCGGGGTTGGGAAGATCCCCTGGAGGAGGGAATGGCAACCCACTCTGCAGTACCCTTGCCTGGAAAATCCCATGGACGGAGGAGCCTGGTGGGCTACAGTCCATGGGGGTTGTGAAGAGGTCCACCGTGCTCGTCTATGACCCCTTCACAACACACTCCAGCCAGCAAGCCGTGTCAACTCGCCCCACTCGGGGACCACGGGCCCCGCGAGGCAGCCTCCGTGCCAGCCACTTACCGTAGCAGGCAGTTGATGTTCGGGGAGTGTCTCCAGTAGCGGTACAGCGAGATTTGCAGCGTTGGGTGGCACTTATACTCCTTCAGGATGCTCCTCGTGCTGCCAAGAGAAGGGCGCGGTCAGGGACGCGGGGGCCGGGCCTGCTCCCCAGGGGGCCGGGCTGGCCCAGAGCCCAGGCACCTACTCCTTGAACTTATTGGTCATGAGCAGGAACTGGCTCCGCGTGAGCCTCCTCACATCGAACTTGCAGAGGTTCTGAAACTCGCGGTAGACCTGCTGCTCACTGACCCCCGGCCACCTCCTGACGGTGAGGATGAGGATGGGGGGGCGGATGCTGGGGAAGTCTGGGCCTGCAAAGTTCTAGAAGACAGGGAGGAGAAGCAGAAGAGATTTCCCACAGCTCCTATGGACTGACCACCCACCCAGCTTATTCTAGAACACAGGGAGGAAAAGGGATTTCCCACAGCTCCTACAGACTGACCACCCACCCAGCTTGAACATCCTGAAAGAGAAACTAGGAAAGGCCCTGTCTGCTGGAGGTGGTGGTGGGGGAAAAAGAAGCAACAGGCGAGGTCACCTTGCTTCTGGCAGGGAAACATGAGAAAAACAAAGTAACAGGCTCAGTGTGAGCACCCTTCTGGACTCTGAGTCTGGCTCCTGTCACAAGCCCTAAAGAGAGCCCAGAGGAGCATGCTGCGTCCTAGCACAAGCCTGTCCCCATCCCCTACAAAGAGCAGAGTGAAGTTTACTTACGATTTTGGGGACCCCGGCTCGGATAAGATTCACCTGGTTCACATAGGGCGCCAGCACATCCAGGTAGAGGGGGAAGCTGGGCTCGGGGATGGGAATAGCGCTGTGAAGGCAGAAAACCCCACGGCGCTCAGCCTACGGGCACCATGTCTAGTCCTTCGCTGCAGCTCGGAGCCTGGGGACAGCGGGTCGGCGCTGCCTGACGCCACCCCCCAACCCCCCTCACAAGCTCTAGGGCTTCTGTGGCTGGGCGTCCCCCCCACAACCAGCGAGCTCTCAGCATAGCCCCAGCCCAGGGGGAGCGTCCAGGGGTCACCATCTGTTGGCGACACTTTGGTGAACACCTCAGGCCCAACAAACGTCAGCCACAGGTCAGGGAATGAAAGGAAGGTCCCCTCTGCTGCCCCTCGAGAGGGCATCACCCCCCACTTTGTCCAAAGGGCGGTCTCTCCCTCCCACGGCCTGGTTCTGTCACCAGCCCCCACCACATGCCTGAGAAAGCATGACCCGTGGGGTCAGGCGGGCCTGGGCTGCCACGGAGCCCCTTGATGCCAAGGAGGGTGGTTAGGTGGTGAGGAGTGAAAGAAGTGCAGGAGGCCAGGCCTAGGGACCAGGGCACCAAAAGGCCCCACTGCTCCTCTGTCAGGGAGCAGGGAAGACGGAGATGGGGCAGGGAGGGGGCGGATTTCTTAGGCTATCAGCATCTCACTTAAGCTACAAGCTTCACACCAGAGTGTCACAGGCTATTTCTATGTATAGTGCGTGCATGTTTAGTCACTTGAGTCGTGTCCAGCTCTCTGCGACCCCATGGACCACGGCCCGCCAGGCTCCTCTGTCCATGGGATTCTCCAGGAGTGGGTTGTCAACACAGCATGTGCCAAAATGGACAAGTACAGGCAGTACCCAGACGAACAGGGTACAGTCTGAAAACATCTAAGTCGGCCTCAGAGAACATAACTTGGTTCGGCTTCTGCCCCAGGCATGCTCTATCCGACCGAGCACACGTGTGCGGCAAGGGTTGTGCTGCTGAGCGTGAGGCACACGTGTGCAGCTGGTGCCCACGCGGGGAGCCCTGCAGGAGGGCTCACTGAGACCATTAGAAAACGCATTTCAGGTTCCAGTCTGGGCTCTTAAGAACCTCCCCTGCAGGTGCCTTATTCCAAGTCCCTGCCCTCTCCCCCAGCCTGACTGTGAACCCGGGCAAGGACCATCCATTCCCCGGAACGCTCCGTCTTTTCAGCTCACCGTGATTCACATGGTGTGAGGAAATAGGAGGGTAATAGATGGAGCGGGCACACGGCGCTGGGATTACTGGGGAAGGGGCTGGAACCTGAGCCTCACCCACGGCCTGGCCTGACAGGGACTCTTCCCAAGGTCGGAAGAAGAGGCAGGAGGGCAGGGACCTGCCCAGGGGCCGGGGGCCGGCCATGGAGGCGAGCTGCCCGCGCCCATGAACGTGCTGTTTACACAACACGTGCGCCCTCCTCCTCTGGGAGAGCGTGGGCGCCCCGCGGCCCTGGCTTACTGCCGACCATGGACCCGATCACAGGACGAGAGCGACACTCACCTGTGTACCTTCCACAGGAGCAGGTGCGCCACCTTCAACAGAACTGGAAGAGAAGAAGCTAGCAACGAGACAGACACCAAGGCGCACCCAACCGCCTTACTGTGATATGCAAACTCAGGCTTTATTTCCAAGGGGCCGCCCACCTGGAAGTAAATGGGGGCGGGGGGTGTGGCCAGAGACAGTGGGGGGATTATTGCAAAGATGACGCGAGTCCCCCGCCTTGGAAGGGGGCGGCGGCCCTCACCTGACCCACACAGGAAGGCGTCGTATGCTGCTTCGTGGGGGTACTTGGTCTCCACTGCAGGGTTTTCCCAGAAACATGAGGGACAGCGGTTAGAACGCAGCCTGGGAGAGGGCACCCCCACCTCAGGTCCACACCCACGGTCGGCCGTGCAAACACAACTGACCCACGGCTGTTCCTACAGAGACCACGACCCTTGTCCCAGCCTCATGCCACCTTGACCTAGACATGCCCCCCACCCCCCCACGGTGGTAAGAGCATCCACGGAAGGAGGAAGCAGAGGGCTTCCCGACAGACCGATGCCCCCAGGACTGCTCCTTTCGAGGGAGGCGTTACAACATGGACAGGACGCTGGAGAAGCCCCACCCGGCCCCCCCACACCTCCATGTGGGGACGGGCCTAAGCGCCAGCACCTCAAAGCCGAGCCGACCACATGGGAGCCCGGCCCAGGGGACCTACCGTACTTCTCACACCTGCTGGCGTGAATGATCACCGGCCCGGAGTTCTTGGTGGGGTTCACGTCACTAGGAGAGAAGAAAGGTAAAGAACGTTCACTGAAAACAGTCTCCCCATGTGCTCCCCTCTCCCTCCTCCTACTGGGACTAGGGGGCACCGCTGGGAAAGAACCTGCCTGCCAGTGCAGGAGGCACAAGAGACAGGTTCCATCCCTGGCTCGGGAAGATCCCCTGGAGAAAGAAATGGCAACCCACTCCAGTATTCTTGCCTGGAGAATCCCATGGACAGAGGAGCCCGGTGGGCTACAGTCCACGGGGTCATAATGAGTCAGGCATGACTGTGCACACGCATGTACACACACACACACAGTAAGGACCGGGACTCCTTTTAAATCGCAACAAACTGTGGTTCTAATATAAAGTAAAACCTAGGCAAACAAAAACCAGGGATCTACGCATGGGCAGATGGGTCTTTGTAATCAGGCAACAGGACAGATGAAAGAACTGTGACGCGAGAAGTTCCACCTGCGTCATTCTGAGCATCTACCAGACGTGTGGTCCCAGCCGAGGCGCCGGGACCAACTCCAGGCCGGCTCTGCCCTCGGGGCCTTAACTGTCCAGCGCATCCTAGGAATGCAATGCCCAAGGTGCTGGTCTGACAGGAGAGCCTTGAGCCCCAGGGACTCGGGGGGGCTGAGTGGAGAATGGGTAGCACCAGGGATTCTGAGCCGAGAGAAGAGCAGGCAGACACCCGACAGAAAGGGTGAGCCCCGACCCGTGACGCTGAGACGCGTGTGGCTGCAGCCCGGGTGAAGGGCGGGGGTCAGGAAAGCGTTCAGGTGATGCGTGGGGGCTTCAGGAGCCGCAGGAAGAGAGACCAGAAACACGGTCCAGTCGAGTTCACGTTGTGAAGGTCACTCCAGTGGTGATCACTCAGCTCAGGAAACAGTGCAGGTCAGGCCACCCAGCTACCAGGTAGGAGCCACCGACATCACGGGAATAAAAGGTAAAGGCCTCAGTGAAGGCAGTGACTCTTGAGGATACCGAAAAAGGAACAGAGTTTAAGGACATTAGGAGAGTAAAACTGACAGGACTAGACTAGAAGATACGGGACGTCCGGCTCCAGGACGCTTTCCAGGGCGCGGTCCTGGCACGTGGGTGAATGGGGGCAGCACTCAACAGCGAAATCCTCCCTTCATTTGATTCCCAGCAAAATCTACTGGCGCCTCTCTATCCGCTTGGTAGCTGTGAAGCCCAGTTTCCTCATCTGTCAAGCAGCATGTGCCTGGGCCGCAAGGTGGCCGTGGATCTGCCCCGCAGTGGACGTCCGGTTAAGTGTGGACGACACGGCTCCCCACCCGCGTGTGAGCTCGTGTGGCCCCCAGGGCCAGCGTGGGCGTCCCGTGCAAACGACTCCCTCTCTTCAGGTGCTAACACTAAGGCACGCAGAGGTTAAGCCGTTCTCTCAAGGTCACGCACAAAGCCAGTGAGCCACAAAGGTGGGGTTTAAGCCCATCAGGTTTAGATTCAGCGCCTGCCCAGATGCCATCAGCCCAGCGCTGGGTGCCGTCAGGAAGTGGCAGAAGTTGCTGCAGACACAGGAGCAGGCTTGACGGATGGATAGGAGGACAGGGGGACAGAGAAGGTGCTTGCAGGCTTCGTGGGGCAGGAACAACCGAAGACAGCAAGCAGGAGGCTGGAGCCCCGGTGGGACGGAAGTGGTCACTGAGGTTGACGGGGTGGACTCGGTTACCCAGGGGCACGGTTAGGAGGAAGAAGAGAGCCGCGGAGGGACCCTCGAGAGGTAAGGGACGACACGGGAGCACGCAGAGAAGAGACGAAGAGCCTCACCAGAAAATGAGAGAGATCCAGGAGAGGGCGCGACGGAAGGGAAGGGGGAGGGGGGCCCATGGTGCCAGACGCCCGCGAGGGGTCAGCACTGAGCATGCCCGCCCTTCCTGTGGGAAGGTCAGGCGCTTGACCAGGTCCCAGGTCCATTCAGTCGCTCAGGAATTTAATGTGCATCTACTGTGCCTCGCACTGTTTAGACCCAAGAGAAAGAGTCCAAAAGAAGAATAAAACCTGTTCCCATGGAGCTTATCACCTCCAACAATCAAACAGATCACAGGAGAAATAAAACCCCGGCCAACAGAAAAGACCACATAATCAAACAGATCTAAGTCCCTCCCAGGTTCCCTCCCCTCTAGAACAGGGTCCTCAACTCGGCACCAGTGACATCTGGGACTGGAGAATTCTCTGTGTTGAAGGCTCTCCTGCGCATCCTGGCTTCTGCTCATGGGGTGCCAGGAGTGCCCTGAGCAGAAATAACCAAAATGTCTCGGTGCTGCTAAAGGTGCCCTGGGGAACAAAACTGGCCCAGCTGAGAACCCCTGCTCTCTAAGCAGCCCCCCGAAAACAGCCTCCTTACCTGTTCAGGACTTCATAAACTTCTGAGAGATTTGAAACCTTTGGGAAATTGAGTTCCTGTAATTATGGAAAACAAATGAGAGTAAGACACTTGAGGTTTTGTTTCCTCTCTGCTTAATGGGCTTCCCAGGTAGCTCAGTCGTAGAGTCCGCCTGCAGAGAAGGAAACGAGGGTTCAGTCCCTGGTTTGGGAAGATCCCCTGAAGAAGGATATGGCTACCCACACCCCGGTATTCTTGCCTGGAGAATCCCATGGACAGAGGAGCCTGGTGGGCTACAGTCCACAAGGTCACAAAGAGTCGAACACGACAGAGCATGCAAGCACCCTCAGGTATCACCAAATGGCCATTAAAAATGACCTTGAAAACTCTAGGTCCTCCTGTAACGCCTCTCTCTTCACGCACACCTGCCCTTATTCCCTAATTCTGATGACAGAGTACCTAGTATACTTGGTTGGGACCCAATAACCCAGCCTAGAAAAAAACTGCCACGTACATACATACATACAATGGAATATTACTCAGCTATAAAAAGAATACATGAGTCAGTCCTAATGAGGTGGATGAATCTAGAGCCTACTGCAGAGTGAAGAAAGTCAGCAAAAGAAAGACAAATACTCTATACTAGCACACACGTGGACTCTCGAAGGATGGTACTGATGAATCTATATGCAGGGCAGCAGTGGAGATGCAGAGAAAACAGCGTGTGGACACAGCGTGGGAAGGAGAGGGTGAGACAAATTGAGAGAGTAGCAAGGAAACATATTACCGTATGTAAAACAGATAGCCAGTGGGAATTTGCTGTGTACCCAGGGAGCTCAGCCCCGTGCTCTGCGACAACCTAGAGGGGAGAGATGGGAAGGAGACTCAAGAGGGAGGGGACAGTGTGTACCTGTGGCTGATTTATGTTCATGTATGGCAGATAGGCAGATACCAACACAATATTGTAAAGCAATTGTCCTCCAGTAAAAAATTAACAAAAAAAAAAAAACACTGCTACAAACACAACTCATACCATCTCCCTTCAAAGACAAGTGTTTGAGGACTCCAAGGCATCAGACTGTGGCCAAGAACTCATATGGTCGCTGGGCAGTCTAAGGACCTGCCAGGTCACCAAGTCATAGAGTTCACCTTATCCTCACTCCCTCAGATCAGCCCCCACGTCCTCCCCACTTTGCCCTATGACTCGGTTACATGGAGCCGGGCAGCGTCACAGCACACTGTCAGAGCTACAAATATAGGTACAAGCAGTAAGTGTGTCCCTGGGCAAAGACGTACCAAGTAACCCGGTCCCAGGTCTGTGGCATCAGCTTGAGGCTTTGTTTAAAACACTGATCGGTTCCTCAGTTTAACTTCTAAGCAGGATCTTAACTAGCTGCGTGCTTCCCTTCTCCGTGGGCAGTGCACAACCCCAGCTGGACAACAGAAGTCGCCCGGCAGCTGGAGAAATGCCACTCCCAGCCCCTCCGCACCAGAGGAGCTAAAGGTGCAGCCCAGGTGTCAGTATTTACCTTCTCAGGTGATTTTGTCATCTGGGTTGAAGTTCCACGACTTGAATGCACTGCAAAATTTTTCAAGTGGGGTCCCTGCCCCCAACCCTGACAACTTTTAAGCACATCGAAAACACACACGAGGTATCTACCAAGCTCTGGAATAAGTTGTTCTGTTGTCCCATCTAAATAAGCCCATGAACTAGACACCCATAAGTCAAAGCGTGAGAACTTGAATGAGGGAAAGAAAAAAAGATTACACATAAGTTAATATGACTCACAGGTAGTCAAATTAAAAAAAAAAAAATACTAGCTATAAAATATGAGAAAAGGGTTCATAGAACAATGTCTAAAAAGAGTGAGAATGCTAAATGTTCCTGGGACTAATGAAGTGTTCCTTTCCCAAAGGAGTTTAATTACCTTCCAGATATCCTTTGTCACATTCTTGGTGTCAATGAGAACAGGAAATAGGTTGTGGATATTCAGCTTAAATTCATCGTAGCTTTCTGAAGGGAAAGACCCAGATAGTCAGAAGTGAGTTCACTGGTTAAAATGGGAAGAAATTCTCCAGTCTAGCTTGTCACCAACACTGGTTAATAAAGCAAACGAAACAAAACAGGATTTGAAAACATTCTTGCTCCTAATCATTAAGGATTTCTGAATCTTAAACCAACCCGACATCACCCTTTGGAACAGCAGAGGTCAAACAGTTTTTCATTAAATTCAGACTACTGTCTATGACCATCCTTAGTTAATGCAGTTTGCAAAGTTGTAGTCAGGGGTAAAAGGGAGAATTACTGAAAAGGCAAATGTGAAACCTGTTAATAACTGTTCAGAGAAAAATCCAGTAAGTTAAAAATTGTAAGTGCCTTGATAAAAATCACCTATTAATTTGCACATTTGTCAAAATTATACCATATACCTTTTAAAGAGGCTCACCGCAAAAAAAAAAAAAAAAAAAAACTGAAATCTCTCTGCTCACCCTCTTCTCACTAACCTCCCATTTTCTATTTCCAGAAGACAATGATCTTCAATGTTTTCTTTTGGTGTGTATTCCCACCATTTCTAAACGAAGCTTACACTGCTCAGCAGTTTCCCAGTTTGAGGCATTAACTCTGGATTCCCACAAGGTAAGAGGGTCATCTGCCCCACCTTGGACCACTCACCACCTCAAGCACCTGCACATCACTCACCAAGGGGCCAGGTGGTCGCCTCCAGGGACCTGTCTGCCACAGCTTTTGTTTCAGCAATTTCTTTGTTTGCCTGTCTGCTTAGTTTCAGGGGAGTGATTATTTGACCCTTAATTCTTCCTCAATTCTCTCAAGATGCTCAAACTGATCCTAGAGAAATCTCAGGGAAACTGTTTACCCCTTTCAATCTATGCTAGTGTTTTCTAATACCTTGGTCACCTCATGCAAAAAGCTGACTCACTGGAAAAGAGCTTGATGCTGGCAAAGCTTGAGGGCAGGAGGAGAAGGGGGTGACAGAGGATGAGATGGTTGGATGGCATTATCGACTCAATGGACATGAGCTTGAGCAAACTCTGGGAGACAGTGGAGGACAGGCGAGCCTGGTGTGCCGCAGCCCGTGGAGTTGCAAAGAGTAGGATGTGACTGAGCGACTGAACAATGTAAAAACAGTGTTCTCTGCATTGTGAGTTCATTTAGTCCCCAGTTCTGATACTGATACTTTTATCACCCCCATTTTACAGACAAGGAAACAGAACAGTTACATTAAAGTAACTTGCTCAAGATCATATGTAACAAGGGAAAGAATGAGGATTCAAGCGTGACTCTTGAATGCAGGCTGTTAATGTTCCATCACACTGCAGTGCGTCCAACAGCATCAGTTAAGGAAAAGACTGGCACAACCATTAGACAGTACCATGTGGCCACAGAAATGATTTCAGGTTAAGGACATAAATTAATGCTTTGGGTAAGTGGGAAAAAAACCAAAATAAAATACATCATGTGGTCAAATATGTAAAAGCCAAAACAAAGGAAAAAGCAAAAAGTGTTAAAGATTATGTGTGTGTGTCATGTCCGACTCTTTGCAACCCCATGGACTGTAGCCCGCCAGGGTCCTCGGTCCTGGCATTCTCCAGGCAAGAATACTGGAGTGGGTTGCCATTTCCTCCTCCAGGGAATCTTCCCAACCCAGGGATCAAACCCGGGTCTCTTACGTCTCCTGCACTGGCAAGCAGGCTCTATACCAGTGCGACATCTGGGAAGCCCATGGAAAAGCCAAAACAGAAGAAAAAGCAAAAAGTGTTAGGATTACAGCTGTGATTAAAGGTAGCTGGTCTCCCCTGCACATCTCTGATTTCACTAAGTTTGACAATGAGTCTGAACAACTTCTGTAATGTGGGGAGGAGTATCAATCAAATATAAGTTTTTCTCCCTGAGAAAGTCACCCAGTTGCAAGAAAACAGTAACAGGCACAGATGCACCCGACCTCTCCAGAAACCTGATGACTGTAGGGGCTGCCTCAGGAGCACAATGCTGGGCCGATCCCCCTGCCCGATGGCAAGCTGAGGTCAGAGGAAGGAGAGGGACGGGTCGGCCCTACCTGGGAGAGGTCTGAAGAACTTCTCATGGAGATGCAGCAGATCCATCATCATGTTATGTCCCACCAAGGGCTACTTGGAGGAAATCGACAGGTGAGAGAAATGAAATTTTAAAAATAAAACAAACGCCATAGACTAACTGCTGTCTCTGGCAAAGGGTGTAGCTTTAGAACCCACTGCATTCTGACAACATGGTAATTCCATCCCCACGCGCAATCCATTCCCATGAAAGGCAGCCTGACTGCTTAAATGCTAGGAAGGCAAACCAGTGGGTCAGAGGGACTCGAGGCCCCAGCCACACTGGGATCTAAGCTATGAAGCAGACACACACGGTCCCCAAGCAGTTTTAGGTCAACTCGTATTGAAATGCCTGTGTGCCCAAAAGGAGCAAGGGAATGGTAAAATTTCAGAGGGACAGTCTTTCCCCAAATTAACCTATCATGACTTGATAAAAGCAAGGTTAGATCCACAAAGTTAGTTAACAAAAAGGAATCACTTATGTCAAGGAATCTTGAGTTTAGTGTTGAAGGACTCATTAGCATCTACAGTCAGATACAAAACACCGTGAAAGACCAAGGAGAGAGAAATTTTTCCCTACCTTCCGAGCTTTCACCAGCATCTGGAAGAACACGGAAAAGCCCCTCGCAGAGAGAAGGATCTTCTCCTTCCAGCAGCTCTCTCGATCACAGGAGGTGTTCTCAAGATACCAGCGGTGCTGCGTACTCACCTTCTTCACAACCACCTGAGAGCAAGAGGAGGCGACAAGCTCCCGCATCCTGGGAACGCTCCCAGGTTCCACGGCTGTGGTGCACGGGTTTAGGCTTACCGCGGTACGTAGGATCTTGCCGGACCAGGAATCAAACCCACGTCTCCTGCGATGGCAGGTGGATTCCTCATCACTGAGCCACCAGGCAAAAGCCAGGAGGCCTCTCTGGGGTTCCCAGGTGGCACTAGTGGTAAGGAACCTGCCTGCCAATGCAGGAGATGTAAGAGACACGGGTTCCGTCCCTGGGTCGGGAAAATTCCCTGGAGGAGGAAATGGCAACCCACTCCAGTATTCCTGCCTGGAGAATCCCATGGACAGAGGAGCCTGGCGGGCTACAATCCATGCGGTCTCAAAGAGTCAGACACGACTGGAGGGGCTTAGCATGCAGCATCCTGGGAATGGGGCCAAAGAAGCAGTCCCTCGTGTCAAAAGGGATGGAGCGGGTGGAAGAAGCCTTTCACAGAGGCCAGATTTGGCCAAAGGAGAAAGAAATGATGGAGTCTCCCCTGGGGCTGGCCCCTCCAGGTGGGAACTCACCCCTTGGTCTCTCAGCGCTGTCCAGATGTCAGGGAGGGCCTTCCTCAGCACGAGCTGGATCTCGAAGGCCTGGAAGCCTGCAGCAAGGGAACAAAGCTTGATGGAACCACCAGAGACCCTGGCAGGGCAGCCCACCCTCCCTTCAGAAGCCTTGAGGAGAGCAGCAGCAGAGAGATGGAGGGAGCACGTGGGAAGACAGCTCTTCGCTGTCCCCAGGCCCAGTGACCGGGGCGGCCCAGCATGACCCTGGGCAGCTTTCTCTGCATCTCTGATCTCAGGGCCACTCTCAGACGGAGGGCCCCAGAGAGACTTTGTGTGTGTGGGTTATAGGTCTTGATGTCCACCATGTCAGAAATTAAAACCATACACATGAAACTAAAAATGGTAAGGTTTGAAAAATAATAAACCCATTACACTTTTGCCTACGATTGTGTGACACTACACACTGGTTATTTGGAGAACGTTGGTTTCCTGAGTTATACACACCACCTTCCAAATGCTCACATATCATACGATGCCATCAAGAAACACTTGTACATGTGGTCACTGATCTCATCAGAAAGGTCTCATAAAGCTGTCGAGCTAATAGTGAGAGATGAAGTCTTCTAAAATTTCAGTTTCTGACTGAAAGCTCAAATTTCATCTCTAGCAAACACTGGGACTTAGTGTCCCTGAAGACAAGGCTTACTCTTTTCACTTCAGAAGATGACTGAAAATACCCACATCGAAATAACCAGTCAGTTCCTTCAAGTAAAAATTACATTCCTTCGGGGAATTCCCTGGCAGTCCAGTGATTAGGACTCCTTGCTTTCACTGCCAAGGGCCCAGGTTCAATTCCTGCTCAGGTGACCAAGATCCCACAAGCCTCACAGCATGTCCAAGAAAAAAAAATTACATTCTTTAAAAAAAAATTTAAAAAGTAAAAGGCAGCTAACTCAGCTCTCAACACAAAATCCTGCCCAAGTGCTTTTACTTGAGACAACCACTGTACTTCAGGAAGCAGCAGTCATGTTCATGCACACTTATTTCCTCCACACTTCTACTTATCCACAGAATGTTGTAAAAGATGAGCAATGAAATGTTGCAATTTAATAAAACTAAGAATTGTTATTTCACTCAAAAGGTTAAGTCAGAATCTTTCTTAGACCAGAAGTGGTAACGAAGAGCATGAGTGCTGTGTGGTCAAATGCTCCCACGCCCACCTGTGCAGAGGCGTCAGGGGCAGCACTCACAGGGGCTGCGGGCCCACCAGCGCAGATGGCACAAGGATGGGGCAAGCGGCAGCCGAGCGGTGTTTAGACCACCATTCTGACCTCATGAACCCCGTGGAAAGGGTCTCAGAGACCCCTGGAGTCCAGGGAGCAAGGCTGAGAACCGCGCATGTGGGGCAGCGATCCCACAATGCACTGTGGGGAACATTCAGAGATTAACCTACTTTCGTTAACAAAGGAAGAGTCCACGGGGCACTGAGGATTGGGATGAGAAGGATGGTGCTGAGTGGAACCTGACTTCCTCAACCTTAAAATTCAGAACAGATGGACAGCCCTCCAACCTCCCACTCGAGGTCAGAGCTCCATCTAATCACGGGAACCATGTGTCTGCAGAGCCGAGGCCCAGGATCCACCAGAGGTGAAGGGATGCCCGCCACAGGTCACACTGCCAGCTCCCAGGTCGGGGGGCCGCCCCCTGCCTACCAGCGATGCCAGGGAGGGTCATCCAGTCCCCTTCCTCCGCCAGGTCCAGCCAGCGCGTCACCTCGTCAATCACCACCTTGATCTGCTCTTTGTCCAGAGAGCTGAAAATGGGCACGTGAGAAAACGCTAATGCGGGAGGGCATTCTGAAGGTGCCCGTTTTCACCCTGTGATCATGGCAAGAAAACGGACCCCAGAAAGACCATTTCTTTTCCGAGTCTTGTGTCGCAAGAGGAAAGCAAACATCTGGTGCCCACCCTCCGGTCCGTCCACAGAGGCACTCCCCCTCCTGCTGACCGGCCTGTGGGGGGAAGGGGCTGGGAGAGAGCCAACACTAAGAGACCCTATCGGGCCTGCCTCCTCAGTACCCATCCTCAGAGGTGGAAAAGCACCATCTGGTGAAGAACGGAAAAGAAAGGAACTTTGGTAAGTACATCTTCTCCTGTGTTAGAAATACAAGAACACTGCGTCATGTGGAGAAAAGGAAAACCTTTTCTCCAACGTTTGAACATAACAGGAGATTAAAAATTCAAGTTGCTTTTCCTTTCCAAAGCGGTATTTTTACATAAAACCATGAACAAGGATACAATTCCAACGTTACATAATGATTTGGACCAGACAATCATAACATTCCAGAATTAAAAGCTGTCTAATTTAACCCTCTCCCTGATAAAGGCAAAGAATCGAAAGCCCAAGGAGCTTAAAGGACTGGTTCAGAACCACACAACAGGCTCAGCAGACCTGGGCCCTGGTGGCCGGCTCCTTCCAGCACACAAGGCCACCGAACAGGTCTAGCCCAAGCCTCACAGCACGACCGGGTTCACATCCAACAACGGGTACCGGAGGCCAAAGTGAAAGGGCAGAGACCCCACCCTCGGGGAACACAGCAGGATCAAACTCATGGGGTAACGTGCCCAAGCCGGGCCACACGGTCAAGGTTACCTGTGACTTGCCTTGAAAACTCCCTAAGGCTCTCACAGCGAGTCCCACAGAGCCATTTCCCCCTCTAGCACTGGAATGGAGCTCCTGCCTCTTTGAGGACCAAGTTAAGAGTCAGTTCTTTTGCCCCTTCATCTTAAACACTAAAATCCCACGCAATGCAGTGAGAGCTTTCTGATCTCAGGCATAGGAATGGCATCACCAGCACTTCGGGCTATCATGTGTGGCTGAGCCCAGCTTCAGGGGACGGTGTGAGGTCACCACACCCTGCAAAGCCAGAAACACACCAGCAACAAAGAAACCCACAGAGCACCCGGAGAAGCGGGCTTTACCTGCGAACTTTCCAGTTCCCAGTCAGGATGTTGTGCTTAATTTTCTTCTCCTGTTCTTCGTTCATATAGGGGATTCCATTTTTGAGAAACTAAAGATAGGGAGAGACCAGGAGACGAGTCAGAGGCATCCTCTGTGCAACAGCAGAGAAAGAAACCTTCGGTTGTCCGCTTGTACGTGGACAAGTCAGAAGGGTGACAGGAAACGGACTTGGACCAGGTGGATACCCGGCCCCTCAACCTTCCAGGCCCCCTCCTCCGAGGCCATACCTTGTTATAGTCGAAGCCATACTGGTTCAGAAACTGAACACTGGAAGCCTGGAAAGAGAACTCTGAGTCCAAAACCCCAAATGTCGTAGGGAAGAGGAAGAAGTTACATGAATGAGCTACATACCTAGAAACAAAAACAAACAGAAGGAAAAAAACACAAAAAACACTTAAAATTCTGGCTCACGGAGCAGGCTTCTGAGTGGGCACCTCCTTCCCTTGAGAAGTCCAGCTGACCCCTGAACAACACGGGGGTTAGGGGTGCCAGCCATTCTTACAGTCAGAAATCTGAGTATAAGTTAGAGCCTGCCCTGGGTCTAGCCACAGGCCTTCTGCACCCACAGACCCCACTGTGGATCATGCAGTACCCTAGTGTGTATTTAGTGGGTGTAAGTGGACCCAGGCAGTTCAAACCCTGCATTATTCCAGGGTTCGCTATATTTGAACGCCAGCTGTGTTTCAAGTACTAGGCTGGTGCTGAGGGCCAATGAAAAAAGGCACAGAGTCTGACCCCCATCTGAGAGGGGGGGCTGCCATTCACATCCTTTCTGACCACTGGGGCCTAGGAGCTACATCACCATCATTATAACACTGCTGACTGCAATTCAGAAGATACACACAGGAGAGGACATGCGGAAAGAGGCACTGAAGGTCCGGGGGTGTTGGGAGAGGCCCCCAGGGATGCTGCTGCTTTGAGAGACTTGAAGGACCAGCCGGTATCTACAGGGGAGGCAGGGTGGAGGGCCCGGAAGCAGGAGAAACTATGGAGCATCCAGGGCCAAAGGGGTTCAGAGCCTGAAGCAGAATTTGAAGGGGGAGCAGGTGGAGAAGAGAAACAGGCTAGAGCCATGTGTTTTGCCAAAGGTCTTTATACATACTTGTTCGACTCGCCTTCAATACTGGAGAACACAGACAATCCTAGAAGAATGACGGTGGACAGAATGAATACCAAGAGAAAAGCTACCGGAAGCTAACTCAAAAAACATTCTGAACATATCTCCTCTAGCACTGGAATGGGGTTCCTGCCTCTCTGAGTATCAAATTAAGAGTCAGTTCTTTGCACCCAAAGTTACTTTAGGATAACTTCTAAAAAAGAAACAAAGGAAGGAAGGAAGGGAGGAAGGGAAAGAGTCAAAACATGAGAACTGTCAAACTGTAATACACGCGAAATACAGAAATAATTGTGAATGGCTGTTCAAACACAGAATATTGACACTTACAGTTTTTTTTTTTCATTTTTATTGCAGTATAGTTGTTTTACAAGACACTTTTATAGTTTTAAAACAAGAAGAAACACAAATCTATGAAGATTTATACATTTGAATATTTTTTAAAAGTTTGTATTGTTAAAAAGATCACAAAGTGAAAGACTTTGAAGAAGGGGGAAAACAATATGAACGTATTCAACTGCTGTTTTCCATACTTTCAAAGAGGTCTCACAATTAAGAAAAACAGTCACAACAGAAAAATAGCAGGACTTCCCTTGTGGTACAGTGGATAACAATCTGCGGGCCGATGCAGGGGACATGGGTTTGGTCCCTGGTCTCAAAAGATTCCACATGCCTCGGGCAACTAAAAGCCTGTGCTATGCAACAAGAGCATCCTGTGCTTCAAAGGATGCACAAAGAGCAGCCCCAGGGCTGCTCTAAAGAAAGCAACTAGAGAAAGCCCTCGCGCACAACAATGAAGATCCATGGCATCCAAGAATAAATAAATAAGAAAACAGCAAACAGAGAGCAAACACACACAGGTGTCACTCATTCACAGGAAAGGCAAAAACCAGTAAAATATCTCAGGACCTGATTTTTTTAAAACAAAGTTTTACTGAAATACAGCCAGGCTCATTCATTTATGTATTGACTACAGCTGATTCCTCATTAAGACGGGCAGCACTGAGTTGTTGTAACTTCATACGTAGACCAAATGACCCACAAAACCTAAAATATTTACTTTAGTCCTTTACAAGTACACCGAACACATACACTCAGGAGTGCACAGTAATATATAAGAGCTAAGACAGCCAATGCAACCTTGTTTCATCACATACAAATGGCAACCAAAGCATCCATCATTAGGAGATAGAGCCAAAAGATACACAGTTAGGAGTACTAAACAAATAAATTACTACACGTAAAGTAGAGAGCCAGTGGAAATTTGCTGCATGATACAGGGAGCTGAAATCAGGTGCTCTGTGAAAACCTAGAGGGATGGGGTTGGAGGTTCAAGATGGAGGGGACATTCATATACCTATGGCTGATTCATGCTGATGTATGGCAGAAACCAATGCAAAATTTAAAGTAATTTCCTCCAATTAAAAAAAAATTTAAAAACTGAACCGGAAATCTTTAAAAGCTGACTTAAGCTGATATAGAAAGAGCTCTAAATCCTTTTGGTGGGGGTGGGGGGGGAGATGCAGAACAACATATTTATAGTATGATCTTGCCATGTATGATTTTTGTTTAAAGAAAACATACACATTTTCCCCTGGAAGATGGTCCAAGTGCCTTAATGTTGATTCTGGCATGCAGATCAAGTTTCTGCTTACTCTGAAGAGATAGGTCTCACAGGTACGACATGGCCAAAAACCAAATGAGCATGCAAAATGACAGCCAGTGTCTCAGAACGGTGCCAAAGCAGTTTTTTCAGTAGGAAACACAGAGACAATGAGGTTTTTTTTCAATAACTCATAACAAACAGCTGACGATTAAACTCACCGATCTGACAGATGGTGAATTGCTGAACACTCTGACGGGTCTTTAGATACCACTCTGATGGCAAGTCAAACAGGCTGTGGAAAAACAGACGTCTCAGTCCAGAGGCAAGGAGATGCTATCAAGGCAGCAGCCTCCACACTGGGTTAGCAGCTCTCAAACCAGGGCAGCGCTTTCCTTGTTACAACAACTAGGGAACCTGCCTTTTGTGGAAAGCCAGCCAGGTCCCCAAAGCCCCGCACAAAAAGCTGTCCTGCCTGCCCGTTGCCAACAGGGTGCCTGCTACTAAGTAACACTGGCCAACCAGGGCACAAAAGAGGCTTTCCATCCCCACTCTAAGGCAGCTTTAGCTTTACCTGATCTGCTGGGGCCCAGACAGGTTAGAACGCAGGCCGGTGAACTCTATGTCCAGACCTGCAGCGGAGGCAAAAACAGACAAGAGTCCCCAGGCACAGACCACCGCAAGGCTCTTCATGCTATAAACGCTGCAGGTGGCAAAAGTACTGGCTCACTTTCTTGGCACTCCAGAAGCCAGGTGAGGTCGAGAAAGGAAAACAGAGGGAGTCAAAGCTAGGATGCCAGGTCACCCCATTCCACCCGGACCACACGGGGGCTACGAGTGGAACTGCTGACCAACATCCCACTGCCCAAACTTGTGGAGTCCCTCTGTCCTTCCGAGGGTCCCTGCTTGAGTCTCCTGCGGCCTGGAGACCACCCCGCTGGGCCTCACCTCTCCCGCTCGGTCCCGCCCAAGCACCATACCCCCCAGGCACTCCGGCCAGCCGGCTCTGGCGCCAAAGCCTAGGGTCCCGGGGCCTTACCCACGAAGTCCGCGCCCAGGACGAGCTCCTGCAGCAGAGGGAGGCTCTCCTCGAACTCATCGGCGCCTATGTCCATGGCCACGCAGCAGCTCGGCGGAGGGCGCCCAGTGAGTGCGGCCACGTGTCGCCTCGCGCTTACACGCAAGCGCCGCGCCGGCGCCTTAAAGGGCTAGCGGAGAGCGGGTGGGGGAGTGGGGAAACGCACAGCCCCCGCGCGCGGCCACCAGCCCCGGATGCGCAGAGGGCGGCGCGGCCACCTGCTTGCCCACAGGTGTTTCATCTTGTATTTGATCCCCTAGGGTGAAGGATCGTAGACCCCGCCCTGGTAATCAGAGGTCATTTAAGCTCCACAGCAATTCCTTTGCAATCCCTACAAGGGGAGAAAGTTATTTACATAGACCTGGAATATTAAGAGGCATGGTAGGAGAAAGTAGAGCCGGAAAGAGTAAAAACAGACCAGTCAACAGCGTCTGAAGGAACTGCAGTAAAGCAGGTACTGCAGCCATGGTGTGGGGATAGGGAGCCCACATCGCCTCTGGTTTTTAAATCAGCACTTCTTCCCACCCCTGCCATCACTGTTAACATAGGTCTACTCCATGTCCTCCTCTCCCCTCTGCCCCCTTTTCCCTACTTGGCATCCTTGTTGCCTTTGTAACACTCTTCATCAAACTTGCTACAAGTCTCAAAAATTGCCCAAACTGAAGGAATTCTTGATACTGAGATGATCTAGATCCTACGCCTCGTAGAAAAAAGTCCCCACCAGGTGGTGCAGTGGTAAGCAATCCACCTGCCAGTGTGGGAGAGGTGGGTTTGATCTCTAGATGCCGAAGATCCCCTGGAGAAGGAAATCACAACCCATTCCAATATTCTTTCTTGGGAAATTCCACGGACAGAGGAGCCTGTCCAGCTATAGTCCACGGGGTCGCAGAGTCAGACTCCACTAAGCCACTGAGGCACTACCACTTACAGGTGAACCCTATTTTTGTCAATTTCCAAAGCCACACTACCCCGGTCCATGGTCTTGTGTCCTCCCTTGAATTCCAGACTGGTTTGACAGACTTCTAGAACTGTGGTCTTCAGGACGAGATGCTCCAATCTTTAAGATGAGGGAAGAATATATTAAAACTATCATGGTGATGGTGTTAGACACTCAGTCCTGCCTGACTCTCTGTGACTCCTGTCCATGGGAGTCTCCAGGCAAGAATACTGGAGTGGGTTGCCATTCCCTTCTCCAGGGGATCTTCCCAACCCAGGGTTCAAATCCAGGTCTCCTGCATTGCAGGCAGATTCTTTACCATCTAAACCACCAGGGAAGCCCAGAACTATTAATATATACCTATCAATGTCTCTACCAGAATATCTACAAATCAAAAGGGAAACTACTAAGCATTGCATTCTGAAGGCCTTTTAGAATGAATCAAACTTTTAAAAAATGCTGACTGCATAACTTTCCCTTTCAAAATAATACCCTGAATACTCGGACTGATGATAGTAATGTTATTTCAATTTCTATATAAATACACAATTGGAGTACACATTTAAAATGTGGGGGGAATACGCTAGACGCCACTCTAACTGCTTACTACTTACTCTTCCTCACCACGTTTCTTAAATAGCCAAAATCAGTTAACACCTTACTGATTTAATCACTCGTTGAAGAGACCTGCCATGATTCCCACCTACCCTACTTCAACTTTAAATTAACCCAAATGTACTTCAGGCTTCCATCTCCCAACAAATTTTCCCTAGATGGTATGGACTCACCTTGTTTCCTTTTCTCACTGCATTCCTTTCTTCAAATCTGGTTCTGTTAGGATTCAGGAGCCCCAATAAGGTTAGGATTTGCTCTTATCTTCACATTACTGTTTATAATAAACTGATACTGACATCTATTAAAATAAAAGCCTCCACACCTGAGCAGCAACAGCTCTCATTTATTGAGACCACCTGCTATGACCTAGCCACGGGGACAAGTGCACAAATCTTTAATGTGTATCCTTGCCACAGAGAGATCATAGTTGGAGAAAATTTCATATAACTAGAAAGTAAGAGTTAATAATATATATTTATTCTTTAACTTATAAACAACAATTTAATTTGTCCTTCAGAAGTTAACTATAATCGGCAAGTTTTTCTCAGATACTTCTCTCACGTCCAAGAGGGGAAGAATTCAGCCCTGAATTTAAGATAAACACACTGAAGGAGACAACCTTAACTAGTAACATTCTGCTGTTAGATTTTTGTATAAAACGTCCAAGTTGGCAGTTCTTCCAGAGGCTCTCTTCTGATGAATGAAGAGCTGACAGCTTTCATTTACAAGCTCCAAACAATGCTTCTGCTTCATTCATAGATTCTCCGAGGCTCCTGCAGCACCACACCACCCTCTATCATGGCAATCTGTAGTCGTTTCATCTGGTTTTGAAGATCAAGAAAAAAGGAAAAGATGAAGTCAATACTACAAGCTGACTTAACAACTGAACCACAAGCTGACCATAAATAGCTCACTTCACAAGAGGAAGTGAACCACCGATCTGCTCCTTGCTAACTTCCCAGCCCACACTAGTTTTTTCAGAAAGTGATCTTAATGACACAGATAAAACAAAGTGTAGAGATGTTAAGGATTAACAGTACTTGAAAATATTCTGTAGACAAGATACTATATGAACTGCAGAGAAGTCAATGTTACGGCTATAGAATTGGTCGCGTGGGTTTGAACGCTGCTCAGCGCCACACTAAGCCAGCCGCCAACCTCAGCTAACTTACAGAAGAGGGACCATGAGTCCTGACGCTAAGGCTGCTGTGAAGCTGAAGTGAGGTATTGCGCATCAGGACACTCAACTCAGGGTCAGACACTTGGAAAGAACTTAATAAACAAACTACTTAAGTATCTAATGTCAAGAATTAACACAACACCTTTTAACTAAGTAGTGAGAACAAAATACCGAGTCTGACGCTGCCTCCCAAGGAGTGGGTTGGTAGACCATGAAGTTGATTCCTGCTTCCAAGCACCGCTGTGCCAGCACTCGTCCTACACTCTCACAAGCCACCACATTTTTGGTGCTATAAAGGTGCTTTTTAATGGCCCATTCACGAGTGGATGCCGAAACCACAACCTGGCCATTGCGATGCTCAACAAGTGCTTCTATATGATGCTGACTCCTTATAACTCGCAACCTAAACAAGGTGAGAGGAGAACAAAATCAGAATTCTAAAGACAAATGACTTCAGGTGAATAAGTGCAAAAACATTTCTCAAAAATGCAACATCTGGTTCATTTATGTCAACATACTCAACCTGCATTTTACTTGGGAGAGGTGTTTTTCCTCTGCCTTTATGAGGATTTCCTCAATAGTAAACCAAACATTTCTACTTAGCCTCAAATACCCAGAAGAAATTCGGCATTTCTGAGAGCTGAGGAGGCAGAGCTAACTTGCTGACCCTTCACTGGATAAAGATATACTTACTTTATAGTTTATTTTCCAAAATAAATGTAAGATGGGTCAAACATTTAAATATAAAAACAGAAATCATGTGAGTACTAGAAGACAAGGTGGGAGAATTTTTAAACAAAGTAAGATAAGCCTATTTAACTATATCAAGCTATTTAACATAACATCAAACTGTATCATATGGCTTTTGTAAAAAAGAAAAAAAAAAAAGACTGACAAAGCTTTCTGCATGCTAACAAAAAAAAAAAAAAGTCAAAAGGCAAGCAAAGAAACAAAAAATATTTTAAAATCATGTATTTTTCAAAGGGCTCATTTCCATAGTATATAAAAAGCCTCCTATAAGCAATAAGAAAATGACCAGTAACTTACTAGGCAGAGGATTTGGACAGACTGTTCACAGAGAAGTAAACTATTAATGACTCTTAAAACCCATGAAGATATGCCCAATCTCACTGCTAAACTGCATGCACAAGACAATTAATTGCAACACTGGTTGAAATCATAAAAGATAATCATCAATCCAGAATCAGTGAATTAAAATAGCCATGCAATGGTATTTTAGAGTAACTTTAAACAGTTATTTTACACAATTAAGAACAAAGTAGCACCTTATGCTGCTGTTGCAAACATTTATTGAACACTGACTGTACCAGGGAGTCCTAATTGTTTACAGGTAGAGCTCATGTCTCAAACTAATAACATTATTCTTTCTTTCTTTTCGGGCTGCAGAAACCGACGCAGAAAGGTTAAATAACTTTAGCAATGTTACAACTAATGGTAAGTAATGGTGATAGGCAGGATTTAAGTCCAGGGGTTTGGTCCAGAGCCAATGTTCCCAACCAACACAAAATATTTCCAACATGTATTTTTAAGTGTGTTTGTCTGTGGCATAGATGGGGGTGTTGGTGAAGGAATGGGAGGGGGAATACAGAACAACATATATGGTAAGATAAGATTTATATTAAAAAAAATTTACAAGTTTATACCTATGTGCACAGACTAGCTATAGGAGGGTACATGAGAAACTATTCCTTTTTGGATTTACAACATTTGTATACATTACACATGTAGAAATTAAGTTCATGATAAAGAAAACGCTGAAATGAGACTATACTAAGGTTCTTAGTATCAAACAGCATAAAAAGCACTAGATTTAGAAATGTGGGTTCTACTCCTGGTTTTGCTATTGTGTGTTAGTTGCTCAGTCATGACCGACTCTTTGCGACGACGTGGACTCTAGCCCACCAGGCTCCTCTGTCCATAAGATTTTCCAGGCAAGGATACTGGAGTGGGTTGCCATTTCCTTCTCCAGGGGATCTTCCCAACCCAGGGATTGAACCCAGGTCTCCTGCATTGCAGGCAAATTCTTTACTGACTGAGCTACAAGGGAAGCCCAAAGGGTGTGTTGCCTCCCCGTCGGGGAATCGAACCCCGGTCTCCCACGTGACAGGCGGGGATACTCACCACTATACTAACGAGGATCACAATCTCTTAATCCAGTGGTCAACACACTTTTTCTATAAGTGATAAGATTGAAAGCAGAGAGGGTAGTGGGTCCTTGGAGAAAGAGAACCAGGCATGGCTTTCTTAATCTAAGAGAAGCCATTTTTGACCAAAGCCATTTTTCGATCTAAGATTGGCCACTGTACCTGCTCTTGAACAGGTCTCAATAATTAATGATCTTAAGGGAATGAAGGAACAAAGGAAAAGCAATCAAACAACAAAGGAGAGTAAAATAGTAAAAGAGAGAGTTCTGATTCCTCCTCAAGGGACATAGAGAACAATCTGATACCGCCTTTGACTTCTGCACTCAGGTGGAGGATGGAAATGACAATGTTGACCCTTGTGACCTCAACAAATTAAAGCTAGGACTCTGTACATCTTGGCCCTGATTCTATATGGAGTTCTCCTCTGCTCAAGCCCCTTCATGAATGTGTGTGTACCCTTAGCTTAAAACTTCCTCAGTTATGCTGTTGGGGGAGACATTGCTTTGAGGAAGACACCCAGTGTTCTCTTTACATGCTGCAAGTAATAAACCCCTCCCTCTCCTGATCTTGGTTGTGCCTTCTGGCCTGACACCCACCAAGAGGCAAACCTAGTTTTCAGGTAACAATATGGGTCAACTGCTCAACTCAGCCACAGTAATACCAGAACAGCCAGGTGAGAATGGGGGGTGGCTGTGTGCCAATAAAAACTTTGTGGATAATGAAATTTGAATCTTACAGTTTTCATACCATAAAATAGTCTTTGCATTTTTCTTCAACCTTTCAAAAATGTAAAAATATTTTGCTACCAAGCCAGCTTAAGAGCAAAAGTCTGCTGATCATTGTCTTAAACCATCTGTGCAATAAAAGAGTAGGACTCAGGATCTCCAAGGTCACTTCCAAATTATACTGGTAGTACTGTGAATAGGACAAATGGAGGGAAAGGGGGGAGGTAGATGTCCAATTATTTAAATACCCAAATATTAATAGAAAATAATAGTTTGGGTGTTTCAAAAAAGATTCTAGACTTAAAGAGTCAGATTATTTCAAACATGAATTGCCCTGCCCCCTTTCTTTGAACCCTGTTTCCTTCCCTAAGCCTCCCCTGCTCTATAAAATGGGGGAATTCACTGCACCTGCCTCAAAAAGTACTTGTAAGGAGTAAATGAGAAAATGCATATAAAGTGCCTAGCATCAGGTTCCTGGCAAATAGAAAGTATTCAATAATTAGCTATCTTAACAAAGAATAAACCCCTAACTGCTCTCCTGCCTTTACCACTGCCCCCTTAAAAATCTGTTCTCCTCAAAGTAACCAGAGTGATCTTCCATTCAGGCTTACACTAAACCAAACCCCGTCAGTTTCCCACGAAAATAAAAATAAAGCCTCAGGCACTTCCTTGATATATAAAGCTGATAATGTGTGTTCTACCTACCTCTCCATTCACCTCTTGGCCCAGAGCTCTAGATACACAAGCCTTTCAGTTCCTCAAACACACCAAGCTCATTCCCACCCTAGCTGTTTCCTCTGCTGGGAACCCTGTTCTTGGCAGATAGTTTGGCTTTCTTCCTATTTTAGGAGGGTCTGGGTAGGCAACCAGTCTCCTATTCTTAACATTTTCTCTATGACACCTATTTATTAACCATTTGCCGCCCTCTTTCCCCCCACTAACCCCTTCTAGACCCAGCACAAGTCTGAGAGGAGAATCGCCAGCAGTTATCTGGCACACTCTTTAGAGAACTTATGAAAACAATTTGAAGTTCACCATGCAGGGTTCTGTGGTCAACACGGAGCAACTTAATTACCTGTGCCAGAACTCACGGGAGGGCCACACGGTCCCCCAACCCCGCTCTTTTCTGGCTACAGCTAAGAACTCCAGATTCCGGGGGTTCCGGTTGGTGAACTCTGGGGCAATAGCTTCATTTCCCACGGGGTCCACCTCAGGCTTCACCGCTGGCTTAGCACTGGTCGAGAGCGCTGCCACCCGACACCCTAAAGAACAAAAACAACCACATGGATCTTAAAAGAATGACGAATACGGACAAAACAGGAATATGATATAACTTGAGCCCATCCTCTCCCCCCCCTCAGGCCTCGCGCCCTGCAAGAGGTACAAGAGCTACGTTCGGTAACGGAGTGTCGTCACCACAGAATCTGGTCCTTAATTTTCTACTAGTGTTGTCATCACGATACCGTTAGCTCGTTTACTTTTCCGTGGGAAATGATGGCTTCCTAGGTGGCTAAAGAATCCGCCTGCCCGGGCAGGAAACGCCAGAGAGGCAGATTCGATCCCTGGCTGGGGAAGATCCCCTCGAGAAGGGAATGGCAACAGACTGCAGTATTCTTGCATGGAGAATTCCGTGGACAGAGGAGCCTGGGTAGCTACAGTCCATGGCGTCGACAGAGCTGGACTCGACTGAGCACGCATAACGCATGCTGCATATAAAACGACAACTTGCCAGAGCAGACCCTGGGGTATAACCTGAGAGAAGTGGTAAGATGAATTACCGGGGTTTCTGCAAAACGGCAACAATTCCCAGAACCGCAGCCGAAGCGCCATCGCTTAGGAGAATCGCAGCCAAAGCCTCGGACAGACCTTGCCCTCCTCTCAACGGCGTCCCAGAAAGCCGCCGGCCGCAGCCATACTAACTCAGGGAAAAGCCTTCGAATGACGTAAGGTCATAGATGCCTAGACCGCCGCACTAACAAGCCCCCTGCAGCTGAGTGGCAGAGAGTGCAATCCGTCATCTCCATTCCTCCAATCAGCGCTTACGCTGTGGCGCAAACACCGGAGCCAGCCAGACACCTCGCAGCGAGCCAAGTGGGGGCTGGGCACGGTCCGTTAAGTCTGACCACGCTAGTCGGCCGCATCCCGCGTCCCTGTCCCGCAAGGCGTCTTGGTACCTTAGTTGGGCCCTCGGGTCGCAAAGTACAGACCGATAATTGGGCGGACACACACAGACACGTTGGTCTCTGAGAGGAAACGGCAGCGCGAGGCGGTTTTCTCTTCATATATTATGGTTGTTTTCCCTAATGACTCATGGAGAACCCTTGCGCTGTCCCGCTCAGACTCCCAACCCTAAACGCTTGAAGCCGGGCGCTCTCCGCTCGAACCCATACACGTAAGGAAAACAAGGACGCCGATTTATAAACCATCCAAAACCGTACATAACCCTAGGCCCTACCTCAGGCACACCACCTCACGCCCCCCCACCTGCTTTTCGTCACTCCAAGCTCCGCCCTACTGCCCACCTTTTCTAGAAGGTACCAGAATGTGCAGACGCGCACGCGTAACCTGTGCCTAGGGGGAGAAAGCGTCAGCCGAGCGCCTCCTCCCTCTAGCGGTCCGAGATACTGACTTCCGCTCTCCTACCTTCGCGCCCTTCTCATTCGCTCTCTAATTGGGCGAATGTGCTGGGACCGCCCCTTCCGTCTGCTCACTTCCGGTGCGCTCACGCTTCTCCACTCTCCTCCCCCCTTTTCATTCCCGTCCTGCCCCGCGGCGCGGCCCGGGAAGGTGTGTGTCAGGGGAGGGGAGAAGCTGGGAGCCGCGTTCCCAGCAGCCCCCGCGAGCGACGTCGCTCGGGTCCTTTCCACGCCGTCGCGGCTGCAGTGGCCACCGCCCGGCCCGCGGACCGTGAGACGCTGGTTGCCCGCGGTGTGAGGGAAACTCGACGTGCGCCCCGCCGCCAGGATGGAGGGTCCTTTGTCCGTGTTCGGGGACCGCAGCACTGGGGAGGCGATCCGCTCCCAGAACGGTGAGGGCCTGAGCGAGGCCTGAGGCGGGCCCGTGGCGGTGCGCGTCCCCCTCACCCCCGCCTCGGCCTTGGCTGTTGTCCTCGCGGCTTCCCTTCTGTTCCCCCTCGAAAGGGCCCCTGGGAGTGGTGGGTGGCGTCTCAGTCCCGCGGCGGGTCTCGACCGAGGGCGCAGCGCGGTTTGACCGGATGCTGCGGAGGCCGGGAGCTGGGAGAGCGAGCTCGTCGCACCGGCACGTGTCGCCGCACCTCCAGTCCCTGCGGGCCGGGGGCCCCTGCGCCCGCCCTTATGTTTCGTTTCTAGTCCAGAAAGGGGTCTCTGGACCTCGTTTTACAGCTGTTAACCAGACAGAACTATCTCTAATTGGGGTTTTTTTTTGATTAATGAGTGCGTGACCATAGACTGTTATTCATATGACTTGAGCATTGTTCAGTTCAGTCGCTCAGTCGTGTCCCAACTCTTTTGCGACCCCATGGATTGCGGCACGCCAGGCTTCCCTGTCCATCGCCAACTCTCGGAGCGTGTTCAAATTCGTGTCCATCAACTCGGTGATGCCATCCAACCATCTAATCCTCTGTCGACCCCTTCTCCTGCTTTCAATCTTTTCTAGCATTAGGGTCTTTTGCAGTGAGTCAGTTCTTCGCGTCGGGTGGCCCACGTATTGGAACTTCAATTTCAGCATCAGTTCTTCCAGTGAATATTCAGGACTGATTTTCTTTAGGATTGACTGGTTTAATCTCCTTGTAGTCCAAGGGACTCTGAAGAGTCTTCTCCAGCACCACAGTTCAAAAGCATCAATTCTTCGGTGGCTCAACTTTCTTTATAGCCCAACTCTCACATCTGTACATGACTACTGGAAAAACCATAGCTTTGGCTAGAGAAACCTTTGTCGGCAAAGTAATATCTCTACTTTTTAAGATGCTGTCTAGGTTGGTCATAGCTTTTCTTCCAAGGAGCAAGCGTCTTTTAATTTCATGGCTGCAGTGCTCTGGGAGCCCCAAAGAATAAAGTTTGTCATTGTTTCCATTGTTTCCCCATCTATTTGCCAGGAAGTGATAGAACCGGATGCCATGATCTTAGTTTTTTTGAATGTTGAGTTTTAGGCCAGATTTTTCACACTCCTTTCAATTTTCATCAAGAGTGAAATTTGCACGTTGTATCCTGCGGTTATCCTCTGCAGTAGATGCCAGGTCCCTACAGGCCAGATTTAGTTCTTAGCCACCTGTCACTGACCACCTGTTTAGCAGGCGGACTTTTTGTTGAATGATACATAAGCGGTACTTCAAATGAGTTTATCTAGTAAACTTTAACCTGTTAAAGCATTTGCTGTTGAGTCGCTTGAAGCCACAGATCTTGTGAATCTTACCAGTTGAAATCAGTCAGTCTTACCATTATTTGATAGATTCTTAATTTTTGTCTTGGGCAAGTTTGTAGTCAGAACATTGGAATTACTGATTTTTTTTAATAACTTTTTTTTTAACTTGCCAGAATATAAAAAAGGCTGGTATCTTTTTATGTTTTGTATGGAGTGGCAGAATCTGCAGTGAAGACTAGTAGGTGATTATTTTTTCTTTAAAGCAATGGAGTGAGTGCTCTTAATAACAGTTGGTGTCTGTCTGCAGTTGAATTAAAACTGTAAATTACTAGGTTCTCTCTCTCCTTACATTAGACTTTTGGTTGATTTTCACATTAGGACGGATGAGATAAATTTGAAAATTCAGAGACTTCATTTACTACTATTAGACTGAAATGATTGTCTCTTGGGATCTTGAGTTTTCAAAAAATTTTTCTTTGTATCTACAGTCATGGCTGCAGCTTCAATTGCCAATATTGTGAAAAGTTCTCTTGGTCCAGTTGGCTTGGATAAAATGTTGGTGGATGACATTGGTGTAAGTATAGGTCTACACGTAATGTTTGTTACTTTAAAGAATAAGTTCATAAATATCTCACTTTGTAATTATTTGTGTTTCTCAGAGCACTGGTATTGGAAGGTATATAGAAGGTGAATGTTTCATAACAGGGTTGGGCTAATTTAGGGGGTGGTCAGTTTCTGTGGATGATTATGTCATTTTTTTCTTCTCTGGAAATTTCTTAGGATGTAACCATTACTAATGATGGTGCAACCATCCTGAAGCTACTGGAGGTAGAGCATCCTGCAGCCAAAGTTCTCTGTGAGCTAGCGGATCTGCAAGACAAAGAAGTGGGAGATGGGACCACCTCCGTGGTAGGTAAAGACTGCTAGCTGAGGACTAGTGTTTTTCTTTCCCCTGAAATCAAAGTTTCAGAAAATGAAGCTCTAACCATAAATAAGTCATTTAAAGGAAAAAGGAAATGTTTTCTTTTTCTCTCACAACCTGAGGCTCAGAAGAAGTTCCTAAAACCTTATGAAGTATTTTTTAAAAAAACAAGATGTTTCTATATTTTAAATACTGACAAGTGAACTCATGAGTTTGAGAGTTGAGTTGAGTTGAGTTTGGGAGTTTGAGAGAGTTTGTAAACATGATCAGTAACATGATATAAACTCCTCGAAGATCACCCTGCACACTGATGTAGTAGAAACACTTGTTATTTGATGAGGGAAAAAAATAATAATTTGCTCTCTTAAAAAAAAGCAGTGGTTTGTGGGGAAATGTTTAATCTCTAAGCCATGGAAGAATAGAATCCACCTCTTCTGAAAGAATGATCTTTAAGTAACTTGTTCATGATAGCAGAGCTTTTTAAATACAATTAATTTTCCCTCCAAAGATGCAGGCAAAAATTTTAAAGTCTTTTTGATTAAAGCGTAATTTTTGGTCTTCGTAAAAGGATGGTTTTCTAAATAACAATCTAAAATAGTACAGATCAGGTATTCCCTGGTAGTCTAGTGGTTAGGACTCCAAGCTTTCACTGCTGAGAGCCTGAGTTCAATCCCTGGTCCAGAAACTAAGATCCCAGACGCTGAGTGGAGTGTCAAAAATAAACAAATAATAAAACAGTACAGATCATTGAATCCTCAGACTCTTCATTTAGCTTATGTTGAAAGCTTGGTGAGCACTTCATCTTGAAAAGGAATGAATGTATCATCTCTGCTCTTCTACAGAACTAGCCTAGTTAAGAGCCAGAACACTTTGCTAACTCCTATCTGGCTTTATCCATTTCCATATGAAATGTTGTATAGGGTTATCTTTTTCTGATTTCTAATAAGTTAAATCTCGTCGCCCCTATTATTCTGATTATTACCTTCTGATTGGCGTGTTAGTATTTGTGCATGTGCGTTGCCCATAATGTCAGGCTGACATGAGAGCAATGAATGTTTTCTCTGCAGGTTATTATTGCAGCAGAACTTCTAAAAAATGCAGATGAACTAGTCAAACAGAAAATTCATCCCACATCAGTAATTAGTGGCTATCGACTTGCTTGCAAGTAAGATTGTTACATTCAGAAAAATTTTATTTGTTGTTTGATGTAATAGTTGAGAGTCTGTGTGCTTTACATTTTCCAGTCGATGACTATACTTTGATAAAGCTGTGTTTTAGTGTATATGTGGGTAACACTTGAAATAAGAACTGGGGCCAGTATCCCTTTTTTCCCATTTGACTACCACATTATCTCCTGATAGATTTTAGTGGCTATGCTTATGGGATAGATGAGAACTGCCGTGATCTGAAGAGGGAGGATTGCTCGTGTCCTCCTCCTATATGAAATGGCTGAACAGAGCGTTGATGCCCTAAGTATTGTGATACACTGATAAAACAGGACTCTGAGTAGTGACTTGTTTTCTTCCCCACGCTTCAAACAGGGAAGCAGTGCGTTACATCAGTGAAAATCTGATCATTAACACCGATGAGCTTGGAAAGGATTGCCTGATTAATGCTGCTAAGACATCGATGTCTTCCAAAATCATTGGAATGTATCCTTATGATGGGCCGGTAAAGTTTAGGCTTTTTAAAAGTAAAACCCTGCGTTAGTTTTGTGCCAGATGATGCTGTTGTATTCAAGTTGCCTATTTTCCTTTTCTCAAAGGGCAGGCTAATACACAGTATTGTGAAAGTAGTGTGCAGATAGTGATAAACAGTTTTCTAACATTTCAGTGGCATATATAATGCTTGTTTCTTTGATGAGATTGCTAAAAGGAAGTGCCTTTGTATTACCGTTGATTTTCATGTGCACCCACTGTGCATCCCAAGTCTCCTGTTTTCCTTAACTGCTGGCTTAGAAATGGTGATTTCTTCGCTAACATGGTGGTAGATGCTGTGCTTGCTATTAAATACACAGATGTCAGAGGCCAGCCTCGCTATCCAGTGAATTCCATTAATGTTCTGAAAGCCCATGGGAGAAGTCAGATGGAGAGTATGCTCATCAACGGCTATGCTCTCAACTGTGTGGTGGGATCCCAAGGTAAGGCTTGTGATTTCACTTGGTCATATAACCAGCGTGCTAAAGGATAAAGCTAGCTATTTATGGATTAACTACTTCCATCTTCAGATGAACTATCCTACATGTGCGCTTTTGTTGTTTAATGAAGCCCAGAGATAAAGGAAATGGTACATTGTGTTGCCAGTTTCTTTGTAATGTAATTGCATGTGATTAAGAAAGATGCAAATTAAAAGAAAGCACATGTGTGTAATGCCATGACCATTTGTTTATAATGTCAAAAGTAATAAAATCTAAATTTGTGTGTTTACATATAACGATTTTAAATCTCTGTGCAGTTCTTTCTAAGGATAGGTGTATTTTATAAAATGTAACATTGTTAATTGTAAAGGTACTTATTGTTATGTTCAATTTTAGGTATGCCCAAGAGAATAGTTAATGCAAAAATTGCTTGCCTTGACTTCAGCCTGCAGAAAACAAAAATGAAGCTTGGTGTACAAGTGGTTATTACAGACCCTGAAAAACTGGACCAGATTAGACAGAGGTACGTTGAGAGTCCTTTTTGACCTTGGGAAAGGCGTGTTTGTAAATTACCCTTTTTTAGAGCAGGTGACAGTAAACTAAAAAGTAATGGGTAGCAGGGTATGATGGATTATGCAACTGGACTTATTTTTTTTTTTCCAACTGTGAGTGGCTTAGAGGACTTTAAAAATTAACATTTTTAACCAAAGTCTAATTAGGTTACCTAAACTGCCAGGAAAATTAGAAAATGTGACAGTGTCTTAAGAGAGATTGGGCTGATACATGAAAACTGACGTTTTGTGAAATTTTGGTTTTATGAGTATAGTGATATTAGGGCTTTGAGATATGTCCAGGAATGCATTTCCTCAAATAGTACAAGAATCAAAAGCATATAGTATTGACTCTGTGTCAGGTACTAGGCAGTGCACATGGTCTTAACTATTGGTTGACATGCTAGAGACCTAGTTGTGAAGGTGTACCCTCCCCACCTTTTTTTAAAGATTTATTGTATTTTTGCTGTGCTGGGTCTTTGTTGCAGTGTGCTGACATTGCGATGATTTCTCCTCTGGTATCTGCATGTGTGCTCTTTCCTTCCTTTTAATAACCAGATGTGTCCTTTTTTCCTTCAAAGGCCAGTCCCTTTAGAATAAGTGTTTGAGATCCTGTTGCCTTCTGCTTTTACAGTCTTGCTTCATTCATTATTCTTGCTCAACTGCATATTCAATACTGATTCTACTCTTCATTCCTTTCTAGATTCCTCTTGTAGCTCTTTTATCCTTAAGTAACATAAAAGCTTCTTATATCTGCCTGCTGTGCAGGAGACCCGGGTTCAATACCTGGATTGGGAAGACCCCCCCCCGAGAAGGGAGTGTTACCCACTGCAGTTTTCTTGCCTGGAGAATCTCATGGACAGAGGACCCTGATGGCCTACATATAGTCCATGGGGTTGCAAAGAGTCAGATACGACTGAGCAACTAACACTTTCACTTCACATGTAGCTCTTTTATCCTTAAATGTAATAAAAAGCCTCTTGTGTACACGTCCTATTGCAGTTACTCCTGGTCCTTCCTCATTTCTGTATAGCCAGATGTTAGAAGAGTGATTGGCACAAAACTTTTCTGGTGTTTTATTTCTTAAGCCCTTTTCAGCTTTTTCAGTGGAGAACCACTTGCTAAGGTCACTAGTGACCACTGCTGTGAATCTCATTACACACATCCAGTTTCACTTGACCTTTATCAAGCTTTGGCTACTTTTTGAAAGATTTGGAGGATGGAGCAGCATTTTGCTTCTGCATCATCTGTCCTTCTGTGCCTGGGCCACTGCATCCTCTGTGCTGGAGACTTGGAATCTGTTTCTTGGAGCTTAAATTGATTGAATGCTTCTTAAGCATCTCAAAGTCATTATGTCTGAAATTGAACTTGTGATGGTACTCCCAAATCTGCTCTTTGCTGTTTTAGTTAGGGACCCCTTTACTGAGGAAGAAGACTAGGAAATGTCCTTAACTCCTTTTTTTTTCTTTTTTCTGCTAACCTATCAAAGATCACTTGATATCACTCTATAAATTAAATCTCAAACTCACCCACTTTTTGTTTCCATTTTCTTGCCCAAGCTGTTGCAGGGCATCAAGTTGGTCCTCTTGGTTCCAGTCTCAACCTACAAGGCTGTTTTCCACACAGCAGCTAAGTTGATCTCACCCCTTGCAAGGCCAGAGCCTTTTGGAGATTTCCCATCACTCTGGGTTAGTTCAGTTCCTTACCTGCTCTTTGCACTGTGGTCTAGCACAGCCAAAACCAGAATCCACCAAGCTCCTTCTCTAAGAGCTTCAGTCCCTAAGAGTAGAATGTTCCTCCCTCTGCCCAGAACATTCTCTGCCTACTTGTTTGGACTGGTTGATTTTTTTACTTGATTTTCAGTTGGTAATTTTCAGAGATGCTTCTCTTTCCCTCTCAGTCTGAATTATGCTGTCCCTTGAGTTAACTGCAGTTTGTCTTCCTGGGGCTTACCTAATTTTCTAACTATGTATTAATACGTCTAAGTGTAAGCTCTATGAAGGTAGAGCCTGAATGACTTAGTTTCATGGCTTTGACATACATACAGTATTTGTCTAGTATGTAGAGAGGTTTTTTGTGAGGTTCATCTTTAACTCATTTCACTTTAAAGATTCTTTGATCTTGAGACTTGCCTAGTGGTCCAGTGATTAAGACTCCAAGCCTCTAATACAGGGGACTCGAGTTTGATCCCTGGTCAGTGAACTAAAAGTCTACATGCTGCATGGTGTGGCAAAAGAAAAAAAAAAAAGATTCTTTGATCTCATCTACTGTTCTTTGAATAAGTAAATATTTATTGACTGTTTTTCAGATCTGTGTATCCCATAGGTTGCTTGTAATTCCCGTGCAGCTTCACCTGAATATCATGGGGGCTTCAGATTGACCTTGTTGAAAACCGAACTTTTTTTTTTTTTTCTTATCTTGCCCCCAACCTGTTAGTATTTATTTCACTCCACAAATCATTTGTTGAATCCCCCAGTCACCCAAGCCATAAGCTTTGCCTTCTCTGTTAAGGCCATCTGTTCACATCAGATAGACTCATCTCCAGTTATTGCCTCAGAGTGTCTTCATTCTTTCATCCTTTGAAAACACAGACTGATAATACTACTCTCTTTAGACTATTAAAAAAAAAAAACTTCTCAATTCAGACTCAGACATTGCTACAGAGTTCTTCATTTTCTGTTGATACCTGGAGTTCCAACTCTGGGCCCCTCTCTTAACTCCAGACCTTCAAGCTTTCCCACCTGCCAGCCTGGACATGTGGCTCTCATGTGCTTGTCTCTCTGCATTGCACTGTAGTGACACTTGCCTTGGAGTTTGCTTGACAGTCTGTCTTCCCACCAGGTCCGTCAGTTTTCCTTTCTTAGGCGCCATTCTTGGTTAGAAACTAAAGTTGGGGTGGGGAGAGCTAACTGGTATTTTATTCCTTGAACTTCCTGTAAATTGGACTGATTTAAGTTCTGCTCATAGAAGGGAGAAACTCGTTAGTATTATTTAATCTTTGGTTATTTTATGAAAAATACTTAATGGAAGTTCAAGCTATATGTAATAGTAAAAATACAGAAGATAACTTTGGGTTACTACTCAAGTACTGCATTTTTGTAGAGAGTCCGACATCACCAAGGAGCGAATCCAGAAGATCCTGGCAACTGGTGCCAACGTTATCCTAACCACTGGTGGAATTGACGACATGTGTCTGAAGTATTTTGTGGAGGCTGGTGCTATGGCAGTTCGAAGAGTTTTAAAAAGGGACCTTAAACGCATTGCTAAAGCTTCCGGAGGTATGTCTCCTGCCAGCTGTCATGTTCCTTTTACGTTGGATGCTAACAATAAGCAGATCCAGAAAACTTCCTTAATGTTTTGTGTACAAATACATGTTGTAAAATATTTTTTGTGCATTTGTAACTGGGAAAGTTCTTAAGTGTTCTTCACCTCGAAGTGACATAGTTCTCTTATGATAGGATGGTTCCTTGAGTCTAACTGTAAGCCTTAAACTTGAGATTGTGTGTCACTTCTATGGTAAATTCCATGTTTCTGAATGTTTAAAGCAGGGTTGAAAATATTCATGAGAGAACAGTGCTTACAGATGTTTCTAATTACTTTTAACAGCAATTATTCTGTCAACGCTGGCCAATTTGGAAGGTGAAGAAACTTTCGAAGCTTCAATGTTGGGACAAGCAGAAGAAGTGGTACAGGAGAGAATTTGTGATGATGAACTGATCTTGATTAAAAAGTAAGCTACTTTCTAAATTGTAAGGCTGTACAGATTCTGTTGAGTGGGAACAGACCACCTTCCCATTTATTTGCTGCTGTAGCCCTTCAGTGATACGAGCAGTTATACGCATGGGATAAAACAATGCTGGGCCCTGTAAACAGAGGTGAAGTTGCCATTTCATCTCTTCTCCAGGGTCTAGACATTGCTTCCCTGTCTGAATGTCCTGTGTAAGTAGAAGTGAATTTCTTCATGGACTTACTACTGTTGAACTGATAGAAGACTATCACTATTGTTTTAAATAGCACTAAGGCTCGTACCTCTGCATCGGTCATCTTACGTGGAGCAAATGACTTCATGTGTGACGAGATGGAACGCTCCTTACACGATGCCCTTTGTGTGGTGAAGAGAGTTTTGGAGTCAAAGTCTGTGGTCCCAGGTGGGGGTGCTGTAGAGGCGGCACTTTCCATTTACCTCGAGAACTACGCGACCAGCATGGTGAGAACACCCCGAAGCCTGTTCTGGTTCATGGGAGTGTGTCTCTTCTAAGCCCTGAGCTGCTGCTGTGGGTTTTCTTTTCTTTCTTTTGTGAAGACAGCTCATTGTCTTTCTCCTTAGGGCTCCCGGGAACAGCTTGCTATTGCAGAGTTTGCAAGGTCTCTCCTTGTGATCCCTAACACTCTGGCGGTTAATGCTGCCCAGGACTCCACAGATCTGGTGGCAAAATTAAGGGCTTTTCATAATGAGGCTCAGGTTAACCCAGAACGAAAAAATCTAAAATGGTAAGTGTATGTTCCCTTTCTCATTGTCATTTGTGTATCATATGTGGTAGTTCGGTTTTTCCTCTTAAACTCATTAAGGGGATGACTAGTAATTGCTAGCATTGGCGTGTCTTAGTTATCAAACGGTGCCTCACCTCTTCTGGGTACAGTAGGAACATCCCCCAGAGAGGAGAAATTACTTTTGGGTGGGCCATGCATATTTATAAATGGCATTTAGAAATATTTTACTACCATCTAGGCTTTCTACACCTCCTTCAGTGCTGAATTTGTTTGCCATAATTACTGCCCTCAGGTTTCCCAAGGTTAACATTTTAATGGAATAGCTGGCATTAATAAGCCAGCTTTTGAAGGGGTAGAATGGGATGGATGTGAATTACAGAGGAGGCCATTTTAATTGTCTTTTTCCTAAATTGCAGGATTGGTCTTGACTTGGTCAATGGTAAACCCCGTGACAACAAACAAGCAGGGGTGTTTGAACCAACCATAGTTAAAGTCAAGAGCTTGAAATTTGCAACTGAAGCTGCAATTACCATTCTTCGAATTGATGATCTTATTAAATTACACCCAGAAAGCAAAGATGATAAGCATGGAGGTTATGAAGATGCTGTTCACTCTGGAGCCCTTGATGACTGATTTGTTTTATTTATAACACTGTTAAATGCAGCTTGCTTGTACCTCGAATATTACACATTAAAGTGCAACCGGCTGCCGAGTCTTATGTCTCTTGTGAAGTGGGAAAGTTTCCTCACTTTTTGGTCCTCTTGTTTCACATGACTTAGTATTATTAGTTAAAAAATGCAGTTGTGGTTTAGTTTAACTCAGCCTAATTAGCTGTTGCGCAGTTTCACCCTCTCTGAACACACATTGCTATTCCCATCCCACCCCCAATGCATAGGGCGGCAACACCACGATGTCCACCCTTGCGCTCCAGTGTGTGTAACAGGGTGACAAGAATCCGACAGCCAGAAGCTCCAAGAGGATGGCCCAGGGCTATGGCTCCTCCTTCAGTGTTGACCTGAGGGGCGAAAAGATTGTATCATTTACAGTTTTCTCTGGATGGAGTTAAATTAATGTCGTACCAGTAAACTGCCTTCTCAAATTCTGTTTTTACTTCAGTTGCTGAAGTGATTTTACCCTTGAAACATCCATTCTGACTACCTTAGTTTAAAAGATGTAAAATATGGGAATTCTTTGGCAGTCCAGTGGTTAAGACTTGACCCTTCCACTGCAGGGGGCTGCTGGTTTCAATCCCTGGTCAAGGACTTAAGATTCCATAACAAAGATTTAAAATGTACTCTTTCTGTAGGAAATGAACTAACACAGGTAAGTTTTTTGCCTTAGGAAGCAAAAAAACCTTCCCCTGAGTCCCAGTAGGAACCCACCCAGTGCCCACCCATTACTGTATGGCCAAGACTTGGGGCATAACCTGTATCTTGGTGATGACAGCCTTAAAACTGGGGCTTCCCAGGTGGTGCTAGTGGTAAAGGATCCACTTGGACTGCAGTAGAATGCCAGAGACCTGGGGAAGATCCCCTGGACAAGGGCATGGCAACCCACTCCAGTATTCTTGCCTGGAGAATCCCATGGACAGAGGAGTCTGGTGGGTGCAGTCCATGGGGTCACAAAAAATCAGACACAACTGAACATGCATGTATGTCCGACTCTCTGCGACCCCGTGGACTGTAGCCTACCAGGCTACATGGGATTCTCCAGGCAAGAATACTGGAGTAGATTGCCATCTCCTCCAGGGGATCTTCCCGACCCAGGTTTCGAACCCAGGTCTCCCGCATTGCAGGCAGATGCTTTAACCTCTGAGCTACCAGGGAAGCCCGCATGTACACAGTCACATGAGCAATTTCTTGCACTGTGAACATTCATTTGCACGTTCTCAGGATTGCTTGCTTATGCTTACCTTCTCTGGGTTTAATCCAAGTTCTTTAGCTATTGCAACAGAGAGGGCTGCAAAGGCTTCATTGATTTCAAAGACATCAACATCCTCCAGTGACCATCCTGCTTTTGTAATCTAAAGGAAAGGTTAAATGGAACAGAGGTTTAAGAACTCAGGCAGAACCATTCTTTGTTGTAGATGTAAAAGCAGGATGTGTGATGTTGAAGGATCTCTTAAAAACCACCCACTTAATCTGAACCAGTTAGACTTGTTACATCCACATGAGGTTATAGAGCATGTGATCCAAATGTTGGCTGCCCTTTTAGTAAAGAACAGCAAAAACTAGATGAATAAGGTTATTTAAGGCCAATGGAAAGGCTCAGACATGCAGGTGAAACCTTTTAGAAATACAGATGAAAACAAAATCAAGCCGCCTCTCAGCATTTTGGAGTGGGAAAGATCTGAGCAAAGGTTATGTGTGTGCTCCCAAAGAGGTTTTAGCGACAAAGGACAGGTAGCAACATTCAAAATGAAACTCACAGCTTGCTTTATTGCTGGAATTGGTCCTATTCCCATAATGGAAGGCTCCACACCTGCTTGTGCCCAGGAAACTATCTGTGCTAGGGGTGTGAGCCCACGGTTGCCAGCTTCAGACTTCTTCATAAGAACCACTGCTGCAGCACCGTCATTCATTCCTGTAAAATAGGAATGTCTTGCTTTTGGAAACCACCCTCGTTAAGTACCTGTATCTACTTTCTCTAACACCAGGAGACGTGAGTTAAGTAAACCTTAATACATCTTGGCAAAGTCATTTACTGTTAAGTTAGGCTTTAAACTGTAATTAGAAATGGTATGTTTGCCAGTCTGATAGACTACAGAACATTTCCATGGGAGAACAGGAATATGAAAGCAGTGGAGGACAGGAGATTAATGAAGTGGAAGTAGCAGCCCAGACATCACAGAAGGTAATCGGAGTTTCTGGTTTTGGAAAAGCACAAAGGTAGTAGATAAAATCTAATTCACTTTTTTCATTTGTATGTCCCAATAGGATACTGCAGGGAAGCCAAATCCATTTTAGTATATTATATGGGTCTAATATGAAGAAACAAATGGTCAAAACGACATTTTTCCCTAGACCAACTGAAATAAGGTTTTAGAATAACCTGTATGGGAACCCCCTTGGTGGTCCAGTAGGACTCAGTGCTCCCAATGCAGGGGGCAGGGGTTTGATCCCTGCTTAGGGAACTAAGATCCCACGGGCCACAGGCACAGCGCCCACCCACCCCCCATCCCCACCCAAAAAAGAATAATCTGAGTACATGGTAGTCCTTGCAGAAGATGGTATTCCCCAAACCGCCCCTCAGATAATTAACCTGAAGCATTAGCTGGGGTGACTGTTCCCGTTCCATCCATAAGGAAGCAAGGCTTTAGCTTAGACACGGCTTCCATGTTGCTCCCATGGCGAGGAAACTCGTCTGTTTTAACTTCAGTAAGACCTGACAAAAAGGAAAATAAATGACCCAAGGTTAGTACAGAGATGGCAGGCAGGGTACTAGAAACAATGGATTCCTCAGACATGATATTCACATTTGGAAGAAAAATTTATTATAAAATATTTCCATTCCAATAGGACAAAAGTCCACAGTAATACAAATTACTGTATGTTAAGACATCATATTAGCACCATCTTCAGTGTTTTCCATACCAATACAGCCCTTTCTGAGGAAGGCAGTCTCAGGGAGTTCTTTATGTAAGAGGTTGCTAAGGTTTGGGGTATAGATCTTGGCTGGTTACAGCTGACTGGGTCTAGGGTGTCAAAGCCAACCTCACAAAGGCTGGACATAATTGATGTCAGTCAGTAAAAGAACTTAACCATTGTGTTCCATATTGGAGAAGAGCTAAGTAACCCCAAAAGATGACACCCTCAAGAAATATGAAGCGCACACAGAAGCAACAGAAATGGACAGTCGCTTCTGAAGAAAGAACTGGTAGGGGTAGAAAGGTGGGCTGCTGCCTTCCAACAACCAGGGACCAGTGCACCTGTCTCAGCCGCAGGGAAACCCCAGGTCAGGAGTGTCTCCCTACCTCATGTTCAGATCGACCCTGAATACAGCTTTTCTTTGCATCCCGAGAGACATAACTAAGATAACAATGCACAAACATTCCTGTAAGGTGTTCTTTTGACTATTATTGATTTCCTTGTAGACGAGAATTGACTGCCTTTAGAATAGGAGTGATTTCCTTATAGATTTCCTGTTGACGTTTAAACCTTTACAAGGGACACACCCACCTTTTTTAGAAGATACAAAAACTGGTACGATCTCTTTGTCAAAACGGCCCGCCTTCTGTGCATTCTCCGTCCTGTTTTGGGACAGAACTGCAACCTTGTCCTGGTCCTCTCTGCTCACTTGCCATTGTTTGGCCACATTTTCAGCTGTGAAATAAATTAAAAAAAAAAAAAAACCAAACATTTTCAGGATGGCTTCTGGCCGTGGCTCAAGCCCTGATGCCCAACATCGGCGGGCCAACTGGTGGGCTGAGACAGTCCTCTGTGGTACTCCTGCCTCCCATCAGGTGTGGAAAGGTTGCAAGCGTTCTTAAGAAGCCGTTTTCTTTCTTTGCTTCCATCCTTCTCTTTTCCTTTCTATAAAATAACTTCCAGAAATTTCCTTTTCGCTGCTTCACCAATTACTCCTATTTTTTGGCCCTGTCTGCTTTCTGACGTCTCGGTTTCTGAACCATTTGATGGAAAGTTGTAGATATCATGCCCCTTCATCTCTAAATTTTAATGTCAGTGTATATTTCCCCATAAGAAAGGCCAGCTTCTTACATAACCACAGCTACCAAAATCAGGAAATGTAACACTGATAAAATACTGTTATCTACATGCTCAGTCTATATTCAAGGCTCACCTGTTATCCCAATGATGCCCTTTATAGCTAATTTGTTTGTTCAGTATCATCCAACCATGATCATACACTGCATTTCACTGTCAATCTCTTTAGTTTTTACTTGCAACTAGTCTTAGCCTATCTCTGTGTTTCTTAACCTTGTTATTTTTGAAGGGCAGGGGCCAATTCCTTTGTCAGATGTCACCAATCCTAATTTTTCTGATGTTTCCTCAAGATTAGATAACACATTAGAGTATAAAGTTAGAATATTCTGATGTGTTAGAATATAATGTGGGAAAGTACGGGATGATGATTATATTTTCTTTTCACTGAATCTTATCAGGATGCATGTGGGAGTTTATCTCAGGTTATGTCGATTTTGCTCACTTGATTAAAATGATATCCACCATATTTCTATACTGTAAAGTATGTGCAGTGTATTAAGTGTGCAATAGCACTATATCTAAAAAAACAATGTACATACCTTAATTAAAAAATACCTTATTGCTAAAAAAAATGCTAACCATCATCTGAGCCTTGGAGCAAGCTGTAGTGGTAATAGCAAAGATCAAAGCTCTGTTTCCTGCTTTGTCAAAATTGTTTTGGCTATTCTAGGTCAAATGGTTATTCAGATCACCATAATGAATACAATAATGAAAAGATGGTTGAAATATTGCAAGTCTTGTGGGTGGATGAAAATCTGATTGTGTAGTGCAACGAATAGAATACAGAGTTCGATACCAGAAGTACTAGCTTATCTCTGACCTTGCCTTTGCACAAAGCCACTATTTGTGAGCCCTGTTTCTTCATTTGTTAAAATGAGAGATTAACCCAGAAGAACTCTGAGGTTCCTCCCACCGCCAACTTCCCTGACAATCAGGGAGTCACAAAGGAGAGAGGGAATATTTCCCCAACTTGGCTTCATCAATGGGGAACTATCCCCGTCATCAGGGATACAAAATGATGAGGACTCGGTCCCTACCCTTAAAGAGGAAAAGCACCTGCAAAACCCACTGTTGCACGACCTTCTCTAACCTTTTCACAGTCGGTATGTTTCAGCCACGCCCGCCTTACCTGTAATGCCCATGTGATAGTTGTGGAAGGCGTCGGTGAGCCCGTCACAGAGTATACTGTCAACCAGTGGTTTTTCCCCAAGCTTGACTCCCGTCCTCAAATGAACCAAATGAGGAGCCTGAAAACAAGAAATACAGATGCATTAAGTGTGGTTGTAACTAGTCCTCTCCTTAGGCTCCCACTCAAAACCGTCCAGTGGTTCCTCAGTCTTCACCAAGTCCCCCTTGTGATCCTTCTCCTCTGTTCCAGCCCATCTTCCTCATCACCCAGGGCCCAGGGCCTGAAGACCCCTAGAATTAATAGGCTACTCCACCCTACCTGCCCTTGGAAACCCACCTGTAACTCTCTTCCCTATGCATCTGCAGCTTTCCATCAAACCAACCTGTGCATTTTGTCCTATTTCTTTAAAAAGCTCATTTATTCTCTCCAAAGCAACCAGAGATCTGTTACACGAAGAGCTGATCAATGAGCTTAAGTGATGCTAACAATGTGTTTCTTACTTTGATGGGAAGTACACTGCCTAGAGTGAGAATAATCAGGTTGCCTCATTAACTGATGAGGAGAGATTTCTCAGTGGGGGGATTTCAAGGGATTTCCTCTTGAAAGTCGCTCAGTTGTGTCCGACTCTTTGCCACCCCATGGACTATATGGTCCATGGAATTATCTAGGCCAGAATACTGGAGTGGATAGCCTATTCCTTCTCCAGGGGATGTTCCCAACCCAGGAATCAAACCGAGGTCTCCTGCACTGCAGGGAGATTCTTTGCCAACTGAGCCACCAAGGAAGCTCCCTCTCAACTCCTACCAACTCAACAGCAGCTAGAAAGGAAAGACTGAAGAGCCTGAAGATCTCTATTTTGAGTCCTGGCTCTGGGCCTCGGTTTCCTTACCTGTAAATTGGGAATACAACCAAAACCAAGGGCTGTTATGACTGCATGTGTAAAAGCACCCCATGAAGCACTACACAGGTACTGCTATGGCCCCCCCGGAATCACTCTGTGCTTGCTACCCTCACCCTGTCTCCTCCCAAGCCTGAGCAAGGTGGGCTGAATCGGTCTCTGCCCAGGGGTTCCCCAAGGGAGACCCTGAATTGCTACAGGAAGCAGGGGATACACTTTGTCCTTTTCCCCCACTGTGTCAGTGGGAAGGATGGAACTTGGCAAAGCCAATCCCGCCTGGCAAGCCCACTGGAGATGGGCACCGCTCAGTGGGTCCTCTCTTCCACGCTGTGTACCTACAAAAGGTCGACAGGCTGTGGTCCCCAGGAATACCCTTTTCCCGTGCAGGAAGGTGAGTGCAACATCTGGTTTCTGACTTTCCCTCACAATGAGAAAGAAATGTAAAACTAAAGACATCACACTGGTTGACCGGCTTTCTCTTCAACTTGAATTTCCCAATCACTGTGAATAATTAACATGCAGGCAGGGATCAAGGTTTGATCCAAATTTTCCCTGTTCCCTGTCTGGTTCCAGCTCTCAGACCATCGACCCTGCTGTGGCAATGGACAGGAGTTCATCAGTGAGTGGTCAGGGAACGCCGTCTCTTCAGAGGTCTTACCTTGCTCATGTTTTCCATGCCTCCTGCAACAACAATGCTGGAGTCTCCTATCTTTATTGACTGGGCTGCAAGGCACACAGCTTTCAGGCCTGACCCGCAGATCATTTGGCAGCTCCACGCAGGAACAGAGTAGGGGATTCCTGCACCCACACTGGCCTGTCGAACAGGGTTCTGCCCACAGCCTGGAAGAAGAATCACAGAGGCCTCTCAGCAGTCAAAGAGAAAGACAGCATGTTGGGATGAAAGTGCATGCAAAGTTCAAGAGATTGCCAACTGGATCTCCAGCCACTTCCCAGCCAAGTCAAGTTCCCGGGAGAAGCAGAGAATTGTGTGGACCTGCCTGTCCTGGTCTGACCATTGAATACATATCTTGTGCTGTTTCATAGAAACTTAATTAATATAAGCTTTCTCCTCCACAAAGAAGTTATTAATACTGTAAGAAGGAACTGTCTTCTTGATCTTTTGCTTGATCTTTTGATCAAGTGTGTACTTGAATGAGCACACATAGAAAAAAAACAGGGCAGAACTTTGGCATTAATCCTATTTTTCACTAGGGCTATTTGCTTTCTTGATCATAGCTTAAGATACCTGAGAGGATAAGGGTGCATGCGTGTCCAGTCGCATCCAACCCTATGGACTGTAGCCCACCAGGCTCCTCTGTCCATAGGATTCTCCAGGCAGGAATACTGGAGTTGATTGCCATGCCCTCCTCCAGGGGATCTTCCAAACCCAGGGACTGAACTTGCATCTCCTGCATTGCAGGCGAATTCTTTACCCACTGAGCCTCCTGGGAAGCCCAGAAGGATTAACAGGGTTACTTCAAAGAGGAAACCTCTGCTAAGAAACACCTCTTTCCTTGCTTACTATTCATCACACCATGATTAACTGGTTATACCATAAGACATGTACAAAATCAGAACTGACAAATACTTTCCCATAATTCAATTGCGGGCACTTCCTTCAGGGAGAGAAGAAAGTATGTATTTATTCATACATAAGTGTGTATGAATAAGTATGCATTTATCCATAATCCCCATCTTCAGGTGTGTGCGTGCTCAGTTGCTCAGTGTTGGTGACTCTGTGACCCCAGGGACTGTAGCCCACCAGGCTCCTCTATCCATGGGATTTTCCAGGCAAGGATACTGGAATAGGTAGCTATTTCCTACTCCAGGGATCTTGCTGACTTAGAGTCAAGAAATGAGTGCCAAACAGAATTAATTAATGGTCTGCAGTTAGCAGAAAGTGAGCTCAATAAGAATTAAAGATTTCCATCTTCATGAACATTGTGTCAGCTGATAGAAAAAATGTCTGGGGTGCAGCAGTTGCTCAGTGAATATTAGTTACACAATCGTGGAGGGGATCCCGGCCTAAAGAGTAGGACAGATGTGGGTTCAAGGCTGTGATCCTGTATTCATTACTCAACCTCTCAAGAGAAGAGTGATGTGGAAGAGGTAACAGAGAAACCTCTGTAGGAGTGGAGGGCCCTACAGCAAAGGAGCAAGTCTGGGCCATGGGTCTGGGAAGAAAGGAGGGAGTGTTCCAAAAGATAAGTTAACACCTGAGGGTATGACTCAAACACTTTAAAGTCTTGGAAAGTCAGGAGAAAAGTAATGTGCTTCAGCCTTAAAGCCCAAGAGGACAAAGTGAAAAAGGAGAACTAGGAAGAGGAACTAACTACAAAACTGCAAAGTAAATGTGCAGTAAAATGGGCTGGGTCTCAGATAAGGGACAAAAGTTGGCAGTAAGTGAATGTGACACCATTATCACTAGGAATAACTAGAACTTATTATGCTTCTGAATGAGCGTGAAACTAGTTATGGATAACTAACTTGGAACTGTCAGTGGGCATGGGCCTGTAAACCTAGTGGGAATCAGAAGTGAGTCGGAACACTCCCGAGATTCATCAACAGCAGCCCCTCCAGGGGTGATGGGCCCCTCTCTGAGAGCCACCCACCATACCAGCACAGAAGTCAGCCTGGTGCAGGCCAAGGACTGACTTGTGTCAGTGAAGCCCTGTCCCAGCACCTAGCACAGAGAGGGGCACAGAAGAACTCAATGCATTTTTATTGAATATGGGAAACTTTAGGGAAATACAAAAGGCCCTGCATCCTCTCCCATGCCTCAGGCTGGTCCTGCTTCTAAGGAATGAAAAGACAGCAGAGGACGGAGATGTAGGATCCATCAGGAAACGTCTATTAAAGACGCTCAGGGTTAAGTTGGAGAGAAGCTACTGATGGGGCCTGGCAGAGGGCGACAGGAGATATTCTGAGAGGGAATGCATGGAGGCAAAAACACATGTTTCTGTGTGTGAAGTGGGAAGCAGGGGGAGGAAAGATTATTGCTTCCAATAACTCTGACCTAGGCTGGGGGGTCACTGTGGAGTTACCTGCTGCCAAAACGTGTCCAAATATGACCTCCGAGACCTCTTCGGGAGCCACAGCGGCCCTTTTCAGGACCTCTCTGATGACAGTTGAGCCCAGGTCATGCACAGGAACGGTGGATAAGGCACCATTGAAGGAGCCTAGAACAGAAGGGAAGACGAGGGCGATGGAGAGGGCGCCCGGGGCGGTGGGGGTGCCGGCGAACCGGTGCTTTTTCCCCCGGAAAAGACGCCCCACTGCATCTCGTACGGGCACAGAGAGGAGCGCGGGGGACGCGCAGCAGTCGAACCCCAGGCAGGCAGTCCCCAGGGTGTGCAGAGAGACTGCGGACCCGCGGGAAACCTATCCATCCACTCCCCCAAATCCGAGCTTCATGGGCGCGGCCAAAATCTTCCCTAACAAAAGAGGGCACCCAGTCCCAAGTGCCCAGGGCCTTTGAAATCTATACTCCGCTAAGGACATTCGGGCAATTCTCCCTAACCCTCCTTTTAAGCGACGCGACCCCCTCGCCCAGCGCCCACCCCAGCTCAGACCACCCAGCGAGCCCGCCCCCTGCAGCCACAAGGCTGAGGTGGTGCCTCCCGCGGCTGGCCAATCAGGGGGCTCGCGGCAAGGCGTCTCTCCCCGTCAACCAATAGGAGGGCCGGGAGGCACGGTGGCCCTACCCAAGACGCCAATCAGAACACTCAGATGAGAGCGAGCGAGGAAGGGGCGTGGAAAGCAGGGCGGCCGTGGAGACGCGAGGCGCAGGGTTCTGAGCGTCCCGGAGGTCCTGTGGTGGGTGGGTTGGGGGGACGAGGGGAGGGGGTCCCCGCGAGCAGGCCAGGCCTAGCTCACGGCTCAAACCCCACGCCGGGTCCGCCTTTCCACTCACCTATGATGGTGCGCGCCGCCGAGACGATGACCACCGGGTCCGAGTCTGCACTCATTCTGCCGCACGACCGCCCCTCGAGAAGCTCCTGTGGGCCCCAGAGCAGCCGGCTTAGTGAGGGAAGGAGGCCAGCCCTGCCGCAGATATACCGCGCTGGGGGCGGGGCCTCTGGCAACCCCGCCCACCGCCTCGGCAGCCGCCGGTGCGCATGCGCGAGGGCGGGGCGGGGGGCGGGGTTGAGGGTTGCTGGCCGCCTGTCCTTGAGTAGAGAGCCGGCCCTCTGGGCCAGGAAGCTGCCGACCACCTTTTATCTGGATACCCCCAGAGCTGTCGTTTCTCCCTTGATCATTTTTGTTTTGGGGGATGGTGATGGTGGTTTAGTCGCAAGTCGTGTCCGACTCTTCCGACCCCATGGACTGTAGCCCGCCAGGCTCCTCTGTCCATGGGATTTTCCCCCGCAAGAATACTGGGGGGAATTGCCGTTTCCCTCTCCAGGGGATCTTCCCGACTCAGGAAGGTTGTCTTTTTTTTAATTTAAGGGTTTTTTTGGAGTCACTCACAAGTGAGGCGGCAGGCGTATCCCGCGTTCAGCCCAGGTTCTGGATCTCTGCAGTGAGAATTCGGTGCGAATCCAACCAGCTGCAGGCCTGCGGGCCTCTCTGATGCGTGCTTTTTGCTCCCGGGGCTTCTCGGGTTCCTCTTTGTTTTGCCTGGGCGCCCGTAATCCATCATTCATTTACGCAGGGGGCTAGCTTGATTCCCCTCTGCAAACAGTGGGAGGACTCCGTGCCCTTCTGTGGGGTTGGTCCCCTTGCTTTTCTCATCCTGGAGGATCAGCCATAGCGGCGAGTGTGTGAGGAAAGTGTCTCTGTCCCACACATCAAAAGGATTTCCTCTAGTTGACCGTGTAGACAGTCTGGAAGGCGAGGAACATGTACAATAATAACAGTTGGATGACTTCTGTTTTAAACCTTTTCCAACTTCCTATCCCCTGTTGGGCAAAGTTCAAAATACTTCAGAGTTCTAGGAACCTCAGTACCTGGCCCCGCTTTCCAGCCTCAGCTCTGGCGATTTTGCCCTGGACTCACTCCAAAAATCTACTCTCCCAGAGAGAAGTCTTGCTTTGTCTTATTCTCTCTAGCAATAGGACAGTGTTGATCACACGATAGGGGCTTACTTAATGTTTATCAAATAGATATTAATGCACTTTTCATGGTATTATCCAAGAGCTTTAACCATGCGCAAGGGTTGCAAACAAAGAGGTTAGAGTTGGCAATACACACGGAGTTTTACAAGTATTTGTGTAATAATTAACACTAAACCACCATTAATTTTCTGTATTGACAAGGTGTTTGAGTAAAGGATACTTGGATGGGGTAATCAGTGATGGCTGGAATTTCGAAGCTGAATAGACTTATCCTGTTTAAACTTTTTTTTTTTTAAAAGAATAGACTTGATATTTTTCACCTTTTTTCCACGAGCCCAGTTATTTAGTGATTGGATCCTAAACATTCATTTTACTCTAAATAGTCTTAGCCCTGGCCAGTGGTTTTGGAATGTACACTGACCTAATCTCCGCCACACAAATGCGAAGGGAAACTGGCTGGGTCGCTCTGGGAAAGGTATTCTCACTTCTGAGAGAGGTGGATCCTTTTTCCCTATGGACACTGTGGTGTCTGGGTGTGAAGCCTGGAACTGCTGCACCCACATTTTGATCACGGTAAGAGCCGGCATGATTGCAAGGCCAACACTCTGAAGACATCTGAGCAGAGATGGACAGAACTATGGCCTTTGGAAGACATCTTTGAGAGCAATTCCAGACTTCACTCAACCTCTGATCTTCCAACCATGTGAGACAAGCTGTCCTTAAATTGTTTGTCCTGGCTTCCCTGTTGGCTCAGTCGGTAAAGAATCTGCCTGCAATGCAGGAGACCTGGGTTCAGTCCCTGGAGAAGGGGATGACAACCTTACTCCAGTATTCTTGCCTGGGAAATCCCATGGACAGAGGAGCCTGGCGGGCTACAGTCCATTTGGTCGCAAAGAGTCGGACACAACTGAATGACTAACACATACTATTGTTTAAGCCCATCTTAGTTAGATAAGCTGTTCTGTTAAGTGTAACTTAAAGCATCCTCATTCATCCAGGCTGACTCCCTAGTAGGAAGTTACTCTGTTCGGTAGGAAGCAAAGAGTTTCTAGGCAGGCAGTGCAACTTGTTGAGAACACTGGAGGAAGAGAATTTAGTTACAGGTTGAGAGAAAACTGTTGACAAGACAGGGGGGATCCTCCTGAAGAGCTTTCAAGTAGATTGAAAATTCATTAGGTCCTGGGAACCCACATTAAGACGTTGCAGAGATATGCACATGGGGCCAGATGACTAAAGCACAGGCCCTGTGGGGAAGGAGATGCTTGGATAATGGTGGTCAGGAGAATCCTCAGCGTCTGGAATCCTGATGGAATCAGCAGTCTTCTGACTGGAATGTGTTCTGTCCTGAAACATGTTTCCAAGGAATTTAAAGGAACCTGTCCTTCGATTTCACGCTCTGTTCTATACCAGTGTTCCCTTACATCTCTGGCCACTCTCAGCCAGGCTTACTTTGCCCTTTTACTGACTGCTTGGAAATCTCTCCCTAGTTTGTCTTCTGAACTGACAGACTATGAAAATTTGCCATAAGCACATCAAATTTAACATGCCTAAACCAAACACATTGTACCCACCTCTTCAAGTCTTTATTCTCTCTCTATTCAAATCTGAGCTTGTTTTAGCAGCCTACCATGTAGCACTCTACTTAGACATCTCTTCCTCCAGGAAGACTTCCTATTTAGTACCTCTGAGCATGTCCTACCTTTCTCTACTTACCATATTAAACTTCCTAATTCTGTCTTCTCAAGATCTTGCTGTACTGCCTTATGCACAGCCCCTGGCACATTATAATTAAATAATAAATGAATACTAATACATTCTTTAAGCCCAGGGCCTTATATATCTGAATGACTATAAATATATTCTTCTGAATGCAAGAAATGTATTCACTTGTTTCCCACCTGGAGGCTCTATTCAGAACCAACCAACCTAACAGCAAAAGTTGAGAAGACAATTGCTTGCTTGCTTTTGTTGAGTGGCCACTCGGCACCTATCCTCAGGGGGTCCTCAGTTTTGTCTGCCCCACAGCTCTAACTGGGCCAGATAGGGAAGTGCCAGCTGAGAAGAGCAGTAGGTGATGGGCGGGCACAGGGAACAAGCCAGTTAGTGAGAAGAAAGAAACATCTGAGAGAAAACTGCCAGAATGACTTTACATTATGTTTGCAAGTGTTCTAGAAACCTGAGTGCTCTGTTGCACCAAACATAGCTGAGAAGTCAAGAGAACCGGTCTAGTGAGCCCTATGTGACAAGCACTTTTACATTTTTTCTTGTTAAAATATTCCCAGCAGTGGCACCCACTGAATCTTCTGTGAAGAGATGGCAGCTGGTATATCCCCTAGTAATTTCAGATGTTGTGAAGTAGTCTCAATCCTTTTGTCCACAAACTGGTATCATTTCCTTCAAGGGCTAAAATTAACACTTCTGAGAGATTAACTAAACCCTCTTACCATAGCTAGCATCTTGAACTATATACTTAGAATCTTCATGGTTTGCATTTTTTCCATACTGCATTGCCGTTTGGGGACTGCTTCCGACCTGTTTACCACAGTGACCATACAGGCGGCCGGTGAAGTATCCTCCTTAGAAGCTCAGGTACATTGTTTCCCTCTTACTCTAGAGGATGAAGGGAGGCAGAAGGGCACAGAGTCAAGAATCAGCTCTTGGCATCAGACTTGGGTCAGTAGCCAGTTTTGAGGTCAACACGTTCAGGAGAGCTTTAATGACAGCACCTGAAGGGCAGCTCGAACGTTTGCCAACCCTTTGCTTTTTACAGGACCCTTTTAAGCACATTTACTACTGTGTAAGTGGGGATAACAAGTGCCTGTCTCATGGAGTGATGATAAAAACTATAATGCATATAAAATACCTGTCAGTTTCTGGCACATTAAGTACCTAAAAACATGTCAAAAAATGTTAAGGCATTTTTTTTTTGCTACCTTCATAAAACACTCTGAAAATAATGTTCAAGTAGAGACACAGAAACTTTCTTATAATCTTGGGCTTTACCAAGTTGTCTGCCCATAAAATTACCCTTCTTTGGCAGTACTCAGCAAGCTTTTTGCCAAAAGCTGGGTTCTCCATCTTCAAGAATTCTTAGGCACCTGCACTTGTCCAGCATTAAGACGTAAGACACTTGAAACTCAGGAATGAAATAATAAACACAGGCAGCTTTTGACCTTTCCCTCCAAGATACAATACATTAAAGCTACTTTCCTGTTCATCAGTGGAAACTACCCAAACAATAAAAATTTCTATTTGGAGTATGACCAAAGGAGATGGTCTGTTATCAAGACTGGAACTTCAAGGTAAGAGTCATGTGAAAATTTACTGAGCAATCACTCGATGCTTGGTGCTGCTGAGAGCACTTTACATGTATTAACTCATTTATTGCTCTCTACAGGGGAACACTGGAGCCAGAGATAAAGTAGTTCACTCAAGTCATGAAGTAGATAAATGGTAAAGCCAGGATTCAAACCCATTAAAATCTAGGTCACTCTTAACCTCGATTATGATTTACCATCTCTTTTATCAGGCACACCAGGCAAATAAAGCATCCAACTCCAGAAATGAAAAATACCAACTGAACAACCTTAAGTTCTCTCTGCCCAAGTCATTCATCCATTAACGCAGATTCAACAGAAATCTTAAAATTGGTAATGATACATAATAAGGCCTATTAAATTTAGTCATACAATTCTATCACTAGTTGAAAAATTTCTTCCTGCACACACCAATGATTACATACCACAAAAAGGAAGAGAAATTCCATGTGTTTAAATTCAGCAAGTTAAAAGTATATACATAATAAAAATTAAAGCCAAAGTCCACAGTACTTAATACACCAAGGAAATAGTATTTCAGTACACACCAAAATGTTTATAAGCAAATTCATTTAAAATTGTGTAGGATCTTTTTCAACACTTGAAGACTGCACAAAAGGTTTATCAAAAGACAAGTGCAGTATTTTAATACACCATGAAGACCAGATATATTTGTATGCCAGTTAAGCAAAAACAAAGGAGTTATTTTCAAGTTGTACCTGTTTCAAATGCTGTTAACTCTCTTTCTGAGGTTCCCTGATTATATTCCATATATAAAACAAAATACTTTGCTTTAAGCAAAAACCATACTTCATCTCAACCACACATATGAAAAGCTATTTTAGAGCCATTCCATTCCACAGTCCTTGATACTTTAATTGGACAATAATTGCTTTATAATTTGTATTGGTTTGTGCTGAGATGGCTGGATGGCATCACCGACTTGATGGACATGAGTTTGAATAAACTCCAGGAATTGGTGATGGACAGGGAGGCTTGGCATGCTGCGATTCATGGGGTCGCAGAGTCGGACACGACTGAGCGACTGAACTGAAGTGATACATATATCCCAAGTCTATATATATCCCCTCCCTCTTGAGACTCCCTCCCGACCCCACCTGGACCTTGATACTTAATGTTTAAAACATGACAGGAAATGAAGCAAACTGTCTTACCTCTTTAAAACATTTCACCTTCATTCCAACACTCCACACTGTTATTACATAATATTAGCAGATGTTATTAGTACAAATCTGTATAAGTGAACAATATTTTAAAACATCACTGACTACATGATACCTAATTACCTGAAATCATTTCACAAAGCCTACTTTTTCAATTAAAACCTAACAAATACTTAGGTGACTATTTCCTTCTTTACACTTTTCTGAATTTTCAAATATTTTAACAATTATTTGTACAAGTCAGGAAAAAAACAAAGTGTAGTCTTCCACTTATAAGTTCATTTCCTGAAACAAGGGATAAAGTTTTTTTTAATTAAGTTCACAATTAAATTTATGAATGGACTTAAGTTCCACCTTTGTGATATGTGGAAAAATGAGTAGACATTCAGCTATTCAATGAAAAGAAATGACAAATGCTAAACACACACACACAAACAAAAAAAACCAACTAATGTAAGGAGTTACAATAAAAATTTTTATTTAAGTTTGGTCAGTACAGGTAAGATATACTGGAGTCACAGAGCAATATGCATTAACAGGATACAACAATTCATAAAAACTGAATAACTATGCACACAAATTTTTTAAACATTCAATCACCTAAAGAGAAAATGCACAGATGTATGGTGGGAAAAATTGTATCTAACACTGAAACTACTATAGGACTCCTTCAACAAGTCCAACTTTTAGTGATAAAACTACTGTACTGGGCAAACTTGGCAGTCATAAACCCACATCTACTCTGACAAGTCTGAATGGTGCATAAGCATAGTAACAGCATGAGTAAGAATGCCCTCACACAGCACAGGTTCTAGGGTAGACACAGATTCACACAGACACCACTGTGTTATACTTTAAGGAAAGAGTTCCATTTACAACTTCACATTAACTCATATAAAAATAACCTGACCCTACACAAAATGTCCTTTTAGCAACATTCAAAGTAATTAACTGTTACAATTTCCAAAGTGGCAGAGGTATTGAAGCAAAGAAGAAAGGAAAAAAAAAAAAACAAAAACCACCCACAAAAAAGGCAAATTGTGACAAAAGTATGCGTTAATTAACTGGACAGTATCCTCTTCCAAATTAAATGACACTGTATAAAAATTTGCTGGAAATTTTTTTTTTTTTTACAAAACTGAACTCTGTACATTTACACTTGAGTCCAAACCATTCTGAACGTGGCGGGAACCCGCAGTTCGGTTACCTTTCCCACTCACGGTTTTCTCCTCTTGCGGGTCATGATTGGAGTCTGTGTCATTTGAGTGGTGTGTGAGAGAGTTTTCACTGCCCGTGGGAGAGTCTACACTTTCATACCCCGCACTGAGTTGGTTTACGTAACTACTACCTCTGCCAGTTCTCTCCTCCGAGCTGCTGGAGGCCTTATTCCCATTCCCTGGAGAAGGAGGAAAGTCATCTTCGGCTGTGTCCCCCTCCCTGTGAAATCCAGACCCAGACGTCCTCTGCCGGGAGGAACTGCCATTACTTGGTCCGTTGGCCAGACGACTGCAGTCTTTACCTGTGGCCTCTGCCTGTCCTACAGGCTCAGAAGATGTAGTCCTGCTGGTACTCGGGCCTGGGGCTTGAGACTGCTGCTGTTGGTACTGAGCCAACTGCTGGCGCGTCTCCTTCAGTTGTTGCTGAAGAACTAGAATGGTACTCTGCATACCCTCTACTTCTTCGTCAAGTTGAATGATGAAGTCATTCAGTTCTGTGCAAAGGAGAGTCAAACCTACTTTAATATCTCGTACGATATATTTAAAAATACTTCTTAGTGTCTGCACAAAGCTAGGCAGTCAATAAATGTTTCAGTAAACAAATACAATTCTAAAATCACAAAATATTTTAAAATTTTGCTTGGAATTTTAAAATAGCCATTCAAGAGCAAATTTATTTGTGAGAGAAAGCAAAAGCCTGAATATATAAAAGCAACCAAGTTTACAATGATCCAAACTATCTGGCTACATAAAACTGGTTACAGCCCACAAAATCTGTTCTATGTTTGTTTGACCATAGGCCCACAAGCCTGGCCCCTTCCTTACTCCTCACCCTCCTAGCCAATGTTCAGCTCCACAGCAGGTGTAGTCCCTGGGGAAGCCCTTGATTCCAACACTCCAAAGAAGCCTATGCTGTCACCAAGGATTATTCCACATTCAAGAACAAAATTCAGAAAAAATAACTCTTGAAACTGATAAAAATACAGATGTCTATAAAGTTCTAAAAAGGTCTTGGGGTGGGGGAGCTCCTTCACTACTATACAAAAAGACTCCTATTTACTGTATTTACAAATAGCAAGAGCTAAAAACCATCACTTTGAAGAGGCAGTTTTAAAGATACTGACTAGTGACCTTCTTTGCAATTAACTGCAAAGTTGCAATTAAGTTAATCTTTAGAGAGATTGGGTGTTTTTCTTACTAATTTTCTTCACAAAGGAGAAAGAGCATGCATTCAGCTGTACTAGACCAGCATGGTGGCTGACAAGTTCCATTTCTTTGGGCAAATATATATTACATCTTATTCACTAAACAGAATCTCTGTATTTATTTCTTATTTTTGGCCATGCCTCGCAGATTGCAGGGACCTGAGTTACTTGACCAGGGATGGAACCTGGCCCAGGTGCTGAAATCACTTGAGTCCACACCACTGGACCACTAGGGAATTCTTCCACAATTATATATTTTTAGATCCCTGGACATGGCCAAATACTTCCAAGATCTACACTTACAGAAATCGGTTAAGTGAAGATATTAAGCACTGAATATATCCTTTTAAACACTGAATATAAACTTACATAGCTACATAATGCTTTATTAATACAAAAGCCCTTATGTCTTTCCAAACCCCACCCCTAAAAAAGAACAAAAACTTATGAAATTTGCACAGCAAACAACTGGGGGGGTAGGGGGGAACCACCACTAAATTAAATGGCTTTGTTTGTTGACTTAACTGGGAATATTTCACTTATAATTTCATAGAACCATTGGTAGAGATTAGCATATACAGACTCTAATCTATAATATTCATGCCTGGCAGTATTTTAAAGCCAGTGCAAAGTTAACCAAACTTTTCAAAAGACCCCTTACCATCCTGACTGCTTTTAAGCTCCTCACTATATTTCTTCTGTAAAGCCAACTCTGCTTCAAGTTGTGCAATACGTCCCTGGGACAGCTGCCTTCCAAGCTCTTGATTCTCCTGGATAAGCATTCGACACTTCGCCATTAACTTTTTGCCTGTTTGGCTGCAAAGGAAAGAGCCATTCATCACAAAATGAAGACAAATTCTCGACAACCTTCTTTGTTTGAAATTATTACAGCAACGGATATAACACATACAGAATATAACTCTATGTCACAGCAAGACACCTGCCTACAATTACCATCGGCTTTTCCGGACACATCAATCTTGTACATTTCAGTATTTTGCCAATACAGCAGCAAAGATAAAACCTGAAGAAAGAGTACCTAAGTGGCTACTTTCTGTTTCTATTACATTATAATTGATTCTGAAATCTACTTTTATCCCAAATTATAATTTTAAATAGAAATAGGCCAGTTATTTGATACACACTTCAAATATATCAGTTATTAATAAAACTCTAAGGTACTTAGGTTCATGGAACAGAAAAGTTCTTGAAAGGGTAAATGCAACACCAACCACAATGTAAACTTCTACCTAATATATAAAATCAGTACCTATAAATACATAAATGAGAGTAAATTCTTGCTAGACCAGTGTTTATAAGGATGCCTCTTAATAGGCAGTTCCCACAAGAATGTTTATTGCATTAAGTGAGGCCTGTTCAGTAATTGTTTTTAAAAAGCCTCATGACTATTTCTATTCATCCCTCATTTAACTTTATACGATACAATATATATATTTAAGCTGTCTTAAACTGGGGTATAAGTTTTTGAAATTTTATTTTTATTTTTTTTAAGTTTTTGAAATTTTAATACTGATATATGGTGAAGATTTTATTCATGTTGAAAAGATTATCCTTAGGACACAAAAATAAGACTGGGGTTATTTAGCATAAATAATGCAAATATGTGACTATCTGCCAAATTAGGACTGTCATACTTTCTAAATGCATACATACATAAATTGCAAAAATCAATCAAGGTTCATCCTCTACATATTTCTAATAAGGAGGAGATGCACTGTGAAGTAATGTATAGGGCAAATCAAAGCCCATTAAAAAAATTTTTAATCAGTAAGATCATTCTGAACTTTATCGTAAGAATATCAAACTCCCTTTTCAAATCTCTTAAGTAACATCACAATTGTATGCTTAAATCAGAACTCTTTAAAAAAGTGATCATTTCTATTGTTAATGCTGACACTAAAGAAAAGCGGTCAAGTTTTACTGAGACACTGTTATTGGGGTTTGTGATGCAAGGTTTCTTTTATCAAAACTACATGTTTTAACCCAATGTGATTCAAGTAAAAGTTTGTGATGTATTTTCCTTATACAAATCTGAAGTAAAACCTGGTGGTTGGTGGTGGTGGTGTTTAGTCACTAAGCTCTATCTGACTCTTTTGTGACCCCCTGGACTGTAGCCCACCAGGCCCCTCTGTCGATGGGATTTTCCAGGCAAGGGAGCTGGAGTGGGTTGCCATTTCCTTCTTCAGGGCACCTTCCCCACCCAGGGATCAAATCCGCATCTCTTGCACTGGCAGGGGATTCTTCACCACTGAGCCAACCAGGGAGGCCAAATCCGGGGTTACTATTGCACAAAGCAGCCTCACCTGAAAACGAGCTAGCATGTGGGAAGGGCTCTCTCACTACATGGCACATTTATTAGCGGACAGCTGTTCGTTGCTATCACAGCTCCAGATTTCCCCTATTTCCTATTAGCATCCTCAGCTTTAGCCTCTACTGAATAAGAGTTTAAAAACCAAACGAGGAATTGAGAAACAGGCACCATCATCAGAGACAGTGGCCTTCCTTCCACTTCACTGCCTATGCTCGCCCAACTCTCTTTTCTTGTGAAAACATCAGTGTAAAAAAAAGAAAGAAAACATCAGTGTTTACCAACTAACCTGAGAAATCTTCTATATCAGTTTTTTAAACACAAACAATTGTAAAATCAATAGAGCAATTTGTGACCCGACTTAACCTCATAAAAAGTACCAAATTCTAATGCAAAAATATTCCATTTATGAAGTCGAGCCTTTTAATAAATGCCTGTTCTAAAATAATTCTATCACTTCTAAAATGATTAAAACAAATCTTCACTGAATCTTTTCTTTAAACATTTTGTAATTTTATACCACTTTACTATGTTGTGTAAAAATCTGTGTTGTGTTCATTGTATCACAAAAAATGGTAAGAATCTAATTTCAAGAAACTTGGCTCTGGACTAATTTTTTTTAATTAAAAAGTATTCTACCTATTGCTAAAAATCAAATAAATCACAAAAAAAAGTATAAAATAATTTAAGAGAAGGAATGGACACTGTACACTGCTTTGTTATCAAGGGGAAGGGACGAGGGTATTCTGAAGGTGTACATACAACTAACTATTTATAAATGCAAACTGAAAACTGTCAAAATTCTGCAATATCTCCCTGTAACTATTCTAATATACACACTGTCACATGCATGAAATATTTTAACCAATGTGGACAACATAATCCACGGCATCATTCTCTCTCAAAATTTAAACAATGAAAAAGTAAAAACAACCCACACAACCCATTCTATTTGAATTATTCCAGACAGAGTACTGATTGAGCACTATTTGTTTCAAATTAATGATGTAGTTATACCACCCAATGAACTCTAACTTATAGTTTACTTTTTACAAAATTCCATTTATAGGTGGTTAAAATAAATTAATACAATGAAAATATACAACCATTAAAAATGGTAAGTAACCTAAATATACTAAAAAATGGGAAAAAAGCCCAAGGATAAAGTGGGCCTGGGGAAAGTCATGCTACAAATCATCTATATGTACATATGCATGTCTGCATTTCTTTAAAACCAATACACATATAATTACTGTATATGCATACAAATTATCTTGATACCCAAGAAATTTAAAAATGGTCACTATTCCTGGAGAATAAAAAGGAGGAGGGGAAGGTCACCCAGGAGTAAAACTTATTTTACACCTCTACTTTTCTTTACACTGTTTCAATCTTATACATGAGCATGTGTTATCTTATTATTTAAATGTTTTTAACATAAGAAGGAAAAAACCCACCTCAACGTGACTGTTACTTAAGTGGCAAAGAAAAATGCTTGGCTACATTTGAGTACATAATACCTTTTATGAATTAATTATCTCTTGACCTACTGAGAATATGTAGGCCATTTCTACTGTGATCTTTAATGGTATAAAATATATACAAAAGCCTTAATTCGGGTACCATAAGCTAATTTCAAACAGATGTAGTTACTTACCCTCCAACCCCACAAACAGTGAGACTCTTAGAAGCGGATTTCTTGCTGTGAAGTCACACAAACCACTTCTTCAACCCACCCTCTGCCCCACAATCAGTTCCCTCAAGTACAGACATACGAGATACTTACAATTGATTGGAATGATTAAGAGAGAACTTAAGTCACCCTTGTTAAAACTGCACTTAAACGTTGGGACAATCTGGAACATTTTATCTTCCACTCATCTTAGACTCCATTATCACCAAGTGAAAATTCGAATTGGTGACTTATAGAATGATCTGACGAAAAAATTCACCTCCAGGATTGGATGGAAGCATGAAGAAAATAATGCCTCATTTATCTAAATGAGCAAATGAATTTTCTAGAAATGATCACTATACTTTTTTTCAATTCACAAAATGTCTCACTTAGGCCAGCCCACAGTTCCAATATATTCTGTCCCCAATCTTCTGGCAGGCACCCTGTAAAGCTGTCCCACATTAATTTCTACTGCAATATCCTGGGACAAGGTGTCAAAAAGCAACAAGTGTCAGGTCTCTTTGTTTTTTTATGATACCAGCTGGAAAAAAGTAGGTCTTTAAAAAATGAGACACAGAGCCTTTTCCTTCTCTTTGAAGAGCACAGCAACAATTTTTTCGAATCAATCTGCTCTCCACAGCGCCCCCCATCAAAAGGTTAAAAGTACAACAAAAACATCATAGTAATCCTTGAACTTAAAAAAAAAAAAAAAAAACAACTATTTCAAGGCACATTTAATTTAATATCAAGAGTGCAATACAAAAGGCCCAAATACAATGAAGGAACACATTCCCCCATTAACACCAACGACAATGCTCTTTCAACATGTGCCTGTTGAATGGAATGGGGATTTAATAAATTTCACTACTGAAAAAAATAACGCAGTGAGTCTCATCACAGCCAATATCCTTATACAATCTAGTTGTGAAATGAATGTTTATAACGCTTCAAACAGTTTAAAACCTGAAGTTTGACACCACACCTTCATGTTTGTACAGTCCTCAGTAAGATTATCTACAGTATTAGCAACCATTCAAAGAACAAATCATTGAGTAAAACCACATTGATTTAAGGCTCAATCAAGTAATAGAGAGCCCCAAACGAAATGGTTAAATAGATGAACTACTTGTACTGACATCTATTATTTGATTCACTCATGACTATTAAGTTGGTTCTTGGCAAATAAACCCTTTAAAGGCAAAATTCACCTCATTTGAGTGTGACCCAGAAGTTCAACAACAATCACGAAGTCCACAGTCTTATTGGCAAAACTGATATACAGTGTCTCTAAGTCACTATGCTCAAGGTTAAGAGCGATGCATATTCCATCTTTACGTTTACTGGAATTTTACATGTTCAATTCATGGTTTTAAATCTCTAGGTTTTCATTCCTCCAAACTGTCTGAAGACACAGTGTGCCACAGACTTAAGACTTCTGTTTCTCCCTCTATTTTCTTCAAACAGAAACATTTCTCAAGTGTCTACATGTTCTAGAAGGGGAATTTTTCGGAGGTGGCCACTTCTTCGGAATAGTCCGACGCCATCAGGCCTCTGAAGCAAGGGGAGGGGGAAGAGAAAAAAGCTGAAACACAAGGTTCATCTGGTAAGTTTTACATTAACCTTTACAAGCTGGATAGTATAAGAATGTGGCTTTTTGGCTCAAAAAGTCTGAGTCTTGGTGTGGAAACGAGTACGTGGCTGTCCCACCACAGCTTTCTCGCAGTGGGACTGTCAGGGAAGTCTTGACTGGGGAGTATGATTTGTTTACCTATCAGGCGTAAACTTCCAGGCACTCAGTTCATTTTGGGCTTGTTCCAGTTTGTCTTTAGTCTGTTCCAGTTCACTTTTCATTTTTAGGAATAACAAGTTGATCGCTGGGTCCACCATCGTTGATCTCAGTTGGGCAACGCTAGGCTGCTGGACTTGCTTGAGGTACTGGATCTGAGTCTGTGCAAAGCAAAAAAACCCCATTACTACCAAATCAAAGGAAACATACCTAAGAAGATGAGATAAAATCCCTTTCTGTTCACTGGTTTACTAACTTGCTTACTAAGCCCCTCTCCCTTCTATCTTAAAATCCTCTAAAAAAAAGTACAAATTAAAAACAACTATTTAGGAATTCCCTGGCAATCTAGTGGTTAGGACTCAGTTGCTTTCACTGCCAGGGCTTGATTTCAGTATCTGGTCAGGGAAGTAAGATACCACAAGACTTGCAGCAAAAAAACTCCAAAACAAAACCAAAAACCCACAAAAAAGAACCTTCACAAAACCATTTAAGGTTATCCATGCAGGAAAAAAGGCCATTTGACGGCATTCCATATTTGGAAATTTTAAATATAAGGAGACTACATGTTGGCAATCAAAACAGTACCAAAAACCAAAAAAATCCACCGTAGTATTTATTAAATATGCTGATGCCCATCGGAGAAAAAAAAGGCAAAGTTTAAAATATTATTTAAGAATATAGTGATTACTCATACAAACCTGTGCTTTTGGGAAACTGTTCCCTAACATTACACCAGGTACAAGATTACAATTTAAGACATATTTGCATTTCTAAAATTAAAAATACACAGTACTTACATATTTACATGAGCTGGCATTACAGCTTTATAAATGGCACCTTAACCCAAAATTAAGCATATATTCACTTTTTTCCCTCCAAGCAGATTTGAATCACAGCATTGTAAAGCTGGAAGGTGACTGACCTGGTCCAAACTACTTAGTTTTGAGAGATTAAAGAAGCCAATTGTTCAAGGACACAATTAGTTCAATGCCAGTACTGGAACTAGAATTCTTATTCTCAAGCTTCCTAACTCCCAATCTAAGGTTTTTCCCACCATACCAAATACCTCTACTTATATATGAAACCTTCAATTTCAACTCTGGTTGTACTGTCAGCACAGTTTTAAAATATGAAATACAGTAATAAACTATTTAATGCTAATAAAGCATTAAATGCATCACTTTCTTCACACTCCCACTCCATTCTAAACCTTAAATAGGATTAAAAATAACATTTCCTAAACAGCTATTAATGTCTAACATACATTTAGTAAAAGATAAAAATATACTAAGAGAATTAGGCTATACTTAATTACTACTTCACCAAGCAAACAGAACTAATTTTCTTTCTTTTAGCTTAAGGAATTTTAAAAGTTTACAAAATGAACTACCCTCATCTGCTACTATAAGCTTGCGATTTCCTTGTGATTTTTGCTCCTGCTGCCCTTTCTGCAAAACCTCACTGTGTTCTAACTGAAAGATCAGTAAGTGCTTCAGCTGGGATATGCAGAGAACAGCTGTAAAAAAAAAAGTGTGGCTGGAAAAAGTTAGGTTCTACTTGGAAAAAAAAAACTTAAATCTAGGTTGAGATGACAGAAGGGTGAAGAGGCAGCACCAAAGGCTTAGATTAGGAATAAACTGATCGAAACTGCCAGTGTATATGGGATGGCTGTAGAATCGCTGAGGTGAGTCAACAGCACATACTGTCCAGGTAAGTGGTTAAGAAGTACCTGGACCAGGATGTCAAGAGTAGGGAGGACTCAAGAGACTGAAATCAAGACACACTGGTTCTGTGAGACACTGCCATCAGCACCATCCACTCACACTCCTACCAGGTGCCCGCATTTGGAAGGTAAGATCCATCCTCTGCATGTGTTAGCATCTAGCAACAGGGAAACCTAAAACTATTAGTGAATAAAGGGTTGAACCTAGAATCCTAAATATCACAAAAAGAAAGAATTAACCGGTTTTGGGACTCAGCACTTGAGTAGTACTACTCATGCCATTAGATATGAAAATCCCAAGAGGAAAAAAATTGGAGGGGTGTTACAAAAAAACAAAACAAAACCCCTTATACTGAGAATGTTAAGATTTCTTTGAACCAAGTACCCAAGTTAAAAAAAAAGTCAAAAGAGGGAAAGCCAAAAACCAAATTTGGGGAAAGTGAAGACATAAGAGTGATGAGAAAGATGATTTTCTTAATACAATGACCTTACAGAAAAAATGTAGAGGCAGTGAAGATGGAAAGTAACTGAGAAACAAAAGGAGCGCTGAGAGATAGAGACAATAAAAGAGGCTACTCTCTTCTTTAGCAAAGTAACAGGTAAAGAAGTCATTTTGAAAAAGTGAAGAAAGAGGGACTGAAGACTTGTACAAACGTGGACAATGTCTACACAGGAAGAATAAAGACTGTGATTAAGTCCTAAAGAACATTTTATTGGTGACGAGGAGGAAAAGAAATAGAAGTGTGCCCCACAGATTATTAACTTCCAATGACCAGTATACTGCCTTATGCATTAGATTTTAATAACTATCAAATGGAGATTACACAAAAAATTCAAGAAAACTGCAGCTTTTAGGATTAGAAACAATAGGGAATTCCTTTGTGGCACAGAGGTTAGGACTCAACATTTTCATGGCAGGGGCCTGGGTTCAGTCCCTGGTTGAAAGTGAAAGTCACTCAATTGTATCTGACTCTTTGTGATCCCATGGACTATACAGTCCATGTAATTCTCCAGGCCAGAATACTGGAGTGGGTAGCCTTTCCCTTCTCCAGGGGATCTCCCCAACCCAGGGATCGAACCCAGGTCTCCCACATTGCAAGTGGATTCTTTACCAGCTGAGACACAAGGGAAGCCCAAGAATACTGGAGTGGGTTAGCCTATCCCTTCTCCAGCAGATCTTCCTGACCCAGGAATCAAACCGGGGACTCCCTGCACTGCAGGCAGATTCTTTAGCAACTGAGCTATCAGGGAAGTCTGATTCCATAAGCTGAGTGGCATGGCCAGAAAATGAAAAAAAGCAAAATAAAAAACAACAGGGACGGAGCTGCCTCTATCTTACGTAACTTACATATACAAACACTAAAACCAGGGCTAAGGCTGTTGAAGACAAAACTGAGTCTAAATCAACCAGGGTTAAAGGAGCAAATAAGTCACTAGATTTCAGATATATGCAGACATGGCAAACAGTACAAATGAAAGGTGTTAACAATTAAAAGGAGACACAGTAAAAATTGATACTTAGTTTTCTGTAGAAAGACGTAAAGACAATGAAGGAGAAATTAATGAGAAAGCTTGCCAAGTAAAATGAGTACACAGTGCTTATACCCTCAGGTATTATATTACTTAAAAATATCTGAACCAATATACTAATTCTCATAAATTATGGAGATTTCAGAGAATAACTTAAACTTCTGACTTCTTGGCCACAAAAAATTACTTTAAATCAATGATGAGAAGTTATCTATCAGAATTTTACATTTAAAACATTATCTACCTTAACAAAATGTACATGTATAATTAGTATTAATTATATAAAATTAACTTGATGTGAGTTAACACACGAAATAATGTGAACCAAAACCCAAACCCTCATAAATGCTTAAAACATATGAAACACTTACAGTACACTCTTGCATCTCTTGCTCCTTGGTTGCTAGTCGCATTACAAGAATGTTTTCCCTGCGTGCAGATTCTTGCTGCTGTTGCTTTAGTTTTTCTTCAGATTCCCTTAAGCCAGTTACATCATTAGCTGATGATTAAAAGGAAAAAAAATCCAAAACATCATGAAACATAATTTAAAGATCAAATTGAATTAACCAAATGAAAGTTCTGACTCCCTTTGTCAAGGATAATAAAAACCACAGTAAAAAAAAATTCAGATCTTTAGTTTCTATCCTAAACTAAACTTTTATGACAACAAACTTCATTCCTGATCATGAGTGCTTTTTCAAGAGTTAGTGGTTTTAAACTGGTCCACAACCACTTAATGCTAGATGAACTATGCTATTATAGTCTAATCTGTTCCCAAAAAAGACAGGAAATTCCATTATTTGCATTTGTTTATACTACCAAGTATTCACAAAGTCCTGATTAGTATTGTTAAACCTAATCAATATAAACATGCCCATAAATGCACAGCTAATTATTACTTTAAGCTTTCATAGGGGTTTCCCTGGTGGCTCACTGGTAAAGAATCCACCTGCCAAGGCAGGAGATGTGGGTTCGATCCCTGGGTTAGGAAGACCTCCTGGAGTAGGAAATGGCAACCCACTTCAGTATTCTTGCCTGGGAAATCCCACTGACAGGAGCAGCCGGGAGGGCTACAGTTCATGGGGTCGCAAAAGAATCAGACATGATTCAGCCATTAAACAACACTACTCACAACTTCTATGGATTATACCATAATTATACAATAACTGAGATTTTAAAATATTCATCTTTCTGAACTTGGAAAACTTTCACACTCGCAAATAATGTTACTCTAAAACTCAGTGAAAAGTGACAAAGACTAAAATAGTCTAAAATTATAAGCTTTATTATTTTCAGTAATTTTTGAAAAACCCATATATAGCCAACAGATATAGCCTACTGTTAGAATTTAAGCTACCATAAATTTAATACCGGCTGCTTCTACATTTTCCCTGCTAGAGTAATACTCATGCTTCGCTTCAAATTTTCCTGTGGAAGGACTACATCAAGGAAAGTGTCAAGTAGTTGTGAATTTCCCTATCCGTGCACTCTCAGAACATTGTAGTTCAGTTTGAAGTCATGCTACTGTTAAGATTACAGTATGTCAGTCTTCTCCAATGACTATAAACTCTTCAAGAAGAGCGATCTTGTCTCCTTCATCTTTCTACTTCCTAGCACCAAACACAGTGCCTGGACACAGGTCCTTAATAAAATTCTTAAATAAAAATTACTTAGTAAAACCAACTATAATGTGCTTATAAAAACAATCTAAAAGGAAATATTCACACAGTCCTCAGGAAACTAAAACTCAAACTTACAGTTGAGATCTGTGTACTTGCCCTCCAAAGCTTGCACATATGCTTCATACTGTTTCCACCTAATACAAAAATAAAGCCACATTAGCTATGTTTAAACTGCTTTTACTAAATATACTAGAAAATCACATCCATTAACTTTAAAAACTAAGAATTCCACTGTGTGGATTTTAATGTCTCTCCCATTTTAACAGGGGTTTCCCAGGTGGCACCAGTGTAAAGAATCCGCCTGTCAATGTAGGAGACACAAGAGACTCCAGTTCAATCCCTGGGTCAGGAAGATCCCCTGCTGTGGGAAATGGCAACCCGCTTCAGTATTTTTGTCTGGAAAATCTCATGGAGAGAGAAGCCTGGCAGACTACAGTCCATGGGGCTGCAAAGAGTCAGACATGAATGAGTGCACATGCACACACTCCTATTTTAAGATAATTATAAATTCTGTTTAACCCATAATAAATCACAATAAATTAGTCACTTTAAAATTATTCCTTCTTCAACTTATAGGCGTTGGATAAATGGAAATACAGAGAAAAGTGTTCTCTGCTGAGAATATAACAAGAGGTGTTCCCATGAGTCAGATCACACACCATACAGGACAGTGTATCAGTGATGTTCAGCATGATGCCTGGACTATAAAAGGTGACTGAAAAACTTACCACCACTTTTCAGATACGCTGTCCATCTCAAACAAAAGGCATTTTAAAATGTGCCTAATTATAAGGGACTGAAGGTGATCTCGGCTCTTATGTGAAAGTAGCATGTGATTTCTCTCAAAGTAATAAAAAAGGAGGTCTGTCCTTTTTTGTACAGTATAAAAAACAGAACATACTGTTTTTCAAAAGCATATCTAATTAGCAGAAACAACTTGCAAATAAATGCCACATGCTACCTGGATCTTTCTTCATTACATTCTTCTACCCTCAATATACAGGCTTTAGGACTTCCTTGGTGGCACAGTGGGTAACAATCTGCCTACCAATGCAGGGGACACGAGTTTGATCCCTGATCCATGAAGATCCCACCCGCTCCGAGCAACGAAGCCCATGGGCCGCAACTACTGAGCTCATGCGCTAGAACCCGCACGCTGCACTCGCCTAGAACCTTGCTCCACAATGAGAGAAGACACCGCAATGAGAAGCCTGTGCACCAAAACTGGAGGAGCCCCAGCTCTCCTCAACTAGAGAAAGCCTGCATGAGGCAACAAAGACCCAGTGCAGCCACTAAAATAAAAACAAAACCCTCAGGGCTTCCCAGGTGGCTCAGTGGCAAAGAATCCACCTGCAAATGCAGGACTTCCAAGTTCAATCCCTGGGTCAGGAAGATCTGAAGATCTTCTGGAGAAGGAAATGGCAACCCATCCAATATTCTTGCTAGGATAATCCCATGGACAGAGGAGCCTGGCGGACTACAGTCTATGGGGTCGGATACGAGTGAGCACGCTTGCGCGCGCGCACACACACACACACACACTAGTTGCTCTAGGCAACTACTGCAGATAACAAACTTTCCTCAGTCTTATGTTTAAGCAACTGCTCCAGACAGTAATCTGCTACCCTGCTTACTGAAGAAATGTTTTCAAGCTGCTCTACAGTTACACCTAATCAAAATTTAGATTTTAGAATATATTTTTATAATCTTTAAAATCTTTAACAAGTAATGAGATTTATAAACATTATAATATAATGAACAAAAATATTCTGTAATATCAAGCTAATCCACTCTGTATAAAGACAAAGCCAAGGGCATGTTTATTTTTATGGCCTCTACAACAAAGTTCACAAAGAGGAGTTCATTCAACATTTCAGAGTTCATTCAACATTTCAGGATGAATAAAGATGTTTTATGGAGGTTAAAGTAAGATTTTACAAGAAAAGACAAATATAAAAGCTCAACTGCAAACATCCTTATCAAGAAGACAGGGAAAAAAACCTACTTAAAAGTCATAACCATACCAGAGACAGAAAAAGAACATCAACACATGAGTAGTGTATCACGAGCATCTACATCAGCAAAAAACAGCAAGAGTAATTTAAAATACTAAGTATTTAATTTTATGTGCAGGAATATAAAGATATGCAACAAGAAAACTATCCTATGCATGAGACGATGGCAAAGAAAGATAAAGAGCATGTCCACAATAGAGGAGCTAAGTAGAAAGGGTAGCAGACTCTTAAACAATGGAGCATGTCTTCTGTGTCTCCCCATTTTGCATGCATGTGTGCTTAGTCACTAAGTTGTGTCTGACTCTTTGCAACCCCACAGACTGCAGGCTGCCAGGCTCCTCTGTCCATGGGATTTCCTAGGAAAAAATACTAGAGTAGGTTGCCCTTTCCTCCTCCAGGGGATGTTCCCGACCTGGGGATCAAACCCATGCCTCCCACACTGGCAGGCAGATTTTTCACCACTGGGCCCAAACCACCTTCACTCTCACCCAACTTCCAACCTGTTAAATTTACTCAGTTCAGCAAGTAAAAATTCCCTGAAATTTCTAGAGGAAAAAGTTCAATAAACTTGCAGGCTGCCCTAAAAAGCATTAATTTCATTATTATCTAAAAGTTATTTCATAGAAAACTTATGACAGTGATAAAATGCAGAAAGAATACATTTAAGTTATAAAACACAAAACATGCGTGATCCCGTTTGATGATTTCTTACATTTAAAAAATGAGTAATACAATGCTGTACTTGACTGTCTGCTTTAGTAAGACATTTATAAGACAACCATAGAAATTTGGAGCTGGATGTCATCTTTAAAAGTAATTTAATCCAACTCCTTAAACTTGCAGATAAGAAAATGAAGGATATAATGGTGACTAAAGTCACAGTCACAAGACCGATTAACTTCGCTTGTCAGTAAATAATGCATTTCTTTCATGAGAAGAATATCCTTGAAAACTACAACTTTTCCACATGTTATATGGGAAAGGGAAAAAAAAAACCCCAACAACATCAAGTCTATTCATTTGTTAAACTGAAAGCTTCCTGAGTAGTGTCTTTCCCCATACCAAGTTATATACATGAAGTACAAATGTTTCTCCAGTTAAGAGTTCTGAATATGTGCCCTCTACAAGAAAAAAATTTCAGGTTACCTGTCAGTCTAGAAGTTACCCAAGCTAGTGCTTTAGTTCTTTAAAGTGTTATGCTTTCCCCAATGTTTATACAGTGAAGAAACAGGCCATAGAAAAAAAGTGTATTAAATGATGTGAAGATGTGTTAACATTAAAAACAAAAGAGTATCTGGTATAAACACTATAGTATAAAATCACAACATAATGTTCTATAGGAAGATTTTTATATTTTTGATAAAAGAATATTTTACCTTAGAATTAATTCATCTCGTGCCATAACTTTGAAGTCTGTTTCACTCAGTCGAACCTATGAAGAAAATTAAGATATAAACCAAGTGCTCTTTCTAAAAGTTTTAAAACAATAAAATAAAAATAGTGGCAATACCAAATATGGAGTGAAGATGCAGAGAAACAGCATTCATACGTTGCTGCTGAGAATGTAAAATGATACTGCTGCTTGGGAGGTAATTTGGTGGTTTCTTTTAAAACTAAAAATGGATGTTCCATACAACCCAACATTTGCACTATTAAGCACATATTCCAAAGAAATGAAAATTTATTTTCACACAGAAACTTGTATAAAAATGTTAAGAGCAGCTTTATTTGTAATAGCAAAAAACTGGAAACCACCCAAATGTCCTTCAACAGGTGAATGGTAAACTATGATACCATGAAGTACGATTCAGCAATAAAAAGAAACAGACTGCTGGCATATACAACTTGAAGGAGAAAGCTCAAGGAAATTATGCTGTGTGAAGAAACTAAAAGGATACTTAATACAGCATAATTTCACATGTACAACATTTGTGAAGCAGTGTAATTACATAAATGAAGAAATGATTAGTGGTTGACAGGAGTTAAGATAGAGTGGGAGAGGATGGACATGGCTATAAAGAAAGAAGTGGCATAAGAGAGGCTTGTGGTAACGGGTCAGGTAACTATTTTGGTTGCGGTGGTATTTACATTAAGTTACAAGTGATAAACTTGCATAGAACTACACACACAGAATGTACATATAACTGGTGAAATCTGAGCATGTGGACTGTACCAGTGGTCAAGCTGCTGGTTTTGATACTGTCACACAGGATGTTAACACTGAAGGAGGCTAGGTGAAGAGTACACAAAACCTCCCTGTACAGGTCTTTGCTGCTTACGATGAATTAATAATTATTTCAAAACAAAGATTTTAAAAATGAGAATATTCTAATAAGATGAAATTGCTTTGTAAATTGAGAAATATTGTTTTCTCTAAGCAAAAGAAGACTATAAAGCTGAAGAACCTATCCTAAATATAAAAATCTTATTAATTTCCCTTATTAAAACACTTTTCTTCATAAAAACAGTTCAAATTGTAGCATTTGCCACAATGTCAATGTTACTATCAGAAACAAAAGAGGTAAAAAAATCACTGCAGCAGCAGAATGTATTACTATGCCTAACTGAAAGCACCCAGTAATTCTCAGATTATTAAAGCACTTGAATTTCTAGGATAAAATTTCCATAACGTTTACTATCCAATAAATGGTTCCCTTAAATACTCATTGGTTAGTAAGCACATATTCCTGCTTTCCCAACTGCATTATAAATTCCTCTTAGAAAGTATTATTCCTTTTTAACCTCTTTTGTGTGTGTGTCACAATGCCTAAACTGAATTAACACAAGAAAATAAAGCAAGGAAAGTGAGACTAGAAAATAAAACTTCAGCGGAAAAGGTAGAATTTAGCTGTTATGTTTTTTTTAAAAAAATATAAAAGTGGTTTTGCATTAAAACCAAAGGTATTTAAAAATTTAAGTTAGAAAGAAAAACAAAGTAAGTAACTTAGAGGATCTTGTAAAATACTTTCCTATTTTGACATTATTTATAGCTATGTAGCTGGAAACAGTCACATGATAAAGATTACAAGTAGATCATGGGGATGCCACAAGTTTTCCAAAGGCTGAAAATGTTTTTAATCTACATCACACATAGATACAATGTCTCACACATTACAGACCCACAATGCCATGTAACTGAGAGAAACCAAGGAGGAAAACAAGCAAACAATACGGACAGCCCCTTCAACTCTATTATTCAAACTAAGTGCTTAAAAACTGCTGAGAAAGCAAACCTTTTTGGGAAGAGGTTCTTCGTTGGTCATCTTGAATCCTAGAAAAAGGAGTAAAGACAAGAACGTCAACTGATTTTCTTCTAGTTAAGGTAGAAACAAAACATATTGGCTTTTGCAAAAGAATTTATTGCTGAACTCAGTTATGACCAAATCATTGTTATTTTAATTAAAACACACCTTTTAGAAGAGTTTTAGATTTACAGAAAAAGGTATTACAGGGTTCCAGTATACTGTGAACCTAGGTTCTCCTTTGTTAATATCTTACATTATTTTTGTCATTAAGTATTTTTTTTTAAAGAATTCTCTCATAAAAAAGTTGATCATTCTCTGTAATGTTGCCATAAAGGACTGAAACAAATGCAATTTTCCAGTGCATTCTTACAACTGCCCTGTGAAAGACAAACCCTGCAGCAGAAAGGGCAGATCTGTGCTGAAGTCAGATACTGGCCTCAGGCAGTATCCCAGGCATCTTGTTAAAAGGATACAGAAGGATAACACCAGTTGCTAAGTCTTGCCTTTTACAGAATTATATTGTTACAGTAAGGTCAAGTTTATCACTGTCATGATAATTCACCACTATACAATGTAGGAATGAAGCTATTTCCACCTTAATAAAAATATTCCTACATTACCGACATTATTTAACTTGACGTCACAGAATAATTTGTATCTGAAAATTAGCTTGTTATTCCTAGATATCCCTTCTAGTAGCAAAGTCATAAATGTCCCCTTAAAAACTTTTTTAGTTTACTTACTACAAACTCTGTAACTATTAAAAAGTTAACCAAAGAGATGTAAGCACGTTATGGAGACATGATGTACAGCAGCGACTAGTTAGTAACATGGTATTATATATTTGAAAGCTGCTGAGAGAGTCAATCTGAAAGGCTTCATCACAAGAAAAAAAATTTTAACTCTGCATGGTGATGGACGGTAACTAGATTTATGAGTGCTTCTCTTGCAATGTATATAAATATCAAGTCATTATGTTGTACACCTGAAAATAATGTATGTCAACAGTATGTCATGTCAGTACCTCAATAAAAAATAACCAAAGGAGATAGAGTATAAAACTGAGTTGTAAAAGCTACTTGACTTATAGTGACTATTTGAGATTCCTCAAAACGAGATGATCTTTACCATTTTTATATTACATACAATCCCAACTCAAACGTCAAATATTTTAATTATACTGTCATTAAACCCTGATTTTCAGATTAAGTACACTGAGTTGAAGACATCAGTACATTTTAGAGGGGAAAAAAAACTATATATTGATTATGCCATCAATCAACTGGTTTAATTCTTCCCTCTTTGATGATCTTGTCATTGGATGTAATGAACAAAAACCTGAGTATGTATCACTTGCTTCTGAGCTGATGTAAATGATCAAGCCTCTCTAACCAACTAAGATCTGTGAAGAGATGGCTGTATTTCTACTCTCTAAGACCAGCACTCCTGCTCTTTAAGCCGGCCCCTGCCTCCTTGAGGCCCCTCGTCACCAGCTTATCGCCTCGCTGCCAGTCACAGCCGGCTGCTCAGTGACTGCCCGGACGTGGTCCTAGTAAAGCCGATCACCTGGGGAATGAAGCCTCGCCGGGTTTAACTCCAGAGGCCCGACTACCTCTATTTTAGCACGGTTTTAATCTGCATTCACTCCACTAGACTGTAACCTCTTAGAATCCACATGTCAAGTTTAACATTTCCTTGGAACTCCCCATTTGTCCACAGCTAAACAGTAGGTAAATATCAATAACACATTTAATTTAAAAATTCAAGAAAAACTGTGCCATTTGAACTTCACTAGTACATAATCAAACCTATGGTTTTTCCAGTAGTCATGTACAGATCTTGAGAGTTGGACCATAAAGAAAGCTGAGCACCGAAGAATTGATGCTTCTAAACTTTGATATTGGAGAAGACTCCTGAGAGTCCCTTGGACTGCAAGGAGATCAAACCAGTACATCCTAAAGGACGTCAGTCCTGAATATTCATTGGAAGGACTGACGCTGAAGCTGAAACTCCAATACTTTGGCCACCAGATGCGAAAACTGACTCATTTGAAAAGACCCTGATGCTGGGAAAGATTGAAGGCGGGAGGAGAAGGGGATGACAGAGGATGAGATGGTTGGATGGCATCACCAACTCGACATGAGTTTGAGTAAGCTCCAAGAGTTGGTGATGGACAGGGAAGCCTGGTGTACTGTAGTCCATAGAGTTGCAAAGAGTCAGACAAGACTGATTGAGTGGACTGAACTGAAGGTTGAGCACTGATGAACTGATGCTTTTGAACTGTGGCGCCGGAGAAGACTCTTGAGAGTCCCGTGGACAGCAGGGAGATCAAACCAGTCAATCCTAAAAGAAATTAACCCTGAATATTCATAGGAAGGACTGATGCTAAAGCTCCAATACTTTGGCCACCTGATGTGAAAAGCTGCCTCACTGGAAATGACCCTGATGCTGGGGAAGATTAAGGGCAAAAGAAGGGAGGGAAAGAGGATGAAATGGTTGGATGGCATCACAGACTCAACCGACGAGTTTGAACAAACTCAGGCAGATAGTGAAGGACAGAGAAGCCTGGCATGCTGCAGTTCATGGAGTCGCAAAGAGCTGGACACGACTGAGGGACTGAACAACAACAACAACAACAGTATATAAATGTGTACTTCTACGTCCCTACTCTGTATCTATAGTAATATACACATTACTACATATAAAACAGGTAACAGGTAAGAACCTACCATATAGGACAGGGAACTCAACTCAATACTCTCTAATAACCTACATGGGAAAAGCATTTTAAAAAGTGGTGTATGGATATGTGTAACTGATCCTCTTTGCTGTACAGCAGAAACTAACAGCACTGTACAACTACACTCCAATAAAAGACAAAACCCAAAAACTGTGCATACCAATCCCTTGCTATCCCCTCACATCAGGCTTTATTTTTCTTCTCAACTCCTATCACAAGCTGACATTTTGTATACTTATCTGTCTACTGCAGGGATAGAATAAGCTCCATCAAAAAACTGTTTCATTCACTGCTGATGTCTCAATACATAGTACACACTCAAATATATGGTAAATGAAAACATGAACAAATGAATCAGCTTCATTTACTATTTAAGTTGTAAGACTGAACTAAATAAGACAATCTAATTTTACCCCCAAATGACCCAAGATGACCATACTGTAAAATTTTGAGAATGTACTGTGAGTTCTACGACTGACAGCTTGAAAACAGCTAAATTTACTACTACAGACAGGTAGTTTACCTATCTGGTTACTAGGCACCGTAGCTACTCAGAATTTTGGTTATAAAACAAAGTTTCATGGATGGTATTTAATATAAATTACCGCTTAAAAAACTAGTATTAAAAAAAAATAGTATATGCTTGCACAATCTGACACTTCCCCCAGGTTTATTTGTTCATTCTTAAAACCATGAGCTTAATTAGCAACAAATAAGCTAATCTGCTTTTTAAAGGATATTTAAAGGGCTGGTAAATACATTAAGAAAGTTCTAGTAACTCCACTTTTCCTAAAGAGAGTGCAGACTTCGAAAACAAAAAAGAGCAGAACCTCTGAGCCTCACTTTCCCCATCTCAAAAAGGATTACCACTGCCAAAGTCAGAATTACTGCACTATTTTTGAAGACATACATTAGTCTTTAGTATAGTAACTGTCACAAAGTAAGCATTTTGTTAGTTTCCTTCTTCCCACTGGAGAGAAAAAAGCCACCACAAAAAAGTCTCAATCACTCCTTCTTAAAGATTCTGAGGAGAAAACTGACAAGGATAAGATCATATCATGCTCCTGTTTCTAAGCCCCAGTGCAGCCCCTACTTGATGACCTCCAATTTTTAGAATTCTAAACAGTAATTTACACTTCTAACACTAGCTTATGTTCTTTTCAAAAAAAATTTGACACTTGTTAGAATTACACATTGTTTAAAGGATATCTAGATTTTCTTTAAAAAAAAAGGGGGGGGGATATCTAGATTTTCTTTATAAAAATAAATGCCTAAATTTGTAACGTAAGTCAGGGATAAATACAGGTTCTGTACGTATGTTTGTGTTTTGCATGTTGACTCTCAGATCATTTCACATGTTATGGAATATATGACTTGGGAAATCAAAGCATTAGCATTTAGTAAGAAATTGCTACCTTATCTTCAGCTGATGAAAAGTCAATCTTGGCTTGACATTCCATGATATACCACAATAGTTAAATTGACAGTGTGACAAAAGGCAAATTAGAAACAGGCTTAAAATTTAAAAGAATCAGCATTCAACTATTTAATCAAAACAGAACATAATTCTCAATTCCAACTTTCACGTTACACATGCTATAAAACTTATTACTCCCCAAGGCAATTTTTTTAGCACAAGTGACAAGCACAATTACCACCTAAAGTTAATTTTAGATTCATAAAGACAATGGATATACAACAATCTATCAGAAAAACAGAATGACTGGAAATATTATTTGGGGTTGAATCATAATCTTGAAGGAAAAAAAATGAATATATACCTAAAGCTATGAATCACTAGGTAATCGGCTCAGATTAAAACAGCTATTAATTTAAAAACTTGGGGGTTAGGATTCCAAACTTAATGCTTCTCAAAAGTTGGTACCAATGAGGACACATAATTCTTTCATTCCTCCATCCTCAATAATGATCATGCTTTGCAAACTGGAGAATGCAGAAAAGCAAAACAGAAAAAAATTAAAAACTGACCAGTTTAGCTGCCCGTAGGAAGTTGAAAAAGACTGGATAAAACATGGTTTCAACTTTTATGTAAAGATTTGTTATCCACGTGGATAACACAGATAACACAGCTCAAGTTTAGAATGTCAAAAGTACCTTCTACTCCTGAGAAACATCATGACGGTGAGCTCAGTTCTGGTTGGCTAGGTGCCTAGCATCCCATATCCCAGGGCTTCCCAGGCTCTTAGCATTAAGATCCTAAGTCATGAAATCCTGTGTCGGGAAGATCACTGGAAAAGAGAGGGACTACCCACTCCAGTATTCTTGGGCTTCCCTTGTAGCTCAGCTGGTAAGAATCCACTTGCAATGCGGGATACCTGAGTTCAATCTGTGAGTTGGGAAGATCCCCTGGAGAAGGGAAAGACTAACCACTCCAGTATTCTGGCCTGGAGAATTCCATGGACTGTATAGTCCATGAGGTTGCAAAGAGTCAGACACGACTGAGCGACTTTCACGTCACAATACAACAGTACCAGATGGCGTGGGCTTCCAAGGTGGCGCCAGTGGTGAAGAACCCGCCTGACAATGTAGACACAATGTAGACACAAGAGACACAGGTTCCATCCCTGGGTTGGGAAGATCCCCTTGGAGGAGGGCATGGCAACTCACTACAGTATTCTTGCCTGGAGAATCCCATGGACAGAGGAGCCTGGCAGGCTGCAGTTCATAGGGTCGCAAAAAGTCAGACAAGACTGAAGTGACTTAGCACGTACCAGATGACACAATTTCAGTAACAAACCAGTACCTTGCTGAAACTAATCATAACTAAATGCAAGAAACTAATAATCTGACACTGTACTAACCTAGGCACAACAGCAGAAACCGTATTAGCTAGGAACTGGAAGACCAGCTTTCCTTAACTTTGTAATAATCAGTCATGTGATACTGAACAAGTCATTTTCTTTAGATTGCAGTCTGTAAATCAGCAAAGAGGATGCCAATTTCGCCTGTCTCACAAAGTGCTACAAATCTCAATGCTTTAAGTACCATAAAGATGCTTTACAAATATATTTCAAATAAAATACTGATATTAGCCTAAGAGAATTTTAACATGCACTTAGGAAAAATTAAATTCCACCAACTACATTTGCAAGAGTTAAGACCGTTTCTTTATAGCACTGAGTTCTAGCCTGATGCACCACTTTTATGTCTAATGGGATATACTCTCAGAGGAATATTGTGAAGTTTTGTTCTAGTAAGCTCAGTACTAGAATATATTTAGAGGAGTATTGAGAGGCTTTGTTCTAGTAAGCTTAGTACTAGAATATATTTAGAGGAGTGTTGAGAGGCTTGGTTCTAGGAAGCTTAGTATTAGAATATATTTAGAGGAGTGTTGAGAGGTTTGGTTCTAGTAAGCTTAGTACTAGAATATATTTAGAGGAGTATTGGGAGGTTTTGTTCCAGTAAGCTCAGTACTAGAATATATTTAGAGGAGTGTTGAGAGGTTTGGTTCTAGTAAACTTAGTACTAGAATATATTTAGAGGAGCATTGAGAAGCTTTGTTCTAGTAAGCTTAGTACTAGAATATATTTAGAGGAGTGTTGAGAGGTTTGGTTCTAGTAAGCTCAGTACTAGAATATATTTAGAGGAGTATTGAGAGGCTTGGTTCTAGTAAGCTTAGTACTAGAGTATATTTAGAGGAGTGTTGAGAGGTTTGATTCTAGTAAGCTTAGTACTAGAATATATTTAGAGGAGTGTTGAGAGGTTTGGTTCTAGTAAGCTTAGTACTAGAGTATATTTAAGCCCCAGGTGGCTCATCTACCTGCGACGCTGGAGACAGGGGTTCAACCCCTGGGTCACGGAAGATCCCCTGAAGGAAATGGCAAGCCACTCCAGTATTCTTGCTTGGGAAACTCCACGGACAGAGAAGCCTGGTGGGTTACAGCCCACCGGGTAGCAGAAGAATCAGACAGGGCTTTTGGAGGAAGAGTAGTGGGAGATAATGAATAAAAACCAAAAATAAAACCAAATACTGTCTAGGTCTTGTTTTGCTAAAGGATCCAACAGAAAATTTTTAAGAAAAACTTTTTTCAAGAGCAAGATAATGTTCTATTTTATGAAAATGATCAAGATTTCTAAAATAAATAATATTTTCAGGGGAACTGTGTATTACATATATACATAGTTAGATGAACGCAAAGGACATGGAGTGCTGTAAGCTACTGGACAAATATAATTATTACAACTCTCCTCTCCATGCCATGAGGCTATGAATTTTCTGTGTTACACCAACTCATTTCTGAAAAATACTCAAAATTCAAACAGGAGAAGTTCTATAAATTAAGTAAAAAAAAAAAAAAGCTGTACCTGGGATACACTTGATTATCATTACTTTTGTCGGTTGGGACTTAGAAATTTAGGTAGTTTGCCTAAGTTCTGCTACTGGGAAGTGAAAATACTGATCACTTAGCTATAGCTAACTGCTTAAGATAATGTAAGATCTGAAAGAACTGTAGGAATACAGTGAAACAAGCCACTGAAATTTAACCTCATCTTTATCACAAGCCGCAATTTCTTTCCCCAACTTGCCTAATCAGATGATACTAAATGATATATGTAAATGTGTAACACTTAGGCATCTTGAAAGAGATTTTCACAATAGTTTTTTTTTAAATGGGGTTTTAAATGGCTACACATGTTTATCTGTTATACAAAACTTAATGGTCATAATCTTTAAGTAAAACACTGTTAGATAATCACTCTGCTATACACCTGAAACTAACGCAACAGTGTATATCAACTATATTTCACTTAAAAAAAAATTTGTGGTGAATTTGTGGTGACACACCTCTGACTTCCACTTACCCTCCTCAGTAACGGAACTAAATTCTGAAATAGAAAACTAGATAAACTCAGGACCATAACATGCTCATGGAAATATTTTTCTACCTTTCTCTAATCTCGACAAAAGGATCATTTCTTCCCTTATGAACACGGTTATTACGGATTTTAACCTAGTCCTTTAGGATCAAATATCCAACCTGACTTCAGCAAAACAAACGTGGACATTTTTCCACTACGTGTTCCCCACTGACTTGAAAAATACGGTTTACAGGGATCCAAGGCGAAATTTTAAAATTTCACGAAAACCTCGAATTCAGTATTTTTTTTAGTTAGAAAGCATGCATTCATTTAAAAATGGAAGTCTGCAAGACAACGCAGCTGCAGTAGGAATCTACTGCGCGATGTGAAATGTGCTCCACGGACGCGGCTTTCCTCCCCTTAGCTCGTCGGTGCCGCCAGTCCTCACGATCCTGCCGAGGGAGGTGGGGGGGGGGAGCCCGCGACGCCGAGGCGGGGACGGGACGGGACGCGCGCTCCGAGGGGACGGCCTCCCGGTGTTGCCGGCCCCGCGGGAGCGCCCACCTCGCCCCCGGCTCCCTGAAAACCGAGGTAAAATGGCCTCGAGACGGCGGAAGTGTCGTCGCTGCCAGCGGGCAGACGGTGGGGCTAACGCGAGGCCGGGGGGCCCGGGAACCCCGAGTCCGCCTCCTGCGCTCAGCTGGCCCCTTCCGAGGTCCGGCTGCCGCACCTCAGCCGCCTGGGGACCCGGAGGTCCTCGCCTCCGCTGCGGCCGGCGGAGTCCCGCACCTACCTCTCCAGATGGAGGCCGCGCCGGCGCCCGCCCAGTCACATAGGCCGACCCCGCGCTGTCCTCTCGCCGCCCAGGCCGCCCGACCGCGCCGCCGCCGCCGGCCCCCGCGCTCCTCCTCCGCGCCGCAGCCCCGGCGCTCCCCTTTATTTGCGGGTCTCGCTGCCACAAAATGGCGCTGAGGGAGGAAGCAAGGCCCCGACGCCCCACCCCCTTCCCGCTCCTCCCGCCGCCCCGCCCCGCGCCGCCGCCGGCGCCCGCCCGCTTCCCCGCCCCGCGGTGTTTGCGCCCGGCCCACTCACCGACGGGTAGTGCCTCCCGGACGCGGCCGCGGCTATCCGCTCGCCGGGCCCCGCCGCGGGGAGGAGAGGCTGAGGGAAGGCGCCCGCCGGGGGTGTCTGCAGTCCCTCAGGGAGGAGCTGCAGCCGGCGGCACGCCCCGCGGCCGCTAGAGCCCTAGCAAGCTCGCCTGGGGGTGGGGAGAAGGGGAGGAGAGGGGCGGGGAGAAAAGCCGTCTCAGGGAAGGGCGAGCCGCGAGGTCGCAGGTCAGCCGCGGGGCATCACGGGAAGGGCGGCGAGGGTCGCGATTGGCGGCGCTGGGTGGACGCGCTCGCCGGGCCACCTGCGGCTGCGGCGCGGCTCCGGCGGAGGAATCTGGGCGAAGGCGGTGCGTGATTGGCTGCCCTTTGGTGCAGCGCCCAGCGGTGATGCTTCCGCGTGCTGGCGGGCCAGGTGCACGTCTCCTGAGGACGGCCTTAGGCGGCGAGTGCAGTCAGTCGAGACATCGCGAAGCGTCGCTGTTATAGGTTTTGATAATTTAGAAACCGATGCCCTCTCTTCCGTCGGGAAGTGGACGCTTGGTTCGACCGCTCCTTGAAATCTCGAGGCGAAACCCGGGAACTATTGTCTGGCAGATAGAGGTTGTACCTCTGTCAGCTGCTCTAGGGTCAGCTTGCTAACTCAAAAGCCAGGGGAGGGCGAACCTCCTGAGTTCTTTTTGTCTCGTTTGATTTGTTTCAGAAAGTATCTTGCCATGAGTGACAACCAATAGTAACAATGTAATTTTCCATGGCTTACTCGACCCTCAGCTGCTGCTAAGTCGCTTCAGTCGGGTCCGATTCTGTGCGACCTCATAGACGGCAGCCCACCAGCCTCCCCCGTCCCTGGGATTCTCCAGGCAAAAACACTGGAGTGGGTTGCCATTTCCTTCTCCAATGTGTGAAAGTGAAAAGTGAAACTGAAGTCGCTCAGTCGTGTCCGATTCTTAGCGACCCCATGGACTGCAGCCCACCAGGCTCCTCCATCCATGGGATTTTCCAGGCAAGAGTACAGGAGTGGGGTGCCATTGCCTTGTCCGACTCTACCCTCTAGTCACAGGTTTTTCTGTCCCCTCCTTGGATAAAATACACTCTCCCTCACTGCAAGACACTACAAAGTCCACTTCATTCTAGGCCTAGCAACAGGCTCACTGTCTGGAAAGTTAAGGTATTATCTATATCAGGGCACGGTGGGGGTCCTTTTGATCCAGAGACGCTGCATTTAAGTCTCCGGCCTCCCCTGCCGTCGTACAGGATAGTTGAATAAGGGATGAGAGCCAATAAATAGCCCCTAAGGAGACCTATAATACAAGTTTTAATTCAGATTCCCTCCTTTGCGCGACCCTCTGGACTATCAGAACCATGGTGTTGCCTGGCGGATGTTAGACTCTTGCACTTACTGGAGGGGTCAGATAGTCTCTCCATTGGGCTCCCCTTATCCAGCTTTACCAAAACCGTTTATCCCCAAAGGAAGTGTTCTAGAATGAGGTGATCTATAAGGATAAGAGTACAGTATACGCTTAGCTGCTTTCAAATTGTGGTGCTGGAGAAGTCTCTTAAGAGTCCCTTAGACAGTAAGGAGATCAAACCAGTCAATCCTACAAGGAATCGACCGAATATTCATTGGAAGGACTGACAACTGAAGCTCCACTATTTTGGCCACCACTTTGTAAAAGACCCTGTGGCTGGGAACGATTGAGGGCAGGAGGAGAAGGGGACCACAGAGGATGAGACAGTTGGATAGCATCACTGACTCAATGGACATGAGTTTGAGAAACTCCAGGAGATGGTGAAGGACAGGGAAGCCTGGCGTGCTGCTGTCCATGGGGTTGGAAAGTGTAGACACGACTTAGCAACTGAATGACAGCAAAGTATACTCTAGATGGTCAAAGACCAGAATTTGAAGAGAAAAACGGGGAAGGACCTGAGTAGACATTCGACTCAGAAAAACAGCAATGACTGGTAAACAGAAAAGACTGTTCATGCTCACTTGTAATGGAAATGCACACTGAAGCGACAAGGCTATGGAGAAATAGTCCTTGTAAGTTTTCTGGTGGGAATGGGGAAATGATTCAAGCCCTATGGAGTGCCATAATTATGTATGCACTCATTCTTAGCTCTTGCAGTTCAAAGTCTAACCCTAACTTTATTCTGAAAATACACCACATACAGAAAGAACATGTGGACAAGGTTACTTGTGACAGCGTCATCACAAAAGTTTGGAAATAAATGTCCATTAATAGGGAACTGGTTAGACATGATATATCCATACCATGGAATACAATGCTGCCAGAAAAACAAAATGAGGATGATAGCTGTTACCTTGAAATACGTCCCAGGCTATTTGAAAAATTGGAAGTTGTCCCATAAACATTAAAAAGTAAACCCAAAGTTTATAGCACATTAAAATAAGCTTAACTCTAAGTCACATTGGTAATGTAACTATGTTAATGTAACATGTAACTGTGTTACATGGAGAAGAGAATTCCACAGGTGTTTTGGACACAGTACTTTAAGAGAATTATCTTGGTGGGATGGCTTAGGATGAGGAAAAAAAACTACAAAAGAATCTTCAATTTCAATCAGATGTTTATAATTAATGGTAATATTGTTTCTGTGGTTTTGAAGCTATGTATATTGGGTAATATAAATATTTTAGTGTTTTCATGTATAAGACTTTGTAAGAGAAAATAAGATACAAATATAAGATCAAAGAAGCTCAGAAAAAACCTGTAAGGGTCTTCCCTGGTGGCTCAATGGTAGGGAATCTACCTACAATGCAGGAGACTCGGGTTCGATTCCTGGGTTGGGAAGATCCCCTGGAGGAGGGAATGGTCAGCCCACTCCAGTATTCCGGCCTGGAGAATCCCATGAGGGATTCTCTCCTCCCACAGAGGAGCCTTACAGACTACAGTCCATGGGGTCACAAAGAATTGGACACGACTTAGTGACTGAACACAGTAAACACACACAACACATATTTAAATTGGATATATCCATTTGAGCACATGATTTAAAAAATAGATTTACTAGTTTTGGGCTCCAAAAGAGCCTAGGAGCACTGGGCCGTGACCAATTGTCCCAGTTTCCCAGAGACTGGGAGGGTTTGCCAAGATGTTGCACTTGGTGTTAAAACCAGAGGTGTCCCAGGTGAGCACAGTGACTGGCCACCTCCGAGTAACGCTGAGGGAACCTCCCCTCATGGTTTCCCAATTCCACTCCACTAAATAGAGCCGGAGCTCCTCGGAGAACTGGCTGACGCCTGTGGTGGAGCAGGGGAAGTGCAAGGTGAATGAGACATTACGTTAATGAATGAATGCAAAGGTGTTGCTTAGGCTAATAAAGATCTGTTGACAGGACTTAGGAGAACAGGCAAAACTAATTGATAGGGATAGAAGACAAATCCATGCTTGGCTCAGAGTGGAACAGAGTGGGAATTGGTTGGAGAGGAACATGGGGGAGTTCTGGGGGTGATGAACATATTCTAAATCATGATTACAGTGGTGATAATTCAATATATAGGGCTTCCCTGGTGGCACAGTGGTAAAGAATCTGCCTGTGATACAGGAAACGAAGGAGATGCAAGTTTGATCCCTGGGTTGGGAAGATCCCCCAGAGAAGGAAATGGCAACTCATTCCAGTATTCTTGCCTGGAAAAACTCCAGGCACAGGAAAGCCTAGCAGGCTATAGTCCATAGGGTCGAAAAGAGTCAGATCCTACTGAGTGACTGAGCGTGCACGCACAGCTAAGTATATAGGTTTGTCAATATTCATCCAACAGTACAACTAAAATGGGCGCACGTAATGTAAACTATACCTGATATAAATTTCATCCTCATGTGTATGTAAATTGTACTTCAGCAATGTATGGAAATAAATGAAAACCAGCCAAATGAGAAAGCAAAGTCTTATTTCTTCAGAGTCAGAGTCAAGTCATTGCCTCTTGCATTTTGGCAGAGGCAGGCAGAGGAGTGGGAGGTCTTCATAGTGGAAAGAAATAGCTTCAGGTATGCCCTGCTGGGGAGAAGGTAATGGCAACCCACTCCAGTACTCTTGCCTGGAAAATCCCATGGATGGAGGAGCATGGTAGGCTGCAATCCATGGGATCGCTAAGAGTCAGACACGACTGAGCAACTTCACTTTCATTTTTCACTTTCATGAGTTGGAGAAGGAAATGGCAACCCACTCCAGTGTTCTTGCCTGGGGAATCCCAAGGATGCGGGAGGCTGGTGGGCTGCCGTCTACGGGGTCGCACAAAGTCAGACACGACTGAAGCGACTTAGCAGCAGCAGCAGCATGCCCTGCTGGAGGCTGTTGGCACAGAGAGGCTGGAAGCAGGTATCTGGAAGCAGGGTTACCTGTATGATTGTTTAGGGGTGCTTATTTGGCTTTCTCTGGTTGGTTCTAAGTTGGAAGTGGGGACAAAAATTAGAGAAGCTGTCAGTTTTTAATTAGGTCAGGGCCATTTTGAGCTGATTGTCATACATTATTATTTACCCTCCTGGATTGTTACTTGTGATAGCAGCCTGACTTCTTCCAACTGTGACTTATAGCAGGCTGGCTTCTGGGGCTGGTTATCAGAGATAAGGGGATTGGTTTCCTGGGCAGGCTGCTGCAGGTTGTGGGTCAGAATTTCTTTTTTCATATTTGGTCTGGCCCTGTCCTTTGGTATAGTCAGTCTTCAGAAGTAAATTTTTAAAAAACATAGGAACTAACTTGAAGGGTCTCCAACAGGCCAAATTTAAGGCAAATTTTAGCATCAGAAGAAGACTATAGGGACTTCTCTGGTGGTCCAGTGGCTAAGACTCTGCACTCCTGATGCTGGGGGACCCAATTCAGATCCCGGGCCAGGGAACTAGAGCCCACATGCCACAACTGAAGATCCCTTATACCATGATGAAGGTCAAACAAAGATCCTGCCTGCTGCACCCAAGACCCTATGTAGCCAGATGAATGAATGAACATTAAAATAAAATGACTAGAACTGATTGTAAGTACTGAACAGATAAAAATCTATGACTCTGCAGTTACACTTGATAAGAGACACAGGGGGTCGGGGCTGGTTTTCCATCACTGGAAATGACTTACACCAGCTTCTTATGAAAATTCGTTGTTAAAAGTAAAAATAGTATTTGCCCTGCCTTTTTTTTAAAAAAGGAATAGTGTGGTTCACTCTGGGTGGATGAGAAAAAAACTCTTCCTTACAATAGGGTACTAGAAAATAAATACAGAATAAAAGAGGTAGTTAGAGGATAACTGTTAATGCAATAAAGAAATCATTGGGGACTTCCCTGGTGGTCCAGTGGCTAAGATTTTTCACTCCCGATGCAGGGGGCTTAGGTTCCACCCCTGGTCGGGAAACTAGATTCCACATGCCACAACTAAGACCTGGCACAGCCAAATAAATAAATTTTTAAAAATAAGTGTTAAAGAAACAATTGATTCAGGAAGGATTATCAATGGACTAAAACCTTTATGTGTTGACAGGACTTCCCTCTGCAAATCATGGCTAATTCCTGGCCATATTTCAGTCAGATGAGGCAGGTGCATTCCCACTTTAAACAGGGGACCATTTCTGCTGTGAAGTTAGAGCACAAGTGCCCAGGTCAGGACCTGCTGCATTGTCGACGCTCAGGTGTACTTTTGTTGAATGAATGAAACTGCACATCATTAAAGCAATCTTTTCTTGTCTTAAAGTCTAGACCAAAAACAGCAGGATCCAAGACTTCCCTGGTGGTCCAGTGGTTAAGAATCCACCTGCCAATGAAGAGGATGCAGGTTTGATCCCTGGTCAGGAAACTAAGATCCTTTGGTTGCAAAGCAACTAAGCCTATGTGCCACAACTGGAGGTCTGGGAACCACAGTGAAGAGCCCACACAAAGCAATGAAGACCCAGTGAACCAAAAAAAAGAAAGGTCCAAATTAAGAATGTTTTTTTTGGTCCTGCCAAGTAGCATGCAGGATCTTAATTCCCTGACCAGGGATTGAGCCCGTGCCCCCCCGCAGTGGAAGTGCAGAGTCTTAACCACTGGACCACTAAGGAGGTCCCAGGAAAAAATAAATTTTAAATTTTTCTGAAGGTAAAGTACTTGCCTTCATGGAATAAGAATTTGAATCTTGTGTCTTTAAAACCAAGAAAAGTTTGGTTTTAAAACTGAGAAGTTTTAAAAAACTGAAAAGTTTCCTCCCACCCTTAGCCTTAATGAGATATAATTGACAGATAAAACTGTAAGATATTAAACGAAAATAAAGCCTTTAGCCGACAGATGCTGGGAAATGGGAGTATTCATGTGGCACCGAAGGATCACCCCATAGGTGATCTAGTTGCAAAGGGAACATGCTTGTATTGTGGTGCCACCTGGTGGTCACCTTCTGAACTGATCAAATTCTGAATCTGAAATGGTGGGACAACCTCCAATCTACAGTAAATACTGGAGAAACAGTAGTACTAGTGCAGGTTTAACGGTGCTACCAAATTAATTATTTCCCCCAAAAAACTTTGTGAAACTATAAACAATAAATTTTTATTGAGCACCCGAGTTAAACCTAGTGCAGTGTCAATATGCAGCCAGCTTCAAGCTGCAATTTCAAATGAGATGTCAAAAGAATGAGGAAAGTTGAGTGAGTGAGTGAAAGTCACTCAGTCGTGTCTGACTCTTTGTGACCCTATGGACTATCCAGTCCATGGAATTCTCCAGGTCAGAATATTGGCATGGATAGCCTTTCCCTTCCCCAGCAGATCTTCCCAACCCAGGCATCGAACCCAGGTCTCCCGGGTTGCAGGCGGATTCTTTACCAGCTGAGCCACAAGGGAAGCCCATGAAGAAAGTTACTTACATATTATTGTTTTAAATGGCACATGTGATTGATTTAGATTGGTTTAAGTAAAGTGATCACTTCTTTCCCATCAGCCTGCTACTCAGCCCATAACCTAGAACCCTCCTACTTTGATTTAGGAGCCACCTAATAAAGTGTTAATAGGGAAACCAGAAGAAGAAAAGGAAAAGGTATTTGTGGGACTTCCCTGGTGATCCAGTAGCTAAGACTCTGCAGTCCCGATGCATGCGGCCAGAGTTCCATCCCTGGTCAGGGAACTGGATCCCACGTGCCACTTGTTTCAAATAAAAGATCCCTCCCACTGCAGCTGAGACCCAGTGCAGCCAAGTAAATCAATCAATATTTTAAAATATAGATATGGAAAAAGATATTTGCAGTAAGTTTGCCTTTTTAACTTTGGCACCCAAGAAGTTTAGGGAGCCTGGAGATGGGCAGAATTAGTCCTTGGAGAAGTAGCAGCAGCAATTCACAGAAGCGCTCCTGAACTCAGAGCTCATGTGACCTTCACCACGAGCATATCGGGTGCTCTTCCCTCAATCAGTTCCTTGGCGTCGTCCATCCTTTCTGTCTTCAGTGGTCTTTCTGCTCCTTACCAGGTTATCTGCCGTTCCTCACTAGCTTTAAATACCTTATTTACTTTAACTAATTGTGTGCTCAAATATAGAGGTTTGTGGTTTTACACATAGAGGAGCTAAACCAAGCTTTGTAGATGAATTTTCTAAGCTAGTGGGTTCTACATTGACTTTCTTACAATTTTTCTGTGAGCTGCATTGAAGTATGCCAACCCAATCTAATCCTTCACTTAGTTAACACATTTTGTAACCACCATTAAAGCTAATGATATTAAGTCTTCATTGTCTTTGCAGACCACAAAGAACTCCGCTGGTATTCTAATACATGTATATATATTATAATTAGGTTTCTATCATATTTTTTACTAGTACAATTCTTCAAATTCTGTTTCACTGTATCTTCCTGAACGTAATGCTGAATGCTTTTCTGGGCTTTGCTTCCTTGTATTGATTTGAATCAACCTATTTGTCATATAGGGCTTCCCTGGTGGCTTAGATGATAAAGAATCTGCCTGCAATGCAAGAGGTCCAGGTTCTGATCCCTGGGTTGGGAAGATACCCTGCAGAAAGAAACGGCAACCCACTCCAGTATCCTTGCCTGGAGAATTTCACTGGACAGAGGAGCCTGGTGGACTACAGTCCACAGGGTCGCAAAGAATTGGACACGACTGAGCAACTAACACTTTCACTTTATTTTGTCATATACCCAAGAAATATTTATTAGATACCTGCTATTATTGTACTAGGTACACAGTCTTCAAAGCAGATTTTATCTTCCAAATAGTGGCTATACAGTTGGGTTTTAGTCATTCTGAATCCTTGGTGGGAGCAAGGAGCAGAGATATTAGAGGTGGAGGGAACTCAGACTCACTTGTTCTTGGAAACAGGCTTGTACAATCACGGGGAAATCTCTTCATTAGGAAAAATAAAGGCGACCCTTGGAGTTGATTTCCCTGTCTTGCTCTCCATTCGTTGTAAGTAACCGTACTTTCTGAAAAGGATTCAACTTGCCAGCACGATTAAGCACCCTCCTCCCGATCCCCACCAGGGTACCAGGGCACCTCTGCTGGGAGCCGTGTTCTCCTTCTTGCTCCTGGCCCCGAGATTGTGTTCAAGTCGTGATATCTTCAGCCCATGGGGTGAATGATCATTGGTATGAGCCCAGTGTTTCTTAATAGCACTGCTATTGGTATTTTGCGTTAAGACAAATCTTGTTCTGTGTGTAGAAGGGTTCTGTGTGTTTTAAAACATTTAGCATCCTTAAACTAATACACGACATGCCAGTAGCACCTTTTTTTTTTTCCTGTGACAACCAACAATGCCCCTTCTGTATTTGCAGTACCTCCAGAAGAGCAGGGCGCCCCTGCTATATTTCCAGTACCTCCAGAGGAGCAGGGCGCCCCTGCTAAGAACCCCAGTCAGTTGTGGGCATCATGGTCTTTATAAAACAGTGACACCCGGTCTTCTTGCAGGCAGACATGGCAATTGACCAGTTCTGGCCAGGACCAGAGGATGTCTTCTGGGGCTTCTGAGAAAGACTTTGCCCTCTGACAAGAGAGACGTGTCTGAGGAGAAAAAGTGTCGGTTCCGCGGCCCTCCCCCCGCAACTCCCACCCCACACCAGCTTCCTTCTTGTGACTGGCTGGGACGGGCCGCGATGCTCGCCTCTGTAGAAACCGTCTTATGGCCCTGACCCTGAGGGCCAAGTGGGAAAACCGAGATTGGAAAGTCCCTGGATCTTAGCTTGGTAAGCTTCCAAACTAAACCAGGGACTGCCAGCTGACGGGCTTTTCATGAAGTAAAATAAAAATGTCCTTAATGTTTTAAACCACCGTCCGTCAGGATTCCTGTTACCCATTGCAAAACACATGCTGACTTACACAGAGAAAAAGGGTATTTGCATGATAAACAAGTTAAAGAAAATGGAAAGTTACCAACAAAGTAAGTTTTTCTCATATACACATATGTATGTGTGTATATGTATATACATACATATATGTATATAGTAATTCCTTTATATGTATGTATAATATATATAATATGATAAAGAATTCACCTGCAGAGAGCTGACCATTCAAAGTCTTAAGATTAGAACTGTGTTTCCTTTACCCACACGTCAAAATAATTGACCTTCCTGTGGCATTTTGCTTTATTATTATTGTTTTGACAGCACGTTATGACTACAAGTCCTCATTGTTTAGCAGTATGGTAAAACAGACATTTAAATCCCATTATTCACTTTCAAAAAGTCAAACTTACACAGACCTCAGTACATTAAAAATATAAGAGGCTTGGAGAACCTTATTTCCAGAACTTTTCAAAATACTATTCTGTTTAGTCTCACCAACTGGGTTTAACCTATGGGAGCAATAGATAAATTCTGTTGGGTCAAACACTCAGTGAAACCTCTTCTAAGATTCTTTACCAACTGAGCTACCACAGAACCCCAATTTTTAAAAAGGAAAGCTTTATTTCCTTTTTATATTAAAGACCTACTAGCTCAGGAGACAGTCCATATGGAAACCATATGCCTGATTCCCCAAGACAAATTGCCAGTCTGTTCTTCTGTCAAGAGAAACGTGCTGGATTCTGGGTAGTTGTTCTAATACTGATCGTGCTGACCACCTGCTGCTGAGGTCTGTTAGGACCAATGTCAGATTTATTTTCATTGCTCTTTCCTGCCTTTATTAACCTCCGAACTATTTTCCTGCATCCCACTCATCTGTGTCTGCCAGTCAAGTCCAGACGTTCATCTTTTCTCCTAGTTGATTCCCAGCCACCCATCAAAACCATTTTGCTTTTCCAATATAATTGAGCAAGGGATCGTGTGGCCACAGTGCAGAAAGCCAAACTCTAACAGAGGGTGTTTGCAGCAACGTAAGGGTTAATTTGCAGGGAATCAGGCAAGGGAGTCGGAGACAAGCCTCAGATCCACTCCATCTTGGTCTTTGAGTTAGGGGTGTTTTAAATGGAAAAAACAAAAACCAGGGTTAATCATCGTCTTGTGACATTTCTCTCTCTCTCTCTCTCTCTTTTTTTTTTTGGTCACACTGCGAGGCATGTGGGATCTTAGCCCCCTGACCTGGGATGGATCCTGCACCCCTTGTGCTGGAAGGGAGGAATCCTAACCACTGGAACACCAGGAAAGTCCCTCTTGTGACATTTCTAAATCGTGGTTTTGGAGATCAGAATGTCTCCAGTTTACCATTCTCTGGCCAGGTGGTCCCTGGCTCCAGGGCCTGTGAACTCACCTTGCTCCAGAGAGGCCACCCGAGTGTGTCCATCAGCGACGAGATCTACAACAGCAGATACACTACCACTTTAACGACGTCATCGACACAACCATCTCAGCCATCTGACTCTGGTTGGTTAGCGTTCGGTCAGCACAGGCTTGAGATTAGAGGAGACAAGAAAGGAATTGAGGGCAGAGGAGACAAGCAAGGCAATCAGGGTCTGGGTAGAGGTTAATCATGAACTCAGCAAGACAAGTCAGTTTTTGGGAGACTTGGTCTCACTAGTGCAATTTCAGGAGAGTTCCACCCCTGGGGAAATGGAGTAGACATACATTTCCATGCTACTCTTGCTAAGCACAACTAAAAATCCCAGACGTTGCATGCAAAACCACATCCAAGCACATTGACTGGGGATCTTAGGACCCTTGGCTTTGCTTTGGCTTCATAAACCCCAGGGGTCTCACAGAGTCGGACACGACTGAAGTGATTTAGCAGCAGCAGCATAAACCCCAGGGGCTTTCCAGGTGGCACTAGTGGTAAAGAATCCACCTGCCAATGCAGGAGATGCAAGAGATGCAGGTTTGATCCCTGGGTCATGAAGATTCCCCTGGAGAAGGAAATGGCAACCCACACCAATATTCTTGCCTGGAGAATCCCTTTGGGCAGAGGAGTCTGGCGGGCTACAGTCCATGGGGTCGCAAACAGTCAGACTTGACTGAGTACACACAAACACACATAAACCCCAGAAGCAGGCACTCTGGAAAGTATAGACAAAACATGCCTCCCCAGACCCCAACAAAAGCCTGTTCCCTATAACCAGCACCTGGGAAGGGGCAGCCCAGCAAGACAGAGACCCTTCGGACAACAACCACTCTCTCCTCCATTCACTCCTGCACGGGCTTCTGATCTGAACCCCGTGAGCCTGGATGTGGTTAATTGGAGCCACACCAGGGCTGGATTACCCCACCACCTGGGCACTGGAATCAGTCATCTGGTACAACTTTTCAACATATTGCAGAACAGGAAATGCTTGAGTTTTCTGGGAAAGAGCACCACCTAGTGAGGAACCAAAAGCAAAAATGGAAATACTGTGCCTCCAAGCCCTTTGGTCAAAGCCAAGTCAAGGTCAAATCACTACCCAGGCCCAACTAGGGCGGGGCAGGTGGGGGTGTGCAGTCAGAAGAAGGGACTGGTGAAGCCCAGATGGAATGTGCTAGAATGTTCCAGTTCAAAGCCAGGCTCATTCCTCTTGGGATGGGGAAAGTCTGTATGGGACTCATCACCCAGTGGGGGACTCAGAGAAGCTCAAGGTCTGGCTGGGTTTCTGGAGAGAAGAAGAATATGGGGGTGAGAGGAGGGTATAGGCAGAAAGAGAGGTGGGAAACTGTTCGTAATGCTTTGCTGGATGTTTCCACATGTTGTTTCTTTATTCCTCACAACCAGACATCTAGAGAGGTAAGGGCTTGTGTTTCTCCCATTTGACAGGTGGGACAGCTGAGGCACAGAGTTTCAATGATTAGCACCAATATCGAAGGGTTATCAGCTTGGATGAATTTAAGTTGATTTCAGAGTCCACTCAAACCTATGCAACAGGTTTCCGTTAGGGACATATGCAAAAATAGAAACCATCAGCAAAGTAATGGCCCAGCTACTGCAAAGCACGTGACTCAGGTCAGTTCAGTCGCTCAGCCATGTCCGACTCTTTGCGACCCCATGAACCGCAGCATGCCAGGCCTCCCTATCCATCACCAACTCCTGGAGTTTACTCAAACTTATGTCCATTGAATCGGTGATGCCATCCCACCATCTCATCCTCTGTCATCCCCTTCTCCTCCTACCTTCAATCTTTCCCAGCATCAGGGACTTTTCAAATGAGTCAGTTCTTCGCATCAGGTGGCCAAAGTATTGGTATTTCAGCTTCAGCATCAGTTCTTCCAGTGAACATTCAGGACTTATTTCCTTTAGGATGGACTGGTTGAATCTCCTTGCAGTCCAAGGGACTCTCAAGAGTCTCCTCCAACACCATCGTTCAAAAGCATCAATTCTTCGGTGCTTAGCTTTCTTTATAGTCCAACTCTCACATCCATACATGACTACTGGAAAAACCATAGCCTTGGCTAGACGGACCTTTGTTGGATGTTTAACTTCATCAGGCGGATATTATGATGAAGTGTCCCCAACTTGGAAATTCCTTACTTTCTGCCTGTAAACCCTTGAGCTGAATAAGAAGCCTCCCTCTCAGTAGGAGAAACCTTAGATACAGAGGACGGTTTTCTTTTTGTTCCCTAGAAAATAAACGCTGAATATAGCCAAACAATCCAGTAAGTTTGAGTCATGCTTCTGTCCCACTGGAGGAATAGCCACATGGTAGTGACAGCAGGTTTGGGTAAGAGGCAAGATAAGAGGGGCTGCAGCGGCCCCAGGCCTTTTTTTTTTTTTAACTATTTATTTATTTGATTTTTGGCTGCAGTGGGCCCTGGCTGCTGCATGCAGGCTTTCTCTAGTTGCAGTGTGCGGGCTTCTCATTGCAGTGGCTTCTCTTGTGGAGGATGGAGTGCAGGCTCAGTGGTTGTGGGGCACAGGCTTAGTTGCTCCGTGGTGTGTGGGATCTTCCCAGACCAGGGATGGAACCCATGTCCGCTGCATTAGCAGCCAGATTCTTAGCCACTGGACCACCAGGGGAGTCCCCCAGAGTCTTTCTTAATGAGGAACACTAGGCTGTCCAAGGCCATGTCCAGAAAGCACGGGAAACTGAGATGTGTTTAGATGAACAAGTGTTGTCAGAGGCCCATTCTAGGAGCAGCGCTCAGCAGTGATGCAGGGTTGAGGGGGAGACACGTGGTGGTACCCGCTAGTTGCATCCAAGTAGGGCCCAGGCAGAAGTCCCGATGCTGAGAAGGGGACCACGCCTCTAGATGAAGGGACAGGTGAGGGTAAGAAGTGTTTGCAGGCCTCCGACACTGGAAACAGTGAATGAGCATACATACAGGGTCAAAGCCAGCAGATCCCTGTGCTTGTTCCATATAGGAATCTCACTAGAAGGCATTAGAAAGAGGCAAGAATATAATACGTTTTTAAAGGATAAACCATGGTATGACTTTGACCTAGGTGTTTATCTACACTCCCCTATGTACTTGGCTTCAGCCTTGGCCTTTGGAAAACTGGAGTCAAGAGCTGTCTTCAGGGTCATCTGGGCCATCCTCGACCTTGTGCTGGAGGAGTGATTGTGTAAAAGCTTAGGTTACCACCATATCCAACCACAGTAACAACATTTGTCATATTATTAAGGTGTGTTTTTCAGATTAATTTCAAACTCTAGCGAGTGCCTAACTGTGGCACGGGGTGACAATCTTCCTAGGTTCTGTGTTCAGTGAAATTTTATCAGGCAGTTGTATAAACGTATATTCATTATATAAGAATGTTAAAGGAGCTAAATACATCTCCCTTATTTACAATCATTGCTTAAATTCATATAAACATTTAGTGACACAAGAGGATATAATTGTCTTCCTGAAGTTACCTACTTAATACTTAATATTCCTTTTTTTTTTTTTTTTAAGATTTATTCATTTATTTTTGGCTGTACTGGGTCTTCGTTGCCGTGTGGGCTTTTCTCTAGTTTCAGTGAGCGGGGCTGCTCTTTCTTGTGATGTCTTCTCTTGTTTCGGAGCACGAGCTCTAGAGCAGAGGTTCAGTAGCTGTGGCTCACAGGCTTAGTTGCTCCGAGGCATGTGGAATCTTCCCAGACCAAGGATCGAACCGGTGTCCCCTGCTTTGGCAGGCAGATCCTTATCCACTGTACCACCAGGGAAGTCCTGATTGTCTTAGTAAGAGGATAATTTTATTTATTTTTAATAAAACTTCATATTCTTGAATTTCAAAGGTTCATTCTGTGATGGTGCCGTTTGTCTTTGATCAAACCTAGATCATAACAATTGGCTAATGTAGGCATTCAGCTGAAGTGTGCATTGGTTGCACTTCTCAAATCTTTAGAATGTGACTAGTAGAAGTATCATATTTCTTGGTATTCTGTGAATATTACTTGACATCCTTTTTATCTATCAAATATATGTTTTTAAAGTCTTTATTGGATTTGTTACATTATTGCTTCTGTTTTATGATTTGGTTTTTTGGTTGCGAGGCATGTAGGATCTTACCTCCTTGACCAGGGATTGAACCTGTGTCCCCTACATGGGAAGGCAAAGTCTTAACCACGGGACCATCAGGGAAGTTCCTTAACTGACATCTTCACATTTATTACAATTACCAGAATCCTTAATATGTATATTTGTCTGTGTGACAGTCACCTGTTAGATACTCATCAAGCCCATTTCCTCCTCTTCCTCATCCCGGAAGTCACCTACTTGGTTCGGCTTCTCTTACAGTCAGATGCAGTTGCGAGACTGAACTCCAGATAACGGTTTGTGGGCAGGGGACGTCTGACATTTCCAGGCTGGGCCGGTTACAGCCTTTCTCATTCTCTTTCTCACCTGCCCACCATTGGAGAGGAGGCCGGGGACACAAACACTGGAATATATACACAAACCCTAGAATATATACACGAACCCTGGAATATATAATGTAAACCCTGGGGGAGTGGGCGCTTGTCTGTCAGAGCAGCTACTCTTACTAATACTTTTCTAAAGGAATTGGTATAAAGTTTGAAAACAACTCAGGAAGCCATTACATGTCTAGAAGAATCTAAGTTGTAACTTTGCATAAAGTGAAAGTCACTCAGTCATGTCCTACTCTTTGCAATCCTATGCAATCCCATGCCTGGCTCTTTTGTCCATGGAATAATCTAGGCAAGAATACTGGGGTGGTTTGCCATTCCCTTCTCCAGGGGACCTTCCAGACCTAGCAATCAGAACCCAGGTCTCCTGCATTGTAGGAAGATTCCTTACCATCTGAGCCACCTTTCTAAATTCTAAGGTCACATTTGGGCTGATTGGAGATGGATAGGCATTTTTTTCCTTTTTACTGTGCACCATGTGGAATCTTACTTCCCTAACCAGGGAATCAAACCCATTCTTCCTGCATTGCAAGGTGGAGTCTTAACCACTAGACTGCTGGGGAAATCCCAGGGATGGATACTCTTAGGCAAAATGCTGGCATGAGCAAAGTTTCTTCTCTAAAATCCCCACCAAAATGACTCATGGGGGAAAATATCCAAATTAATGCTGGAAGTCTGCAGGTCACTTGAAGATCCTCCAGAAACATGGGAGGATTTCTGGTCAATGTAGCAGTGATGTATTACCAAAACATTGAGTAACAATGACTCATAGGATGTCATAATAAAGTGACTTTCTTCTTGTCCCCAGCTGTGTCATTACATTGGCCTGGGAGGTTTGTTTTTTTCTTTACCCCTGGACCAAAATGCTGTCCCCATTGCCATTTATTTAAAAACAATTCTTAGATAATAAAAAGTTATATAATCACTTTAAGTTAGAACACAGGCACACTCTTGCTCCGCCTTCTTTATTGGAGTATAATTGCTTTCTAATGTTGCATTAGTTTCTGCTCTACAATGAAGTGAATCATTGTATGTATATATACATCCCCTCCCTTCCACCCCCTCATGCCACCCCTCGGTCATCACAGAGCGTGAGCTAAGCCCACTATGGCATACAGCGGCTTGCCATTAGTTATCTATTTTGCACACGGTAGTGTATATATCGTCAGTCTTACTCTCCCGATCTGTCTCACCCTGTACTTCCTTCTCTGTGTCCACATATCCATTCTCTACATCTGGGTCTCTATTCCTGATCTGCAAATAAGCCTATCCGTACCATCTTTCTAGATTCCATACATATACACTACCGTACGATATTTGTTTTTCTCTTTCTGACTTACTTCCCTCTGTATGACAGACTCTAGGTGCATCCACATCACTACAAGCAATCCAATTTCATTCCTCTTTATAGCTGAGTAAAATTCCATTGTATTCCATTGTACCACATCTTCTTTATCCATGCATCTGTCGATGGACATCTAGGTTGCTTCCATGTCCTGGCTATTGTAAATAGTGCTACAGTGAACACTGGGGTACATGTGTCTTTTTGAATTATGGCTTTCTCAGGGTATATGCCCAGTAGTGGGATTGCTGGGTCATATGGTAGTTATATTTTTAGTTTTTAAAGACCCTCCGTATTGTACTCCAGAGAGGTTGTGTCAATTTATATTCCCACCAACAGTGCAGGAGGGTTCCCTTACACAGGCACAATCTTTAAGTGTCCAGGCGTATGTTACAAAACTCTGGTTTAAGGTTGGAACTCCATTCTTTCAGCACAAACCTGTGGGGAGCTAGCAGGCCTGCAGTGGGAGAAAGAGGTGGGAAGCTGGTGGAGGTTATGTTTTCAGCCCTGTTCTTCTGTTCCTCCTCTTCCACTAAGCTCTTTGTGGCTTCTGACTTCTCCAGGGATTGAGCTGCAGGAGTGTGGAGTTTCTGGTACTGTTCGTGGTGGTGGGGTGGGAGATTCGTGCTGGTGGAGGCGAGGCTGCTACCTGACCACCACTGTCTTGCCTGGCAGTTGTTTAAAGCAGATTCTTTTCTCTCCTGGTTTTAGAGACCATCCTGCCGCTGAGGATTTCTCCCCTGGAATTCAGTCTGAAAACTGAGGGATGGCATCGTGTTCCAGGGAAACAAGAAAAGAAACACAAATCTTTGCCTTGAACTTGAAAAGTTTAGTCTTGAATCTGTGAGGAAAGCAGGCCAATGGAAAGTCCAATTTTTAACAACATGGATATTATGTTCCAAAGACCAGAATCTTTAAACACAACTTCCAAAGTGTGATCACAGAGATACTGTGTTCTTCATTTAGCACTAAGAGGTGAATGTCTTCTTACTACATGTGATCTAAAAAGTTGGAGTAAAAAAAAAAAAAAAAGTTGGAGTCATGGGACTTCCCTGGTGGTCCAGTGATTAAAGAATGTGCCTTGCAATGCAGGGGGACCTGGGTTCTATCTCTGGTTGGGGAACCAAGATCCCACATGCCTTGGAGCAACTAAGCCCACCTGCTGAAATTAGAGGGTCTGTGCATTCAAACTAGAGATCCTGCGTGATACAGCAAAGATTCCCCTTGCTACAACTAAAATCTGATGTAGCCAAATAAATAAATATGTTAAAAAAATGAAGCTGAAACTCCAGTACTTTGGCCACCTGATGCGAAGAACTGACTCATCGGAAAAGACCCTGATGCTGGGAAAGATTGAAGGCAGGAGAAGGGGACGACAGAGGATGAGATGGTTGGATGGCATCACCAGCTCAATGGGCATGAGTTTGAGCAAGCTCCAGGAGTTGGTGATGGACAGGGAGGCCTGGCGTGCTGCAGTCCATGGGGTTGCAAAGAGTCGGACACGACTGAGCAACTGAACTGAACTGAACTGAAAAAATTGAAAAGTTGGAGTCACACAGACATAGAAGAAAACTTATGGTTACCAAAGGACAAAGTTGGGAGGGGGGATAAATTACGAGTTTGGGATTAACAGATACACATTACTATAAATGAAATAGATAAACAACACGGACCTACTGTATAACACAGGGAACCATATATTAATAACTTGTGCCAACCTATAATAGGAAAGAATTATATATATATATAACTGAAATATTTATTATGCATTATAATTAATATAATTATAATATATAACATAAATATATATTATATCATATACATATATTATTATATAATATAGTATTATGTTATATATTATATAACATTATCTGCTATATATAATTTATATATTATATATTATTATATATGATATATTAATATTATCTATTATATTATCTATAATTATATATATAACTAAAAAGTTATATATATGTGGTGTCCATATGTATATGGAACTGAATTACATTGTTGTACACCTGAAATTAACATAATATTGTATACTGTAATGATGTAAAGTAATTAGCCTCCAACTAATAAAAATTAAAAAAAAAAAACATAATATTGTAAATCAACTATACTTTAATAAAAAGGAAGTTGGAGTCAGAATACAATGTCACATACTTACCTTAAACAATGGTTTTTAAACACACAAATACATATTCATTTGAAAGGTTTCAGATGAACAGTCAGCAGAATTGATGCTTTGCTTGTGTTTTCCATTTTCAGTTCTCTGAAGCGGAGTGGGAACTCAGACACAAAACAGCATTCTGATCCTTTAACTGATTCATGAGTTTCCCAGTGTTGTATATTTATTTTGTCCACACCTAACCGATCAGCAGTTATTTTTAGTGGCTCACCTTTATATCTTCACAAAGCATTCAATTTAGTTTTCATGAAAATAACTACCTTTCTTTTCACACTCATATTTTATCAGTTTACAATGTACTTAATTAAATTACATGATTTCAGTAACTAATAAATAAGTGAATCTTGGCATAAATCTGTTTTGGGAGCAAATACACCTGACTGAGGGTGAGGTGACTCAGCTGTTTGGGGCAATGGTTAGTGATCTCGCCCTGACCATTTGTGGGCTGTGGGCATCTGTCCGGCGCTCTATAGAAGGATGGGGGTAATGTGTGTTAGTCTGGAAAGTTATTGACCTGGGCTGTCTATTATATTTATTCTCCCTGAATCAGCGTGGTGTAGTGGAAAAAGCATGGCTCTTGTGGTCAAACAGACCTGGGTTTAAATCTTGTATTGTTTCTAGTTCAGTGACTTTGGGGAGATTACTTAATCTTTCTGAATCTCAATTTCTTTATCTGCAAAAATCGGTAAAGTATTCATGAGAGTTAAACTAAACCAATTAGGGGGATTTCCTGGTGGTCCAGGGGTTAGAACCTAATACTACCACTTCTGGGGGCACAGGTTGGATCCCTGGTCGGGGAGCTAAGACCCTGGCATGGCCAGAAAAAAAAAAAAAAATATATATATATATATATATATATATATAAACCAGATCAATCAGTGAAGATTCTGGTACATAGGTGCCCAGTAAATAATTGTTGCTGCTGCTGTTGTTATTATGTGTGGTTGTTTTCCTGTTGTTGTTGTTGTCCAGTTGCTGAGTGTCCCACGCTTTGTGACCCAATGGACCGTAGCACCCCAGGCCTCCCTGTCCCTCGCTGTCTCCTGGAGTTCGCCCAAGTTCATGTCAGTTGAATTGGTGGCGCTATCCAACCATTTCATCCTCTGCCGCCCTTTTCTCCTGTTGCCTTCTCCTGTTTTCCTGTCGGTCTTCCCCTTAGCAAACCCGGTTTTGTTGTGACTGTTCGAGGTCTTCTGTTTCATCCTCAGCCTGAGGGAGGGACTCTGTTCCAGGGCTGAGCTTCAACACTGGCCTTCAACTAGACCCATTGCTGGGTCTAGAGCGAGATGCCACGTTGATCTCCTCTGGGCTCCCATGAAAAACTGACCCGGCTACTGTGACTACGTGGGGACTACTGTCCACCGGGGGGAGAGACTCTCCCCGTCTTTCTGTCCTTCACGCCAATATATCGGAAGGAATCCCTTTGGTAAGCCTTGCTGTATAACTGATGCCCGTGAGCCCCCCCAGGCTGTGCTATGTGGTGTGCAGGAGGCTGGCTTCTGGACACACGTGTCCAACTGGTGGGATTAACTGCTTTTTGTTTGGAAAGACCTAATGGGGGTCCACCTCTAATGGCACTCAACATAGCTAGGGTGATAGAAAAGGTGCTGTGCTGACTCCTGCTAGACCACCAGAAGTTTTCTTTCTTTATTTGTTTTGGCTGTGCCTTGCAGCAGAAGGTTTCTTTTATTTATTTGTCCTTTGAAAAATATTTCCTTGGCTGTACCAGGTCTTAGTAGCGTCACGCAGGATCTTCACTGTGGCATGTGAAATCTTTAGTGTGGCATGTGGGACTTAGTTCCCTGATCAGGGATTGAACCTGGGCCCCCTGTGTTTGGGAGCAAAGGGTCTTAGCCACTGGACACCAAGGCAGTCCCAGAATGTTTCTTGTAAAGCCGGCCTGCCGCTCCACGTGGGGGTGGCTCTGGGTTGGCGAAAAGCACGGGTGGCCCATACCTTCCTTATAACTGAACAGGACACCGCTGCTGTTGACTCCCTTTCCATTGACCCAGTAAGCACTTGGCTCCAAAATTTGCCCACATCCTGGCACACGTGGGTTCTGAGCAGACCAGGTCTCTCACTCTTGGTTCTCTTTGGCTGCCTGCTGTCTGTGCCGTATTTGTTGTATCTGGCTGCGGCGCCCGCTACATACCTGACCCCAGGAAGGTCCCGGAAGAGGGGTGGGTCAAGAGTGTAGGGTCGTGCAGGGTATGTAAGGGTGGAGTGTATGGCTGGGCCACTCAAGATGGCTGTTCTCTGGCTCTCTGTCCATCCCCGGTGGGACCAGGGCCTGTTTCACACACACCGACTCACACAACTGACTTTCCTCTGTACTTGCCCCGGGCGCCAGCTAGTGATTGTTCTCATCAAAGGGGTGTTGGGGGTGTGTGCAAGCTCCCTCTTTCATCAAACCACTGATGTCTCAAGAAAGGAAAAGAAACTGGTTCACTGCCCTGTTTCCCAGCTTGCCCAATGCCTCAGTGTTTTGCTCACAGCTGCTCAAATCATACTTCCCAAAGGACATTAGTAATCTTTCACAACTGTGTTTACCCTTTAAATTGAGAAACTTGTGGATGATGATGTTAGCATCTTTTTCTTTTTGGCAGGCACAGTTTTTCCCAGATAGTTGTTGTCATCATTCAGCATAACTTTGTTCCAATGTATAGGTTTTCTCCAGCAATTTTTGTTTGTTTGTTTCTTATTAACAGTTACCAAGAACTTCTTTCATCTCTCTTAGAGGTTATTTGTCTTGCTACTAATTGTAAGCTCATCCAACCAAGCTTCAGGCCAGGACGGTATTGAGGCTGAGAAGACTTGAACATGGAAGGGCTGGGGTAGCGTCACCTGCAACAAGCAAACAGAGACATCTCTGGTGTCTCAGCTGGAGGTGGGTGAGGACTACCAGAATCTACTAGGTAATGGCCAGGGAGGTAGGTGAACATCCTACATACACAGGACAGCCCCCCAGCGGAAGAGTTACCTGGCCTAAATTGTCAGTAGTGTGGTGGTTGAGATTGAAGCCCCAGCTTTCTGGGTTCCCGCCTTTGACCCCAGACACTCTAGTCTCTGGGTAGCCTCAGGCCTTTGCTGTCAGCACTTCCAGAACCGCTCATCTTCCAGGGTAACAGGCTCTGCAGGACGATGACAAAGCACCTGAGGGTGGGGACATGGCTGGTTCTACATCCCAGCTCATAGCGGGCTTAGCACCAGAGGGGTTGTTGAATGAGTAAGAGTAGAATGTTAAAGCACCCACTGAAATCCTTTCTCATCCACCCTCCAACCCCAGCTAATGGAGTCAGCTGCTACTGAAAGCAACAGAATCTCCGAGCCTGGACCAGAGGTGGGGAGGCTCCTGTTCTGGGCAGGTTGCACAGGTTTGGCAGCTTTTCCCATCAGGAAATGGTTGGGGGTCAGGGATGGGGTGTGTGGGGTGGCACTGGGGAGAAATAAGAGCTGTCTTGGGCTTTAACAGAGTGTTGGGATCGATTCTTCTCCATTCTGCTCCCCCTTCACCCCTAGGAGTCTGAGAACAAGGTGTGGGTGAGGTTGGCTTCTTCTTGGGTCTGTCTCCTGGGCTCTTCAATGCCCCATGTCCTCACACAGGTCACCCCTTGGCCTGTGTCCCTGTCCTTACCCCCTTTTTATAAGGGGGGATTAGTGCTCTCATTGTACCTTAATTACCTTTTAAAAGACTTTGTCACCATAAGTTTGTTTATTCTTAGAGTCTGCGATTCTGCTTCTATTTTTGTCAGTAAGTTCATTTGTATCATTTTTTATTTTTTAAAATTCCACATATAAGTGGAATCATATGATATTCGCCTTTCCTCATCTGACTTAGTATGGTGGGGGCAGGGATAAATTAGGAGTTTGGGGTTAATATATACACACCACTGTATGTAAACTAAACAACAAGGGCGTACTGGATAGCACAGGGAACTCTGCTTAAGATTCAGTAATACACCAAATGGGAAAAAACTCTGAAAAAGAATGGATAAATGTATATGTATCACTGAATCACTTCACTGTACCCGTGAAACTATACTATACTCTAAATCGACTATCGTTGCTGTTGTTTACTTGCCAAGTCGCGTCTGAATCTTTGCGACTGCATGGACTGCAGCACACCAGGCTTCCCTGTCCTTCACCCTCTCCTGGAATTTGCTCAAACTTGTATCCATTGAGTCGGTGATGCCATCTCAATCAACCATACTCCAAAAGAAAATAAAAAGGAAAATAAGTTAATTTAAATAAAGAGTAAAAGTGTCTGATTAAAAAAAAAGAGCTCTGTCTCTGGATACAGTCACATTCTAAGGTACTGGGGGTCGGACTTCAGCATGTGAGTCTCGGGGACACAATACAGCCCTTGACAACTGGATTAAGTATTAAACTGGTCTGGGGCAGGACTGAGATGTCTGCTCAGGGGGGACTGGAATGTTTAGGGTGAATGTGGAGCATAAGAGACCTGCTGGGTTTTCCATCACTGAGAGGCTATTCTTCAAACTCCTTACAAGAGTAACTGATCAGCAGTCTTAAAACAGAGCATCTTATCTCAACACATAGCTGACTAGTTCCTGACACTAAATCAAAGGTTAACGATCCCTCTAGGCTTATTTGACAGGATTTTATCCAGTTTCCCACCAAAGGGCCAGTGCAGATGTAAGCGGGCTCTAGGGTAGGGTGATGCAGACCAGGATGGAGAGTATTTTGGGACACGCCTGAGACAGGACCCGGGTCTATCCTCTTCCTGTGGACCAAGTTCTGGCAGGAACCTCCATGGTACATGAGGCCACGCCTCCTGCGTGGCTGGTTCTGGATCTCCAGAGCAGCCCTTTGTTGGGAGGGCGGCCCCTAACAGATGCTGGCCGGGAGACGCAGCCAGCCTGAGCTCCCTCTGCTTGGTCATGGCCCTCTGTGCTCAGGGTCAGTTCATTGCGAGTAGCTCTTAAGAGTTATTCTTAGAGCTATGCCATGAATTCAGCCTCACTCCATGATAAACACTGGGCTGTTAACTGGAATTTTGTGGTGTAATGACTAACAAATCTCCCCAGCCCTTACATAGAATGCATTGCCCACCCTGTGTTTTACCTGTGTGGTGGTTAGTTTTAGGTGTTAACCTAGAGGATGTTTTGGATGAAATTAACATTAAGTTGGTGAATTTCGAGGTAAAGCAGATTGTCCTCTATAATGTGGGTGGGCCTCATTCAGTCAGTTGAAGGCCTAAATAAAACAAAAACTGACTTCCCTTAAGTGAGAGGGAATCCTCTCTCAGGTTGCTTTCACACTGGAACTGCACCACTGGCTTGCCTGGGTCTCAAGCTTGCTAGTTCACACTATAAACTTTGGAGACTATATCCAGCCTCCATAATCACATGACCCAATTCCTTATAATACATCTCTTTGTCTCTGCATATACACATCTCAGTAGTCCTGTTTCTCTGGAGCACACACCGGGAGTGGTGATGATGGTGGATTGTTGATTTCCCTAAAGGGGCAGATGTTGCCTAGTTTTTACAGAGGATCTTACGGAGGCATCACCTGGATTCTAAATATGGGACCACTTTTCTCTTCACCCTTCCCCTATTCTGTTCTGGTTTCCCAGGTTCATGGCCAGTGAGTCTAATTCTCTCTAGACAAGGGTAGGAAAGTTGGCCAGGTGGTCCAGGGTCAAGGGAAGCTCCAGGAAGCTGGGTCTTTATTGAGGCTAAGGAGCAAATGTGATCGAAGGGGCAAATGAGCCAAGAGAGAACAGAGGACCAGTTCAAGCTTCAGGTTCAAGAGCTAGGACCTGAATCATATGCAAGAGAAGAGGCTGGAGATCATCAGCAGTTGAGAAGACAGGAATAAGCTGGGACACAGCATAGGAGGGGCAAGTTTCAAACAGTGAACTACAAACAAAATAGGGTTGAGTTCAGTTCTATTGAGCGCAAGGAATGTGGCGGGCAGGGGGCGTGGCGGCTGTTTTAAGGCCAGTGATGTTAGGGTTAACAGGGGGAGCAGTACATTCAAAGCCGGGCTCTGCTATCTGCTGGCTCTGTGTGACCTTGGTCAAGTCACTTACTGTGTGTGTGTGCTAAGTGGCTTCACTCGTGTCTGACTCTGTGTGACCCTATGGACTGTGTAGCCCACAAGGCTCCTCTGTCCATGGGGATTCTCTAGGCACGATTACTGGACTGGGTTGCCATGCCCTCCTCCAGGGGATCTTCCCAACCCAGGGATCGAACCTGGGTCTCCTGTATTGCAGGCAGAGTCTTTACCACTGAGCCACCAGGGAAGCCGAAGTTACTTACTACCTTTGTGCCAAAGAGAAATAATAAGTCACTTTACAGAGATGTTGTGAATTAAGAGAGGATGTGGAGCATCAGACCCAGCACCAGAACCGGGTCTGATGGTGCCAGAACTGAGGATCTGCTCAATTACATCATTTCCTTTCTCCCTTTATGTTGGTTGCTCATTCGTGTCCGACTTTTTATGACCCCATGGACTGTAGCCCACCAGGCTCCTCTCTACATGGGATTTCCCAGGCAAGAATACTGGAGTGGGTTGCCATTCCTTTCTCCAGGGCATCTTCCTGACGCAGGGATCAAATCCAGGTCTCCTGCATTGCAGGTGGGTGCTTTATCATCTGAGATGCCAGGGAAGCCCAAAAGTGTAAGTGAAAGTTGCTCAGTTGTGTCTGACTCTTTGGGACCCCATGGACTATACAGCTCACGGAATTCTCCAGGCCAGCACATTGGAGTGGGTAGCCTTTCCCTTCTTCAGGAGACCTTCCCAACCTAGGGATTGAACCCAGGTCTCCTGCATTGCAGGCAGGTTCTTTACCAGCTGAGCCACAAGGGAAGCCCAAGAATACTGGAGTGGGTAGCCTATCCCTTCTCCAGGGGATCCTCCTGACCCAGGAATTGAACTGTTGTCTCTGACTACCTGTCTTGTTCAATAAAACACTTCTGTTCTGAGCCAATGTTCCCCTTTCCTTTCCAGGAGTTAATGCATTCTTGGAGGATGCAATTTAGTTATAATTAGCCTGATGTTGTGGGGTGGGGAGCTCACTTTGAAACCTTTGTTAATGCTCTTCTATCTTTCCCATCATTTTCTCTCTTTGCCTAGATCACTGATTTCATTTCAGCAATTTAAGTACTACTCTTGGTCCTATTCCTGGAGAAGGAAACGGCAACCCACTCCAGTATTCTTGCCTGGAGAATCCCAGGGAGAGGAGCTTGGTGGGCTACAGGCCATGGGTCACAAAGAGTCGGACAGGACTGAGTGACTAAATAGCAGTAAAACAACAACTTGATCCTGTTAGAATCTCAGTTATGCAAAAGGGAAAGTTGGTGGAGCAATTCTCACTGAGATTCCTGCCTGGGTAAGGTTTGTGGTATAAGGGGTGAAGAGGAAGAGTGAGAGAGAAAAAGGAGAGAATGTAGCTAGAGTCATTCCATAAATGGTCCGAATTCATTACTAAGCATGTGAAAATATATCTTGTAGAAGGATATGTGGCAGATTGTTAATTTCCAATCCGTTATTCATTATCCCTGTTTTTAAGGAACTCTACATTTTTTAACACTGGGAATGGCCATCGCTAAACGAATGTTTCCCAGTCTCCTCTATAGTTAGGTGCAGCCTTCTACCAAAATTCTGATTGGAATTTGTCGGGTGAAGCTACCATCGAGAATCCTCGAAAGGAGATAGCTGGGGTCAACCTTTTGTCCTTCCCTCTTCATGGAGAGGGGGTGAGATGGCTGGTGCTCTAGAAGCTATCATGGATCATGAGGCACTCTGAGGACAGAGGAACCTGGTTCCCTGAGGACTTCATGGCACTGTCATCCCAGCCCTGGACTACCCACTCCAGATCTCTTTTACAGGAGGGAATACACACTTCTGGGTTTGAGACACTGTGGCTGGATCTGTTTAATAACTGACTCCAAAGGATTTCATCTCAACCTACATTTTTCCTTCTTCAGCCAATATGTTGATCTAGATTCTGGTGGGTCTGAGATGTCTGTGAAGTAGTCTCAGGAAGTTTGTTGATGGGAAATCCACAATTATGGTGCCCTGATGTGGCAGATGACATTCTGAGCTGACTGGAGGAATTTGGGACAGACTCCAGTCAACTGTAATCTAACTCCTTGGGTCAGTTGAATGAGTACGTCTTATAGTGGTGATTGCAGCCGTGAAATTAAAAGACACTTGCTCCTTGGAAGAAAAGCTATGACCAACCTAGATGGCATATTAAAAAGCAGAGACATTACTTTGCCAACAAAGGTCCATCTAGTCAAGGCTATGGTTTTTCCAGTAGTCATGTGTGGATGTGAGAATTGGACTATAAGGAAAACTGAGCGCCAAAGAATTGATGCTTTTGAACTGTGGTGTTGGAGAAGACTCTTGAGAGTCCCTTGGACCACAAGGAGATCCAACCAGTCAATCCTAAAGGAAACCAGTCCTGAATATTCATTGGAAGGACTGATGCTGAAGCTGAAACTCCAATACTTTGGCCACCTGATGCGAAGAACTGACTCATTGGAAAAGACACTGATGCTGGGAAAGATTGAAGGCAGGAGGGGGGGATTGAAGGGGATGACAGAGGATGAGATAGTTGGATGGCATCACCGACTGGATAGACATGAGCTTGAGCAAGCTCCGGGAGTTGGTGATGGACAGGGAGGCCTGGCATGCTGCAGTCCATGGGGTCACAAAGAGTTGGACAGGACTGAGCCACTGAATTGAACTGAACTGATAATGGTCAACTATAAAAGAAAAACAGGCCCATTTACTGGATGTAAGACATTTTCATTACCTCTTGCAGCCCCCAAGCCCTGGTCTCAATTCTGGTTACTCTCATAGTTGGGGTGTCTTCTGGAAGGATGTAGCTGATGGCAGATATGATGTTAGAGACACTAATCTCACTTCCCCACACCCCAGCCTTTGTTGCTTGCTCAAAAGGGCATGTCCTGCTGAGAGGGTGGGGTGGGAATTCAATTTAAATATCAAAGTATCACTTGTACAAAAAAGAAGTACATCGATTTGGCCTGACTGGGCTCAATCTCCTTATAGTGATATTTTGTTCTCACTAGAACAAGCCTTTTTATTAGCAACTGAGCTGTCACTGAATTCTGTTATTTCATTCTTCCAAATGCTTTTATTCCAGTTCCCATAGCCAGTACCCTAAAACCAGCTCTTAGTATCTCATGCTTGAATTTATACAACAGTTTTTTAAGTAGCCTGCCCCTTAAATCAATGGCAGACTCCCTTGCCTGGAAAACTACTTTAAATATGCCTCATGTCAGCTGAAATGCATTTCAGTTTCCTGTTACCAATTACATGTTTGAGTTTTAAGGACATCCATTACCTGGTTCCAACTTGTATTTCCTCCATCTGGTAGCATGCCCTTACTTTCACCCTGACTGCCAGCAAGCCCTACCCTTTCTGTGAAGCCGGGCTCAGTGGTTCCCCTTTTGGTTTCCCTAGTCATCCTTGGCACAGAGGTGGGGTGGGAATTGTGAAGGGGGTGGAGGAAAGTAACTGAAACACTATTCAACACGTATTATCTGTCTGTTTATTACTATATTATTCTATTCAGGAAAGGCCCAACTCAGGCCAATAACAGTGTAAAACTTTCTAATTTCTTTACAGAATTCAGGATTTTTTTCCCCCCCAGTTGTTGACAAAGTACCTGATACTTAACAGCTCATTAGAAATAGGACACTGCAGGAAAGACTCCTCTTTTGTACTTCTTTTATATTCTCCCAGCAAGCACTCAAGACTTGACTGCGAAGGCCTGGTAATCAAAGCATGAACTTTGGGTTCTAATCCTGACCTTTCACTTATTAACGGTGTGACCGGGGCAACCGGTTCATTAAGCGGGAATCAATGATGCCTATCCTAGGGGTGAAACAAAGGTAAACGTATGTAAACTCTGCAGCGCAGTCCCTGGCACGTGGCGGGTGCACGGTAACACTGTTATCAGGCCTGGCGGAGGTCCCAAGGTCGGTTCACTCGGAAAGACGCTCACTCCGGGCAGTGGTTGGAGAGGCACCAGCCCTCACCGTCCCAGGACCAGGGCTCTTTCCTGCGAGACCGCTTCGGCTCACTGCTGCGCTCCGATGCGGCTCCCAGAAACACGAGTCTTTCCTCTGGGCTGGGGGCGGGGGGCGGGGACCGGGACCCCGAGGCTACCCCCACCCGGACCCCACCCCACCCTGGCCGCGTCCGGGAAGAAGTGGAAACGCAGCCGCGGGCAACTCCCCGGCAAGCCCGCGGGGGCTGGGTCCCCCACCAGCGGGCCTCGCCGGGCGGTGCCTTCACGGGGCGGAGCTCAGAGCCGTACCATCTCTTTCGGGGAGCCGGGATTGGGGGGTGGAAAACAGCGGCCCTCCCTTTGGCGACGAGCCCAGAGACGCGCAGTCGCAGTGGGGGGCCCCGCGGCTCGCGCATCCGCCGGGGAGACTGCCGGGCCTCTCTCGTGTCCCCAGGGCCCCGCACCCTACTTCCCGCGAGTTGAGAGCGGCGCGCGCAGGAGGGCGGGGCCGCGGCGGGCGCGGGGGGCGGGGCCGCGGCGAGCTCGGGGGGCGGGGCCGCGGCGGGCGCAGGGGGCGGGGCCGCGGCGGCGGTGTCCTTGCGGCGCAGCCCGGGACACCAACACATCGTCGCAGGTCCGCGCGGCGCGGCGACTCGATCTCCGAGAGGCCCACGGGCGGCGTCCACCATGTTGTCCCGGGCGGCGTGCAGGTGAGGCTCCGGACGACGGTCGCGGCGGTCGGTCGCGGCCCCGGCGGGGGCCTCGGTGGGTTGGCGCCGCTGTCCCCCACCGGCCCGCTCGCGCAGGCCCTGCGGGTTCCGGAGCACCTTCGGGGTCCAGGGCACCGGCCTGCTGGCAGGTGGTGGGCCGAGCGCGTCCAGGTGCAGCCGGGCCCGCTGGACCACAGCTTGAGTTTCAGGCTGGAGACTGGACGGGCGGCGGACCGACTGTCCGAAGGCGCCCCCCACCCCCCCACCCCCGACCTCCTCCTCCCTGGCGCGCGGGTCCTCTCTCGGGGCTGCGGAGACGCGCTCCCGGGGGAAAGGTGGCTGCGCGCGGGGCCCGATCGCGCTGGGTGTTCTTTCTCTGCAGCACGAGCAGGAGACTGGTGCCGGCCCTGGGCGCGCTGGGCTCCCGGCAGAAGCACAGCCTCCCCGACCTGCCATATGACTACGGCGCCCTGGAGCCGCACATCAACGCGCAGATCATGCAGCTGCACCACAGCAAGCACCACGCGGCCTACGTGAACAACCTCAACGTCGCCGAGGAGAAGTACCGGGAGGCGCTGGAGAAGGGTGGGTGCCGGGCGGCCGGGCTCTGGGAAGCCGGTGGCGGGGCGCTGCGCCGCGAGGCGTGCCTGGTAAAGACCGGTGCCCCCCGGCGCCGGGCAGAACCAATGCGCGCGCTGGCGCGTGGACCTGGGGGCGGAATTCACAGGGAGAACAGCCGTTTCGTGGGGGAACCCAGGCTTGCATTTGTATGCCACTCTTTATTTTCTTTTATGTGCCACTCTTTTGAATTGAGTGAAAATATAATACGGAGTTGGTGTTTTTCTTTTTTAGAGGAGCTCAGTTGATAACCCGTAGTGCGTGAACTTTGTGTTTTGCGTCTGGGGCCGTCTGTGGGAATACGATGTCTTAACGTTTCTATACAGAATAGTTATTGCATTTTTGCATGAGGGAAACCGTTGTTTCCAGGCTGTACGTGTGGCTGAAGCAACACAGAAGTGCATTTTTTTTTCCTAAAATTTTTCCCCGTTTTACTTATTTTAATTTGGAGTATAATTACTTTACAATGTTGTGTTAATTTCTGCCGTACAAGGACATGAATCAGCTATGTTGTCGTTGTTAGTCGCGCCGTGGTGTCCGAGTCTTTGCGACCCCATGAATCCGCCAGGCTCTCTGTCCGTGGGATTCCCCAGGCAAGAATACTGGAGTGGGTTGCCATTTCCTTCTCCATGAATCGGCTATAGGTATACCTATATTCCCTCCCTCTTGAGCCTGCCCCCAGCCCACCCCTGTAGGTCATCACGGAGCGCCCAGCTGAGAGCTTCCCGCTAGCTAGCTATTTCACCTGTGGTAATGTCCCTCAGTGCTACTCTCTCAGTTCCTCCCCCCATCTCCTTCCCACCCGCCCTGTCCACGAGTCCCTTCCTTCTCTACATCTGCGTCTCTATTCTTGCCCTGCCCAAGATTCATCAGTACCAGTTTTCTAGATTTCATATATCTGCGAATTGAATTTCAGCCCTGAGAAACTGGTTGATTGCATTTTAGGCAGTGACTGCTTGTTGACTGGGGACATCTAGTGGAAAAAGGAAGCATTTCAGTCTGGTCGTGTGTGAGGTTATTAGGTAAACAAAAAGAAGAGGAAGTTACCACATTCTGGAAGATTCACTTGTGACCATCAGAGGGATGGTCTGAGGAAAGAAAAAGGTTCTGAGTACGGGAAGAGGTTCTATGATTTAGGGAAAAAACAACTTCGGGAAGAATGTGGTAATGGGGAGAGGCTGGGGTAAATCCCAGTTGTGAAACTTATTAACTGCAAGACAACACATGACACCTATGAATGCCTCTTCAATATTTTAAAAACATCTTAAATGTCAGTCCTTGTGCAATAGAAGCTTTGCTTATTTAATGAAAGCCCCTGGGAAAAAAGCTTTACTTTATCACAGAATTGCCTATTAAGTATCAGTGGCACTTTTGTTTATTTAAACAATTATATTTTAAAAACCATTAAGGAGTTACATTTTCACGTTTGAAAATTTGGGGAAAAAGGTGTAAGGAAAATAATATCGTCAATTTTATCACAGGTGAGTATCATAAATACTTTTCAAACAAAACTATATACTTGACTTTTATTGTATTCAACAGAGGGAAAAAAATACTACAGTGAAGCCAAAGAAAATGTTGAGCTTCATGAAAATGTTCTTAAAAGCAGATATCAATCCCCCCAAATTTCTATTAAAATTTTAAAAATGCTTATGTAAACTTTAGGAGATTGTAATGAAACTAGTTCTCAGTAAGTAAGTTTATTTTCCATTAGAAATAGTTACTGTTGGCATTAAAAAAAAAAACAATATAAATTCAGTATTTATTTTTAGAGTGATTCTTCAAGAAAAATTAGTAAGGGAAACACTGATCTGTCAGGAAATTATCTTGTAAGCATAGCGACAAAAGTTGGTATCTTAAACAGAACTCTCAAAGATTATCTGTGTGTTTAGATATCACTGGCCTTCTCCTTTCTGAATTGCTAAAAACTGGAGGCTTTATTGTTGCAGACAGCACTACTTCTTATGTGTGTTCTTAGCATGCACCTTAACAACAGAAATAGAAAACTTCTTTTGTTATGTAAGCTCCCCAAGGGCAGAGTTCTGCTTGGTTCTCTGTGTCCTTCACTTTGGGATCTTGTGAGTCATAAGAGCTTAGTACTGAATAAGGAAATTACCATCTTTCCTAATAGTTTTGTTAGTCTGTACCTTCTTCAAGGCGTAGGAAAAAATATCTTATTCTGCCTCCATGTTTGGCAAGGTAGAAACAACAGCTGCAAATATGCCATTCTTTTTAAAGTACAGAGGTCAGAATTCTTTTTCTGTAGAAACTCCATTTAGTATCGTGAGTGCCTGCTATGTTGTAAGGCGATACGTTGAGCCTCAGAGACACAGCAGTGCGCGGAAGTCCATGTCTTCGCTGGGGCGCTCCTTCCATGGAAAGATGTGAATAAGAAAATGTGCAGTGTGTTGGGCTGAAGTCCTATCGAGGAAAGCAGAGTAGGGGAAGTGGCCTGGAGGCGGGTGGGCATTGCCCATTTCATATTGTGGTTAGAGAAGCCTTCTGATGTGGTTGATGCTTCAGTGGAGACTTGAGAGGGAATGGGGGCTGAACCCGGAGGCCGTCTCCAGGAAGAGTGTTCCAGCAAAGGCTGCAGCAGTCAGTGGAAGCCCTAAGCTGGCCGCGTGCCAGGCCGGCTGTCTATGTGCCGGGAGAGGCTGCTGTGGCCTGAGCCGGGCCAGCAGGGAGATGCAGAGGGCTGTATGACGCGCACCCCTGTAGCAATTGTAAGGACTTGGGGTTCACTCTGAGAAGAGCAGCCTGCGGAGGGGTTTGACCCCAGATGTGCCATGATCAGTTTGAGGTTTAGAGAAGCCCTCTGACCACTGTGTTGGGAATAGACTGTAGGGTGGGTGTGGAAGCAGGAGACAGTGGGAGACAGGGACACGGAGGTTGGAGGAAGGGATGAGGTTCTGGATATTCTCTGGCTTTGCTGCTGGGTTGGATGAGGGCTGTGAGAGGAAAGGAGTTACAAATCACCGTGTCATCAGAAATGCCCTGAGCAAATAGCTGGCACTCACTGAGATGGGGGAGGCCTTTGGACGAAAGAGTTTGAGGTTGAAGATCAGCAGTTCAGTTTTGAATAAGTTGAGTTTTTTGGTAGTATAACCATGCTAGTAGGTGGTTGTCTATCTAGAGAATGAGAGTTGAACATTTTCCATATAGCCTGTATATGGAACCATCTATTTTATAGCACTCCGCTATTTTCTTTGTTAGGTCATTTACTGAAATCTTTTCTATTTGAGAAAACCGAGTTCTTTGAAGCCCAGGAGTGAATTTTCTACTAGCTTTGCCACTCTTGCCCACTAGCTGTTTGCTACATTATTGATTGAACTGAAAATTCACTGGGACACATAATTTGGGGAAGGGCTTTTTTTTTTTTTTTTTTTTTTTGTAAAATACTGAAATGGTGAAGTTTTGGGACCAGTTGTTCAGTCACTCAGTCATGTCTGACTTTGCGACCCCATGGATTGTAGCCCGCCAGGCTCCTTTGTCCATGGGATTCTCCAGGCAGGAATACTGGAGTGGGTTGCCATAAAGAGCAAGAATTTAAAGAAAATATGTTCGTATTTTAACCTTTCAGGTGATGTTACAGCTCAGATAGCTCTGCAGCCTGCGTTAAAGTTCAACGGTGGGGGCCATATCAATCACAGCATCTTCTGGACAAATCTGAGCCCTAACGGTGGTGGAGAACCCAAAGGTTGGTTTAAACTGGGGCAGTCTTGGCTTCATTTTGTGCACAGTAGGAATGACTTGATTTTCTTAAGTTACCTTCATTCTCCCTGAGGTATCATGATGGCATCTCATAGCAGAGAGTATGGCAGAGTTGTAACTTTCAGAGGGGCACGTGCGAGAGTGCAGAATACATCCAGGGAATTATGCACACACACACACACACACACACACATAATACCACATGTGGTTTAGTCTCCTGGTCAGAATGCACTGTGCATCAGGGGAAGACTGAGTTTTTAGGAAAGATGAATTTTCATTTACTGGCTCTAGGCCCTGGGATAAGATATTAACCATTCCATATCTTACTTTTCTTCATCTGTATGATATGGGGATAATTACAGAGTTATTTTAAAAATTATATCATTATAGAATAGTGCCTTTTGCTATTATTTTACTACTCTTTGTAACTGATAAAAAAGTAAATTGTCCCAGAAAAATAGGTTTTCCAGGACAGCTGCAGGTAACAAAGGAGTCCAGAGCTGCTGGACTTGTTCCCTCTGCTTGTTCACTTGACTTCCTGTATGGTGCGTGGAGTCCTGTAACTTTATCCTTCCCATCTCAGGGAAGGTATGGGGCATAAACAGAGCTCTCCACCTTTGTCTCTGGTCTTCTGGCACCTACCTTAAGTTTCTGAGGCATTTTTAATCATATTCTAGCAGGCACCTTATTCACTTGAATTAAGCAATTTCATTTGAAAGTAAAGATGATTGGAGGAGTAAGTACGGGGAGCTGGAGAATTTTTTTCTGAGGTAGATCTTCAGACTGTGACTTAATACTTTTGAGGTGTTGAGAGTTACCAGAATATCTGTGTTCGTATGTGAGCGTACACCTATATTCATCCAGCGGGTTTTGGCACTCTGCTGTTTTTGTGTTATCCATGCCCCTTTATCTCATCACTTGTGCTTATAATAGATGATTACTTTAAAAATTAAAAAGAAATTGAATATTTATTTTTTCGGCTGTGCCGGGTCTTAGTTGTGGCATGTGGGGTCTAGTTCCCTGCCAGGCAGCAAACCTTGGCCTTGGGGCGTTGCGAGCAGAGTCTTAGCCACTGGACCACCAGGGAAGTCCCTCGATTACTCTTAGACCATTAAAATAAGTAATATTTTTGACCTAGTTGATTTAGTTGATGTGCTCAGTCTAGAATTGTACTCTGTATTGCTACAGAATAAAAAGAGTGATAACCCTTAAAGTGTACCCTTCGTTCACTTAAGAGGCAACATCACTCTTTTTAAAATGATGTAGTAATTAAGATAGGAAAGATCTTGGCTGCCTTGGAGAAGCAAATCTCAGCCATAACATTTTATTCCCAAATTGAGACAGGATAGGTAGGGTAGGATTCAAAGTAAAATCTTCTGTTGAAGGGAAAAAAGAAAGCTAATGGAAAATACTGTTTACTTTCCTTGTGGAACTAGCACTGTGAGTGAAAAAAATCTCCCTAACGTGTTTCAGTAACACACACGTGAATTAAAATTCTGAGACCTGATGACTGTCGTGTCAGGGCAGGAGTGACACTGTTTTGTAGGCTCACTGGGTTACGTAGGGTTTTCTCTGTTGTCTAGTTGTGTCTTGGGCCATATGACAATAATATTTGATATATGTACTAAAATATTTTATTGTAGTTGTTGTAATCTCTTCATTCATGGGTGGTTTTTGTAACCTTTTTTTTTTTTGTTTCTGTTTTTAAAAGGGGAATTGCTGGAAGCCATCAAACGTGACTTTGGTTCCTTTGCCAAATTTAAGGAAAAGTTGACTGCTGTATCTGTTGGTGTCCAAGGCTCCGGTTGGGGTTGGCTCGGCTTCAGTAAGGAGCAGGGACGCTTGCAGATTGCTGCTTGTTCTAACCAGGATCCCCTGCAAGGAACAACAGGTTAGACTTCTTTATTCTGGAGAGATGGTTTGTTATAAAGCATTAACTGTGAATTGAAGACTAGCAGTGTTTAAACCTTCCTGAATACGTTTTGAGCAGATCTTCGGAGCTGATACCCAGAGTCTTGTGTGAGCAAAAATGCTTTCCAGCTCCTTGATATTTTATAAAATTAGCACATGTAATTTTAGAGATACATTAACAAAAAAGATTTTAAACATAAGCTCTGCTTCATTTGATAGATAATTTGTACAGAATAATTACATGCACTAGAATAAAAATCTAAGGTTAGATGAACAACATGAAGGAGGAAAAGAGACACAGGCTGGGTCTGACTTCAAACCTTGGGCTCTCATCCCCTCTGCTGAGCACCTGTGGCTAAACTGGGACCAGAGCTCGGGTTTCCAGAGTCTGCCTTGCCGAGGGCTTTGGCGCAGGAAGAGACTGGGCTTCGAAGCTGCAGGCTGGGCTCACAAAATCCTTTTTCATGTTGAGCCAGATGGAAGTGGCAGCTCTTTAGGGAGTAGGCCTAAGGATCCAGCAGTCAGCTGGAACTCTGCTGAAAGGTGATTGCATCAGTCAGCAGTGGGTCTCGTCCTCATTTTCCACCTCTGCACGTGTCAGGAGACTTCCTTACGTGACGCACTGTCCCAGGTCTGTCCAGATTTAGCCAGAATCTAAGCCGTTCTCTTTGGAGCCACAGAATTGGGAAGAGCAAAGATTTGTGAGCCCTGAGTGTTCTAGAGTCAGGTACCTGACCCAGAGGGCTGTGATTGATGAATCTTAGCAACACCGCCTTCTCCCCGCTTGAAGAAAGCCAGTAGAAATAAAGATAAATGAAATTCATGGCAGTTTATTTATGGGAAAAGTCTTATATGAATTTTGTTGCCTTAATTATAAATGATTAGTGGCACACCTCATGAGGGATTTAGACACATTGTTTGATGACTGTTTTCTTAGAGGAGGACTTACCGTTGGAGAGGTTTCTTCTTTTTTTTTGGCTGTACTGTGTGGTCTGTGGGATTTTAGTTCACTGACCAGAAATCAAACCCACGCCCTCTGCAGTGGAAGCATGGATTCTTAACCATTGGACCTCCAGGGAAGTCCCTAGAGGGGTTTCTTAAATGAATGTTTTGTAGATTTAGCTAATTCCAGGCAAGAATACTGGAGAAGGAAGTGGCAACCCACTCCAGTATTCTTGTCTGGAAAATCCCATGGACAGAGGAGCCTGGCAGGCTACAGTCCACGGGGTCGCAAAGAGCCAGACATGACTGAGCGACTTCACTTCATTTCACTTAATTTAAATTACTTACTTTCTGAAATGTGCATCTTTTTCTTAAGTCTTCCTCAGTTTTCCTTATTAACTTATATTAATATCGCATATAAACACTTTCCTTCATTTATTTTATTGAACTATAGTTGGTGTACAGTGTTGTGTTAATTTCTGTTATACAGGAAAGTGACTCACTTTTATTAATTATTACACACATATACATCATAAATGCTTTGTGATCTCTGTGACTAGCATTAGCCCAGGGGAGCAGAGCAGGGTTTTCATAGCCCCCCACGAATGCACAGCACCTTTGGAAGGTACTCAGGCACACTGGAGACCTGGGTTTGATCCCTGGGTCGGGAAGATCCTCTGGAGGAGGGCATGGCAACCCACTCTAGTAATCTTGCTGGGAGAATCCCCATGGACAGAGGAGCCTGGCAGGCTGCAGTCCATGGGGTCGCAGAGAGTCAGACACAACTGAGTGACTTAGCATACACATAGCCACCCCTGCAAACGAATCACACCCTTTTTGAGACTCCTAGTAAGGACCACTGAGAACTGGCTCTTGGATAAATCTGTTGATTTTAAGAACATCTGTTAAATACTGTGGTTAGTTGATTTTTCCCAGGTCTGTTTCAGTTACTTTTCCTATTGATCACATTTTCTTCTTCCAAAGAGTAAAGCTTAAAATCTTTTAGGATATTTATTCTTATGCAGATTTCCTGTATATATCATATATAAGAAACTGAGAAGTGGACGAGAATGTGGCCAAGGGTAATTCTGTGTGCGTAGGACGGTTAAAGCGAGATGCGGCGTTTCAGAGTGAATCTCATGGTTTTTGTTTCTTTCTCCTTCTTTCCAATAGGTCTTATCCCCCTGCTGGGGATTGATGTGTGGGAGCATGCTTATTACCTTCAGTATAAAAATGTCAGGCCCGATTATCTGAAGGCCATTTGGAATGTGATCAACTGGGAGAATGTAACTGCAAGGTACACGGCTTGCAGCAAGTAAACCGTCAGCCTTAAACTGAGTACGCCAAGCTCTTTCTGACTATTTTTTCAGAGAACCACATAAACCAGTAAGCTGCTCCACTGTAGTGTTTCTGAGTGTGGCTTGTTCAAATATTTGATAAACATAATGTACTGCTATGGATAATCTCTTTTAAAAGTTTGTTATTAGGCAACTGTTTGAAAATGTTAAGTGCTTTGTATGATTTAGCCTTTTGATTGAACATTTTCTTCGGAGAGCTAAACTAGCTAGGAGGTGGTAATTGTCATCATAAAACCATCAAAAAAACTTCATCCCCATGAAGCCTTTCTAATCCCGTTCAATCGCAGTTACAGAAAATCTAATCTTTTTTGCCCCAGTTGCTTAATAATAAAATATTAAATTTATTTCCCAAGGGAAATGCTTAGTTTTCTATTAAAAATTGCTCTATTAGTAATCCTCTGTCCAGTATTATTTCTGATAGTTGCCACCCCGTGGTCTTTAATTATTTTCTGATCACATGTTACATAGGGTTAACACTAACCATTTTGTCATTAAGAATATATAAGACTTGATTGCTGAGAATTGCTTTATTAAGAGAAGGAAATAGTAGCGCCTCTGAATTTTTCTGTAGCAAGAAAAATAAAGACTTTTGTGAAATTTTGTCTTGAAACACGAAAGTGTGTGTTGTCTAAGCGCTCAAAAGGGACAAATTATGGCCTAGTTAATAATGACAGGGCTGTGGCCACAGAACTTCTGGCTGGGCACTCACCCCTCTTCTTCCGGGTCTGTTCACGACACCTCCCTCTCGAGAGAACCAGGCTGGGTCAGGTCCTGCCTCCCAAGTGATGAAAGACACGTTGGTTTCTGGATGGAGTCAGATTCGTGCCCCCCTCCGAAACATTTACTTGCACAGACTTGTTTTTCAGTAATTTCATCCATTTTGAGGTTTTTTTTTTTTTTGCTTTGCTTTTAGAAAAGATACAACCAATATAGAGGCTTTATATTGCTTTATTGGTTTTTGCAATAAAAGGAAGACTACCCCTAATTCAGGGACGCAGCAAATTACATTCCTGCTTAGTTTTTTCCATTGGAGCTGTTCCATGCAGCAGGGTCCTTTTTGTATTTGGCTTCACCTTGTCAGCTGTTCCATGTTCTTCATCATATCCCTCCTCATCGTTAATGGCTGTATAATACTTTATCAGTTGGACACTTCCTATATATTTTACAGTCCGGTTACTGAAGATTTCATTTATTTCTAAGTGTAGTTACAAATAATGCTATTATTTGTGGCAGTCCACCTAGCTTTTACCTTTCTATTGGAATATTTTCTCTCTGTAGGCTTCTTTTCTTAAACTATTTAGTAACAGGGTGTTTTCTCAAATTTATTTTCTCATTTAAAAAGTTTCCCCCCAACTCTATTATCCGTGTTTTCTTTTTTTCATGAAAAAATGGAGTGACTTAGCAGTTTCAGTATTGAAGACTGAAGTATTTTAAAAAATTTAAATTCAATGCACTTTTCTTTCAGAGTTCAGTTAGAAAAGCAGTCTTTCTGAATTGTCAACAGCATTTAGGAGACTAGTGTTAACTGTGTGTGTGTGCTTGTGGATTGAAAATGACTCAAGAGACTATGATTGCCGTCCTTTATATGTCAAGTAAAGTGGCTTTCATGGAGCACAGCTAAGAGCTGAGTGAGCGCTGCTAACATATATCTTACATACACATGTATGTGCCTGTATATGTAAAGGCAGTTGTGCGACCACTGGTTATATGTATCTTGTATACAGATATACATGCCTAGATATATAAACAAGGCAGTGAACAGACTGTTCACTGTGAACAAACAAAACACAGTGAACAAACAAAACACAGTGAACAAACAAAACAGTGAACAGTGAACAGACTATGGAGGAAATAGGACCTTTTTGAAAGATAGGCTTTTGACTACAAGTAGTCTTCTAGATCATGAACTATCAAAGATAATGCAGAGACTACTGACACATCAAGCTGTTGGACTCTTACTAAGCTTTACGACTAACAGAAAATTCAATGTTGAAATTTCTATGGGGCTCTATTTTTGCTTTGCTTGTATTAAGTGACAACAAGGGAAGGCATACTGCCCTCCACTAAAGTCTTGGATTTTAAGAGACTTCAGATGACATAGGCAATACAGATTTTAATCATCCAGCAGAAAATAAGATTCTAAGATTCTGTTTAGCCCTGTTTTTCTTAGTAGAAAAGAAACAGAAAAGGTAAAACAGCATTTCTTCTGGAAACAGCGAGGCAGGGTTTTGTGACTGAAGCAGCAGAGCCCGCTGTGGTCTCAGATGAGCTGCAGAAACCCTCCTTAGCGTGATCAGGGCTGCAGGCGAAGAGGACGAAGGACAAAGGGTGTTTGTGAAACAGACTGTTGTGTAATAATGAAACTTTGATCCGAGAAATTACAGCTTCACTGCAAATCTACGATTCATGATTCTAAAATGAGATTTGAGTTTCTGTTGAGTGCCTTGAAAAAGTAACATTGAAATCATAAAGTTTAAGACTGACCTATGCTGTCAGTCACATCTTAAAAGGAAGTAGAAGTACGCATTTTGTTTCTTGTTTTAATTACAGAGGACTACTCTTTGGGAAAGCTGTGAGGCAGCTGTTTTATAAATGACATCTCATTTTCAGTCACGCACTCACAATCCCATCAGGCTAACGTTCTGTGTTCTAAGGTACATGTGGTACCTACTAAAAATCCTGTAAGGTCCTGTAAAGTTTTCATTTAGCTCTTCATTAGAGAAGCGTTTATTTTCATATTGTAAGTGTGAAGTTTTTTGATTGCCAATAAAAGAATCTGTTCGCCATCAAAAGAGGTCTTTATTAAATACATGCGCCAGAATATTTATAATCCTACAGTGCTTTATCATTTTTACTGTAGGAAAGGAATAATAAATGATAGGTAGTTGAAATTTTACTCTAAAAACCCTGAAGACATATGAATTCTATCTCCAGTTATAGAGCGTTTTACATGATAAATTATAATGTTAAAACATCTTTTTTTTGGTCGTGTTGTGTGGCATGTGGGATCTGTTTCCTGACCAGAGATTGAACCTGTGCCCCCTGCATTGGGAGTGTGATCTTAACCCCTGGACACCAGGGAAGTCCCAATCATAATGTCTTAGAACATTACCCAAACACAGAATCTTGTCTTAACTCTAGGAAAAACGATTTTTACCACAAGGACAGAGGAGCCTGGCAGGCTGCAGTCCGTGGGGTTGCAAAGAGTCAGACATGACTGAGCGACTAACATCATATCGCATCTTGAGTGATTATATTTTATTCACTTGGGTGTTGGAAAGTATGAGATTAGTGAAGCTCTCCCTGGACTGTTAGTCCACCTGACTCTTGAGCAACTCAGGTTCTTAGGAGCGCAGACACTTCACAGTCAAAAATCCGCATGTAATATAGAGTTGGCCTCTGACCACCCTTGAATCTTGTACTTTATGTGTTTATTGTACTGCATGTCAGCGGACCTGTGCAGTTCAAACATGGGTCAGCTGTATATTCTTGGGCAGCACCATGAGGTTTTATTGCCCATGTTTGGGGAAGCCATGTGTCAGCTGTTCCACTAGTGAGCTTATATTAGTAATGAACGCTTCTCTTAAGCAGCTTCTGGAAGACACTTGGAAAAAATAAGGCATCTCAACTATAGTTTGTTTTTTTTTGACCATCAGTAGTGCTTATAATTCCAATTCTTAAAAAACAAATTCCCCCAGCAAAACACAAAACTCCCCATCCCAAACCAGCTAAGCGTAACACGTTAGCATTAACAGCGTTAACAGAAGAGAAAGGCGCAAAGTCACACACACGCGACATCGTGGCGGGCGGCTGATGCGGCCGGAACCCAAGGGGTGGCATGGCTGCACATCGCCCCACAATAAATAAACACGGTGCCCTCCCATCAGGGAGACGTGAGGGTGAAGTGAAGCACAACGGCTGGACACACGCTCGCCTGTTATGCCAAAATCTGGCTTAAAAACAAAATTCACCGACAAGCAGGAACGCTCGGGACACCTGTCAGTAGTGTGATCAGGAGTGGAGTCGGCCCAGAAGGCCGACGTGGCAGAACCAGGGTGCCCAGGCCCCCGAGCCCCAAGGTTGCAGCCCAGGCCCCCAACCTGCCTTCACATGCTGGGGAGGCACACCCCTGGTCTTTCAGTATAAACGGAGCTCAGGGCCCCACCCCCAGAAGCCCCCGAGCTCTGGACACGGTCACCTGTCCCCTGCGCTCCGCCAGGTCACATCGAGGGCCGGTGGTGTGGACCATGAGGAAACCCAAGTGCCGGCCCCAGAGCCCGCGGGAGGAGGCCGAAATCCGCCATGAGGCTGCTGGAGGCCCATGGAGAGGCAGAGGGCAGTGCCCCGTGTACGCCCGAGAAAACTGAGGCCCCAGCAGAGTCTCACGTCAGGCCTCCGGCTCCCCCAGTGACATTCTGCCTCCAGACGCTGAGCTGGGCCCCAGACGTGTGGACCGTGGCCTGGGAGGATTCGGTTGGTGAGGAGACGCCAGTGGATGCTGTGTTGGGAGCCGCAAGCTGGCAGGGTCTCCTGACCAGCATGGGCTGGGAGGACTGGACATCTGGCTGCCTCCACGTCCATCCCGGGTCCCCCAAGCTGCTTGTTGTGTCTCTCTGGACCCATCAGACCACGTGGGGTCCCGGAGTCCAGGCGGGTGACGGCTGGAACGACCATGCGGAATTCACGTGGCCCCTGGGAACCAGCAGCAGCTGAGCAACGAGGCCCAAAAGTTCGGCTCAACCCCACCCTGACGGGAAGGTCAGGGGTCACAGGCCAAGGCAGGGCCTAGATGGAGACTGACCGCGGATGACACTGCTGCCCAAGTGGCCTCCGTGGAAGACAGAGAGCCCACCCAGAAACGCCAGGCGAGCTTCTGGCCCTTGGCTGCCTCCCGGGGAGAACGCTATGGGAACCACCACAACAAAAGCACAGCCTCTTGTTGGGGGCAGGGGGAGGCTGGGTGTGTGCGCTGGCCCCAGCAGGACTCAGGCGGTCTCCGGAGCCGGAGCAGCTGAGGCCGGGCGCCAGGGACAGGTGACGGGGGCAGGGCCGGCGGGGCCTTGGCCCGGGAGCTGGGAGCACCCCAGACAGCTGCCAGGGCTGCACCCCAGCCCCTGAGGCCTGGGGTGTGGGGGCACAGCCTCATGGGACACAGATGAGAAGCCCCAAGGGGTCGAGGCGTCTGCTTACAGATTCCAAGTGTGAGGCTTTCAAAGAACTAGAGCTTGATTCCAAAACTGATGCAGAACAGGCCCGAGGCTGCACTGCCCACCACCCACCACAGGAGCCACCGGACTCCTCGGGCCTCTGCTCAGGCTGGCGTCCAGGGTGGAGTGTACAGACAGGACCTTGGAGGGGTTCTGTGTGATAGGGTGTAGACCTCCACACCTCCCCCCCCACAACTGCACGTGCTGATGGGAGGTCCGGGGTCGCCCAGCTGCCCCTGACCTCTGCTTGGAGCTCCCTGCCCACAGCAGGTGCCAGGGCACCGCTGTCCACCAGCCCGAAGCCCCTGCTTCTACAAGCCTCTAGGCGTTCTTTCTCTTCTCCGGGGGAGGGGAGGGAGCTAGCACAGAGCTTTAAGGCAACGAGACGTAAGCCCGGAGGTTAGTTTTACGAAGTCACTGCATCTACAACGGAGAAACAGGGAAGCCGAGCACATGTGTCCAAGCCACTGTCCAGAATCTGGTGACAGGACCTGGCCCCTCGGAGTCAACTTTAGTTTGAAAGGGAAAGAACAAAGGCCTCATCTCTTCGGTCTGCTCACAATTGTCCCCCGAGCGTCCCGTGGCTGCACCCCACACCTCCACGTGCAATGTGGCCGCACCCCGCACCCCCACGCGCGGTGTGGCTGTCATGTTTCTTCTGCTCCCATGAAAACATGAGCTCCAGGAAGACCCAGGGCAGAAAGTCCCTTATCATTCCTGTGTCTTTGGTATGGAGCACACAATTCTGGGCCCACATTAACATTTTTTATTAAATGATGTGATTTGATAGAACATCATGGAAATCAACCGCAAATACTCATTGGAAGGACAGATGCTGAAGCTGAAACTCCAATACTTCGGCCACCTCATGTGAAGAACTGACTCAGGGGAAAAGACTCTGTGTCAGGAAGATCCCCTGGAGAAGGGAATGGCAGCCCAGTCCAGTATTCTTGCCTGGAGAATTCCATGGACAGCCTGGTGGGCTACAGTCCATGGGGTCAAAAAGAGTCGGGTACAACTAAGTGACTAACGCACTGATGCTGGGAAATATTGAGGGCAGGAGAAGAGGGTAGCAGAGGATGAGATGGTTGGGTGGTATCACCAACTCAGTGGACAGGAACTTGGACAAACTTTGGGGGATAGTGAGGGACAGGGAGGCCTGGTGTGCTTCAGGCCATGGGGTCATAGAGTCAGACATGACAGTGACTGACAACAGCAACATTATATTGTAAATATATGTATCCTCCAGGCTCAGAAGTTACTAAAGCCCACAAAGGAGCCTCACAGAGCGTCTGTGACCACAGGGCCTTTGCATGTGACTCAAAAGAGCAATGGGTGATACTGGGAGGCCTGGGCCCTGGTCTTTCAGTACCTGTGTGATATGGGTCAGCATGCCTGATTCTGATCCTTTCCCTTTCATGTAAAATGATGGATTTGGAAAGATGATCTTAGGTGCCAACTCCAGCATTTTATGGATTTGTATGTGGTTTAACTAAAATCATTGTAGCCAAATGCATACTGATGATGCCGAATGGTCATGTCATTTACAAAAGCTATTTCGTTTATATCCTTTAAACAAAGATTCTCCAACCAATTGCATATTTGCTGGTAGTACTGTCTTCCAGCTTTCACTGGGGCTCAAGGAGGAAACCAGGAGGAAGAAAACCGAGTCTTTGGCTCCTAGCCCTCATCAGCATGTCAAAAGCCGTGGTTCATGATCACACCTTATGTTTGTAGGGAGCGGCATGTGGCATAGCACAGGTGTGGAGCCAGGCTGCCTGGGTGTGTCTTTGTTCCATCACTGTATTTTTGAGGTATATGCTGGTTGCTATACTGAGAGCCTCTGAATGAAGAAATTCTAGACATTGTTTCTCTCTCCTGTATTAAGCTCCAAGCATTTGATCTGGTTGACGGTCTGCTCTCTTAATAGTAATTCACATACCAGGCTTCTACTGAGGCCCCGCCAATTTCACTGCATGGCTTCCATGGTTCCTGTGCAAGTGAGGAGCAAGCTGGCATCTGGGGAGAAGGCAGGGGGAGTTGCTCACGGGAAGCTTTCTGGCCTGGCACACGTCACTCTGCTCCCACGTCGCTGGCTAGAAGTTAGCCATGCGGCAACCCCAAGCCAGGGGTGCTGCTGGAAAGCGAAGCATGTATGCTCAGGACAGAGAACCCGGAGTTACTGAGCAGGTCTCTAGGCTCAGCACGGCGTGCCTTCCTAGACGCAGCATCTGTTTCATTCTCATCCTGGGAACACTTACCCATTCTCCAAGAGAGACAGCCCAAAGTCCCCACCCCAAATAAGGCACAGTCCTTTCCATTAGATCTATTTGTGGCCCTGTGTGGTTGGGTGGCCTGTGAACCAAAAAGTCAAGGTGTCTGCTGAGATAAACAGGCCTGTTACCAGAGAAGAGATGCTCAGCACTCGCTGGCGTACAGCTGATGATCAATGAACAACCCTCCTGTTCCTGCAGCAGGCCCTAAAGGGGTCTTCCATATGAAGTTTGAAACCCCCCAGAGTAGAAATTCCCAGGGGTTCCTATTGGTTCCAGAGTTTGTGGTCCTTCCATGTGTGTGTGCATGCTAAGCTGCTTCAGTATGTCTGAATCTTTGAGACCCCATGGACTGTAGCCCGGCCAGGCTCTTATGTCCATGGGATTCTCCAGGCAAGATACTGGGGTGGGGTGCCATTCCCTTCTCCAGGGGGTCTTCCCACCCAGGGATCAAATCCAAGTCCCTTATGTTTCCAGAAATGGCGGGTGGGTTCTTTACCACCAGTGCTAACTGGGATGCCAGTATCTTTTCTGTTTTTGTTGTTGCTGTTATTTAACAGCTTTTGTTTAATTTGGAGATATTATGTTGATCTTTTTCTAACTTTATTTTTAACTTTTAGTTTTTATTTGTTTAGAAAATTCTTCTTTTGGCTAGAAGTTTGTCAATTTTTTTGGAACTCAGGTTCTATCTAGTAGATTAATGAGCTCTGTTCATTTTTTGTTCTTTCAAGGGATTTCTCTCTTTTTTTTTTTTGGCCACACTTCAAGACATGTGGGATCTTAGTATCTTAGTTCCCTGACCACGAATTGAACCTGCACCCCTTGCAGTGGAAGTGCAGAGTCTTAACCGCTGGCCCACCAGGGTAGTCCCTCAAATATAATACTTTGATGAATGTTTATTAGGTTGGAGTGACACAGGGACACAGAGCCAGGTAATTTAGTGTTGTAGCTGTCTTCATGGAATAAATTTTCCCCTAGGAAGTTAACACTCTGTTTGGCAGACTTAACAAAATACCCTAGACTTGGCTCTTGGACTGCAAGGAGATCAAACCATCAACCCTAAAGGAAATCAACCCTGACTACTCACTGGAAGGCTTGATGCTAAAACTGAAGCTCCAATACTTTGGCCACATGATGCAAAGAGCCAACTGTTGGAAAAGACCCTGATGCTGAGAAAGATTGAAGGCAGGAGGAGAAGGGGGTAACAGAGGATGAGATGATTGGATGGCATCACCAACTCAATGGACATGAGTTTGAGCAAAGTCTCAGAGATGGTGAAGGACGGGGAAGCCTGCAGTGCTGCAATCTATGGGATTGCAAAGGGGTCAAAAAGAGTCGAAAAGAGTCGGACACCACTTGGCAACTGAATAATGACAAGACTTGACTCAAAGGCTGCTATTACTCCCAAGGGAACCCAGTTCAGTTCATAGCAGTCCATAATCTCTTTAAGCACTTCTCTCACTCATTTTTTTTCAGTACCTAAGTGTTACACATGAGTAATGGATCTTTGTGTAAATCATAGAATTACTTTAAACAAGTAGTCCTAATGATTCAAGAAGTCTCACAAGAGAAATAAATTTACATCAGTAACACAACTGTACAGAACCTTCTCATGTATTCAAACACCTGGTCTCTGTTTAAGGAACATTTCCACTTAGAGAAAATTTTAAGGGGAATTTCCAACTTTTTGAGGTTTTAAACTAAGCACAAACATTACTTGTTTTTCTATATATTTTTAATACTGAATATAAGATTTGTGTATTTCCTGTTTAGAAAGGTGGTTCATGGGGTCGCAAAGAGTCGGACATGACTGAGTGACTGAACTGAACTGAACTGATTAGAAAGGTAGGAAATAGAAGAAATCAATATTTCAATTTTGTTTTCACTGAATACTTGCAAGGAGCTCCCCTTCCCACCCACATTAAAACTGAACTCAAAACACATGAATTTGTAACTCTTTATTATTTTTATTTTATTTAAATATTTTTATTATTTTTTAGAAATATTTTTTTATTTGGCATGCCACCTGGCATGTGGAGTCTTACGTGAATTGTAGGCAAGAATACTAGAGTGGGTTGCCATTTCCTTCTCCAGGGGATCTTTCCAACCCAGGAATCCAACCCAGGTCTCCCGCATTGCAGGCAGATTCTTTACCATCTGAGCCACCAGGGAAGCCCCCTAGTTCCCCCACCAGAGACCAGACCTGCACCCCCTGCATTGGAAGGGCACAGTCTTAACCACTGGGCTCCCAGGGAAGTCCTGAATGTGTAACACTGAAAAGTTGTGGGCAACATATGCTCAATTGTTTTATTCTTTCTAGTTTGGTTATATTCAATTAACGTTATGGTTATTGGTGAAATAAAGATGGACTTCTAAAAAATAGACTTAATTTTTTTAGAGTAGCTTTAGATGAGCAGCAAATTAAGCTGAAAGTACAAAGATTTCTCATATATCTCCTGCCTTTCCATCTCAGCCTCCCTTACTGTTAACATGCCCCAAAAGATCTGAAACTCTAATACTTTGGCCACCTGATGCGAAGAGCTGACTCATTTGAAAAGACCCTGATGCCGGGAAAGATTGAGGGCAGGAGGAGAAGGGGACGACAGAGGATGAGATGGTTGGATGGCATCACCAACTCAATGGACATGGGTTTGGGTGGACTCTGGGAGTTGGTGATGGACATGGAGGCCTGGCGTGCTGCGGTCCATGGGGTCTCAAAGAGTCGGACACGGCTGAGTGACTGAACTGAACTGAACTTACTGCAATTGACGAACCTGCATTGACAAATCATCACTGGAAGTCCATAGCTTACATTAGGGTTCACTCGGTTTTATACGATCTATGTGTTTGGACAAACATATGCCATGAACTTACCATTACAGAATCATTCAAAATAGGATCACTACCCTAAACATCCTCTTTGCTCTACTTATTTATCCCCTTCCTACAAATTGCTGGCAACCACTGATTTTTTTTTCAATTGTCTCCGTGGTTTTGCCTTTTCCAGAATGTCATAGAGCTGGAATCATGAGTGTTTAGACTTTTCAAATTAGCTCCTTTCACTTAGTAAAATGCATTTAAGCTTCCTCCATGTCTTTTCATAGCTCATATCTTTATAGCACTGAGTAATATTCCTGCCTGGATGTACTTATTTCTTCACCAACTGAATGCTTCTGAGTTTTGGCTATTGCGAATAGAGCTGCTATGAACAACTTCATGCAGTTTTCTTTGTGGATTTTTAACTCATTAGGTAAATAACAAGGGGAGTGATGGCTGGATCATACAGTCAGAGTATATTTTAGTTTTGTAGGAATGGGGTTAAATTCACATTGATTCATGCTGATGTTTGACAGAAAACAACAAAATTCCGTAAAGCAATTATCCTTCAACTAAAAAATTAAAACTAAAAAGAAAAATTAACAAATAGCTGTTGGATAGTTAAATGTTTACCCACCAGAAGGTGTGTCTCCTAGGATATCAGGCCAGGAGGGTGCAAACTGGGATGAAATCCAGCCTTCCTTCTGCTCTTGGAGAAGCTGTATCTGTTCAGTTCTCACAAAGCTGCCCTGTGAGCTGGTTATGATCTTGTTAGCGGTTTTTCTTTTCTTTTTTTTTTTTTCCCTCCTTGGGGCCTGGCCTGATATCCTATTCCCAGAGCCAGCAATTCCTTCTCTTTTCTAGAGGATGTGTCTTCTCCAAAGTTGGTGGGGGGTGGGATGAGGAGAGAAAATTTTGTGTCTCTACGCATGCGTGTTCAGTCGCTTTAGTCATGTCCAGCTCTTTGCAACCCCATGGACTGTAGCCTGCCAGTCTTCTCTGTCCATGGGATTCTCCAGGCAAGAATATTGGAGTGGGTTGACATTTCCTTCTCCAGGTGATCTTCCCAACCCAGGGATCGAACCCAGGTCTCCTGCACTGCAGGCAGATTCTTTACCATCTAAGCCACCAGGGAAGGCTAGTGTCTCTATTGGACCCCTTAAATGTATCTCTCAACTCCCCATTTGACCTGGACTCATCTGAAACCCAAAAAGCCATGTGCCATCTGCTCTGAGTCTTGGTTTAAATCTAACATTGGTCTGGAGGTTAAAGGGCCTGTTTGCCTCGCTCTCTAACAGCCTTTAAAAGTCAATCCCCATAAAAAGCTTTATTCTTTCATTGACTGGAGGGAACCTCCGGGGCTTCCCTTGTGGCTCAGTTGGTAAAGAATCCGCCTGCAGTGCAGGAGACCTGGGTTCTATCCCTAGGTTGGGAAGGTCCCCTGGAGAAGGGAACGGCTACCCACTCCAGTATTCTGGCCTGGAGAGTTCCATGGACTTCAGTCCTTGGAAATGGAGAGTTCCATGGCTCCCAGAAAGTCGTAGGGATTGAGAGACTTTCACTTCATTTCACCCTAAATATATTTGTCCTATACCAGTAGGTGGCAGTATTGCTACACTTTTCTCCCCTGCATTTTCTGCTTAAAAAGTGCTTTACTGAAAGAAGAGTGGTTTGGAACAGTATTAAAGAAGGTCCGCTAACCCTGCCAAAGGAGTACATAAGCTTGTCAGTTTTATTCGTTTGAGAACAGATCATCTTTTACTTTGCAAAATTTTAAACCTTTAAATTCTTTTTATTTTTAAGCCATCTCAAATTTACATAAAAGTTGCAATCACAGCATAAGAACCTTGGATTTTTCAGAATATTCTGAGAGGTCGTTGCTGATGGGAGGTTCTATCACCTCCAAGTTCTTCGTCTGTGTTTCCTGCAAACAGGGCATTCTCTTCCAAAGCCGCTAGACAGCCTTCAAAGTCAGAACATTAACAGTCGTCCTTTCCTACCCCGTCATCCTCAGATACCATCTTAGTTTCCCTTGGTGTCCCAGTAATGCCCTTTGTAGCAAAAGGATCCAGTCCAGAGTCACCACTGTAGTTAGTGATCCTGTTTCCTGCCTTAGAAGCTGCCACGGGTGTAGCTAGAAGTTCCCTGCATTGAGGACCCTGCGGAAATGTGACTGGGGGAAAACACTCCTCTCTTTGTTTTGTGCATCTGATCCATCTGGATGGAGTATTTAGCTACATGCAGAGTCTTGTAAGGGCTCCAAACAGGAAGCTTCTAAATTTGCCAGGGGCGAATTTCTACGGTTTGCCAATTTCGATCACTATTAGCAGTTCTCTTTCTTATTCACCTAAAAAATTGTTCCCTTTAGGCAAGAGCTCAGGCTTCATGCTCCTTATCTTCCTTCTCCCTCTGCCCAAATTCTGTGTTCTGATTTACTTTGGTTACTGAGATGCCATATTCAGTTTTCAGACATTTTTACCAACCCCAGTCGAGGGCCACCGAGTGGGGCTGTCAATCACGCTGTGGCTTTTCGGATCTGATGGCCTCCACTTCCTGCCAAGGAGTTTCTTTCCATGAGAAAGTAATTCTCATTCGAGTAATCGATTCGTGTCATCCGATTTGTGTAGGTTCTGTCTCTAGATTCTTATTTCCTGAAATATTTCACTCCTTCCCTCTATCTATTTCTCTTCTTGGGGAAAATCCACTGTTCTCTGAGATTTGCCTACTTTGGACACCTTAGGCCGAACGGGTCCCTTCCCCACCCGCTGCACCTCTCCCTGTGCTGGGACTCACTGGTTTATGTTGTAACAATTTGTTTGTGGATTTCTGCTGTCTATGAGCTTGGGGTTTATCCATGGTGCAGATGGGTCTCAATTCATTTTGTATCCCTAACACAACAGGGCTTCACACGGGGTGCCCATCAACTTCAACTGCTCTTTACTTTTACTTTTCAACACTTAAAAAAAAATGTTTTTATCCATTTATTTGGTCTTAAGTGTGGTACATGGGATCTTCAATTTTCCTAGCAGCACGTGGATCTTTAGTTGCAATATGTGGGATCTAGTTCCGTGAGCAGGGATTGAACTCCGGCCCCCTACTTGGGGGTGCAGAGTCTTAGCCACTAGACTACCGGAGAAGTCCCTAGCTCCTTCCTTTAGACATTTCTTCTCAGACTTCAGTCCAACATTTTTCTCAATTTAGATGATACACACACACACACACACACACACACACACACACACACATATATATAGGTTAATGTATTTATTTACTTGGCTGTCCTGGGTCTTAGTTGTGACATTTGGGATCTAGCTCCCTGACCAAGATTGAACGGGGGCCCCCTGCATTGGGAGTTTGGAGTCTTAGCCGCTGGACCACCAGGGAAGCCCCAGATGGCATATGTTCTTAGTTCTGGAAAGTGGAATAGAAAGCATTATCCTGTAGACAGATAACATAGTTTTATTATCAATATCTAGGAGCTGTCTGAACTGACGTCAAATTATTGTCAAAGAATATTGTTAGTCTCTGAAAATCTAAACCTCATTTTAAAGGCTTGTTGCTAACCACTCTAGGTAGCTCGACTGCTTTATATTTTTCTAAAGTGTTTCAAGACATTTCTGGCTTTTTACTGAGGTTAAACAAAATAGCTATAAATAACATTTGGTAAGTTTCATTAAACACTTGCCCAGAGAGAGTAATCGAGGGTGTCCCTTGGCCTACACCTGCCTTCAAGGGTCCATTTGTCTGTGTGCTGAAGCCAGCTTAGAGCCCTCCTCTGCGGAGACCCTGCCTCCTGGGCTGCCTCCCTGTGGAGCAAACCGCCTTCTGTTCATGCACATTGTAGCTTATTCTGCAGCCCCCTCCCCTCAACTCAACTGACAGGGTGAAGGCTGTTGCTTAGTCGCTAAGTCACGTCTGACTCTTTTCTACCCAATAGACTGTAGCCCGCCAGGCTCCTCTGTCCATGGGATTCTCGAGGCAAGAATACTGGAGTGGGTTGCCATTTCCTCCTCCAGGGGATATCTTCCCGACCAAGGGATCAAACCTACATCACCTGCTTGGCAGGTGGATTCTTTACCACTGAACCACCCGGGAAGCCCATGAAGTGGCATGGGCCTGCCTGTAATTTGTGATACATAATCTGTACTTCAGATAGTTGTCAGAATAAACCCCCAAACTCTCTGCTGATCAATATTTATAAACACCAAGAAATAATGCTGATAGAAATTTGTTTGACCACACCTGCTCGGCACATCCCATGGAAATCATTCATAAGTGATAGGTTTTGCTCTCTTGCCACCCTTCTCATCTGCTTCCTCCTCCTTGTTATGGTGGAGCTGAGGCAATCCACTTCTTCTCTAGATTTTGCTAGGTCCTCTGGCAATCATTCTTGGACTAGGTGGACCAGTGGAGTGCCATCCACCCACACCGCATTCACTTGGCGTTTTGCAGGCCTCTGTTTCCTGAACAGGTATAAGACGGTGGCTGAGAGCCTGACCTTCGGAAACAGACGTTCCTGATTTGAATCCTGTCCTAATCCTGGCCATTCCCCTTGCCACCTGTGTGACTGCTGATCTTTATTTGATCTTTCTAAGAATCCATTTCCCCATCTGTAACAAAGGGTGAGAATACCCTTGACAGGGTGTGGCACTAATTAAATAATGCAGGTGCTGCATTTAGCACAGTGCCTGACTCGCAGTGGGCTTCCCTGGAGGCTCAGTGGTCAAGGGGACCTGTGTGGCTGGAAGGCAGGGGTTGGGGGCTGGGAGGGGGTACTCACTGAGGCCTGTGGCCTCTGGGGGGACACTGGCTTTTGCTTTGAACGAGATGGGAGCAAATGGAGAGTGCGGGTGTGGAAGGTGCTGTTCAGCCGTATCTCACGGTTTTCTGCTCTTTCTTCATCCCTCCCTCCCTCTTTCCCATCCCCTCTCCCTCTCTCTATTTTCCCTTCTTCTCTTTCCTCTTCTTCCTCTTCCTTCCAATGGATCAACAGAAAACTTCTGTTCCACTTGCAGTAGCAGGTCATCTCTGTCCCTGAGCAGCTGGTGGGTTTTCAGAATGATTAGGGAAAGTGTGACTTTTGAGGTTGTGCTGTTTGTGTTGACAGCCAGGAAGCAGATCAATTTTCCGATCAAAGCCCCCTTTATTTGACAATAGAGTATTGGGTTGAGACCCGACTTGGTCACTGTATAACATCCTCACGGCAGTGGGTGACTTGAGAACACATACCATCATTGGTTATTACTTCCTAGGCTGCAGGATTGTTCAGTTACCAATGATTTTCTCCGCTAGACCATAAGCTCCATGAAGGCAGAGGCCATGGTGCTGCTTTAAAATTTAGCACGGAGTCTCTAGAACCCACGACACTGCCCTGTAGATAGACTTGATAAATAGTTGAATGAATGAATACATGAAATCAGTATGATAATTTTTATTTTCTCTCCAGCTATGATGCTGGAGCCAAACATTGTGAAACCTCTGTTCGGAGAGCCATAGGCAATTATATTGTTGGATAAAAATCCATCTATTTAAGAATACATTGCAAGACTGCATTTTCTGCCAGCACGATGTGAACCTTGGGGCCCAGCTATGCCCATAATTTAGCACTTGTCAGAAATGTTCCCACTCTGACAATTTATTGGAAAATCAGATGAGAACATTTCAGACGAGATCGGGTGCGTTCAGGGTGGTAGGCCCGTAGACGTGAGATGAGGACATTTCAGAGGAATGGTGAGGTTTGATAAGAAAACTCATTTTTCTGTGTGTTAATGAAAGAATTAAGGAAACTCGGTTAAGTTTTTACATGAAAAATTTTTATATTTAATATGTATATATAAAAATGTAAACCTTTATAAACAGCTCATTTTTTTACAGATCGTATACAGCTTTAAAATAAAATAAATATATCATTTAGTATCAACACAATTATGAAAGAAAGAAAGGAAGTGAAGTCGTTCAGTCGTGTCCAACTCTTTGAGACCCCATGGACAGTAGCCTACCAGGCTCCTCTGTCCATGGGATTTTTCAGGCAAGAGTACTGGAGTGGTTGCCATTTCCTTCTCCAAACACAATTATGAGGCTAATTTGATTCCAGTGGACAGCATCAGTGACTCTGGGTCACACCTCCTTGTGTGAACATCTCATTGCCTGCTTCCCGCTCCTGTGTTTCCTTTCACAACTTCCACATCATTCCCTGAGGTAATGCAATTCTACCAACACTCTCCTTTACTCACAGTGTTGCAAAAATATATATTCCTTCTGCCATCTGCCATGCAATTTGCCTTTTACCTTTACTGGCTTAAAAATGCCTCTTTTATCTCTTAAGTCCATTTCTGCTAAGCTCACCAAACTGGTGCTGGTGCCTGGTGACCATGTGATCGATAGACACAATGCCATCCTTGCATCCTCAGACATAAAGCAGATGTCCAAACGGCCCAGAAAGCACGCTTACGTTAAAAATTTTACATTACTACTGAAATGAAAAAAACTTTGAGCATATCTAAAACTGTGTCACAGGACTAGAGCTTAAGAACTTTAGGCTAATTAGTTGCATACTGCCTATTTATTTAGACCCCAACATTGATTTGATGTTTTTTCTTTATTTGTGTGTGTTGGGTGGGGGTGTGTGTGTGTGTGTGTGTGTGTGTGTGTGTGTGTGTTTGTGTGTGAAAAAAGATAGAAGTTTTTTTTGGGGGGGGGCCATACTTCCCAGTATGCAGAACTTCCCTGACCAGGGATCGAAACTGCACCGCCTTTAGCGGAAGCTCAGAGTCTTAACCACTGGACTACCTGCGAAGTTTGAGGATATTTATTTTTTAAGTATAATTGTTTAAGTTGGTTTTTAAATATTGATGGGTACATAACCTCTTACAGAGATATTTGAAGAGAATCAGGAAGAATGTTTACCTCTGGTTATTTTCAAGATTTTTAACATATACATTGGAATTCTTGAGATGAAGTTACTCTGTAGTGCTAGTAAACAAATACAAGAATTTGAGAATGCATGTCCTGGGCAAACACCAGGACTATTGTCTTTTATTTTCCATTAACGTCAAATATTTTGAAATTTTGTTTAGAGATGGTGTTTATCATTTTGTTATGTTCTGGACTATTCATCAGACAGTATATCTAAGACTTACTGGTGTTTATTTACATTATAATAAACAAGATAGTTATCTGGTTTTAGTCTTTTGTGATTGTCATGAGGCAGACTTCAGTTACAGTGTCAAATTTTTTCTTGACTTTACACATACATTTTCTGAAGGGTTCTGTGAATTCTTCAAAAATACAATATATACTTTACTACTGCCAGAGAATGTGTATGTCTTAAATTTGAGTTTTTGAACTCTCACATCTGTGAACATTTGTAATGCATTTATGTTTCAAAATCAAATTTTGAAACTAACATGGAATCTACATCTTGAAAATGTATGACAGCCTCAATATTTCGATGCCCATATTAACAAAAGCGTAGGGACTTCAAATTCAATTTTGTGTTTTATTTTCTAGTTCTACTTATAGAGCAATTCTAGTGGTTTACAAATAAAATACGTTAGCTTTTAATTAGCTAAATACATGGATGTTAAATTTTAGCTTCTAATTTAATTCTGACTTTGATAAAGAGAAAAACTGTATTACAGAAAAGCCATGGAGTAAAAGCCTTAACATATGAAATCCTATTTCATATTCCAAATCCATGACTATTTGGAGACACCCATTATTATTTGATTACTTTTAGTTTTCAACCAGATGTTTGGTATTATGTATGCCTAGTGTAGAACAGCAAGCTAATAGACATATTTATTCATATGGAGTGTTTGCCATGTGATATCCTCAGTGTAATGCCTGTGTTTATCACAAGTTTTGCTCATTATTTTTATTAGGGCCTAACAGCTATTACAATGGTTTAAAATCTCATCCTAAAACTTAACTCCAAAGCATTTAAATTTCACTGCTACAGGGAGATGCTGTTAAAGTAATTTTGGTAACATGTCGTCAGGTGGCTCAGTGGTAAAGAATCTGCCTGGCAATATAGGAGAACTGGGTTTGATCCCTGGGTTGGGAAGATCCCCTGGAGAAGGGAATGGCTATCCACTTCAGTATTCTTGCCTGGAGAATTTCATGGACAGAGGAGCCTGGTGGGCTACAGTCCATGGTAGGTCCCAGAAGAGTCGGACACAACTTAGCAACTGAACACACATGCATTGTTCCCCAAACACTGATCTTTTTCCCTGGTGGTTAAAATTATGGTAAGTAGGTGGTCTCTGTGTGTTTGTGTGTGTGTATTTGCAGTTATACAATGTTTATTGTGAATATCACTATTTAATTGATTGACATATTGTAGAGTACAAAAATACAAACTCACAATATTATGTTATTTGCGATGGATCAAAATGCAGGACTAGGAAGACCCTGAGCTCACGACCCCCACAAACACCTCAAAACCACAGCTACATATAGAGCAGCTCTGCCTGAGAACCCCCTGAAGACCAGTGGGTGGGGCTCCTACAACTGAGGCTGGACAGGGGAACCAGGTGGAGTCTGGTAGGAGGGGAGGAGAGGTCGTCTAGTCAGGACCCTCACCCCTAGTGGGAGACCCAGAAGAGGAGGGGGACATCACAGGCTCGGGGGGGGGGGGTCTTCCCTAAGGGGTGAGGGGCTCATGCTCTGTGTTAGGCGCCCCAGCCCTGGGGTCTGACACCAGGAAGCTGAGCCCCCTTATTTGGTCTACAAACCAGTGGGAGGCCCCAGAGGGCTGTGAGAAACGAAAAGCCTTCTCTTAACGAGGTGAAAGTGGGATGATCTGAGAGAATAGCATTGAAACATGCATATTATCATATGTGAAACAGATCGCCAGTCCAGGTTGGATGCATGAGACAGGGTGCTCAGGGCTGGTACATTGGGATGACCCAGAGGGATGGGATGGGGAGGGAGGTGGGAAGGGGTACAGGATGGGGACCACATGTAAATCCATGGCTGATTCATGTCAATGTATGGCAAAAACCACTACAATATTGTAAAGTAATTAGCCTCCAACTAAAATTAAAAAAAAAAAAAAAAGAGTGTGCACAGACGTCTTGGCTCCCAGTCCCGGCATGGAGGCAGCAGCTTGGAAACTGCCCGGTGCTCTGGCCAGCTTGCCCAGTCTGTCCCAGCATGTCTCCCAGCCCCTCTGCCCTCCGCTGAGGCAGACACCGCTGTTGCCAACAGGCGTGCGCCCCAGCCAGGCCCCCCACCAGGGTGGAGCCTGCAGCCCACCAGGGAGAAGTCCAGCTCCGTCAGGGCTCCTGCTTGAGCTCCTCGGGCCCTGGACCCACCCCCCAATAGGGAAGGCCCCCGCTTACCCCTGGCTCCAGTTTTAAGCCCCTGCAACTCCAGTCTGTGCCCTGCTCCAGGGTGGAAGCTGCCCGCGCACCCAGGCAGAGGACAGAGCCGGTGCTCATTTCAGCTCCAGCCCTCCCATCAAAGCCACTGGACACACATAGACTGCACAGGGACGCTCTCACACAAGGACACATCTTCAAGACCAAGATATGCCTCTATTTAGCCTGATTTCAGAGAGGGATGCAGAAACTTAAACGAAATGAGAAGACAGAGGACTATGTTTCAAGCAAAAGACTATGTTTCAAGCAAAAGACTATGTTTCCAACAAAGGCTGAAGAATACAGTAACTGGAATGAAAACAACACTAGAAAGAATTAAGACCAGATTAGGTGGTTCAGAAAAATGCACAGTGACTTGTAAGATAGATTAGAGGAAATACACAATCAGAACAGTAAAAAGAAAAGCAAATTTAAAAAAATGAGAATAGTTTAAGGAACCTCTATTAGAGGTCCTAGAGTCTAGGACAATATCAAGTGTACTAACTGCATTACTGGGGATCCCAAAAGGATAAAAAAGAGGGAGAGACACAGAAAATGTATTTGGTGGCTCAGATGGGAAAGAATCTGCCTACAATGCAGGAGACCCGAGTTTCATCCCTGGGTTGGGATGATCCCCTGGAGAAGGGAATGGCAACTCACTCTAGTATTCTTGCCTGGAGAATCCCATGGACAGAGGACCCTCGTGGGTTGCAGACCATGGTGTCAAAGAGTCAGACACAACTGAGTGACTAACACACTATGGCTGACAACATCCCTAACCTGAAGAAGGAAGCAGATGTCTAGGTTCAGAAAGCACATCAAACAAGAAGAACTCAAAGTGACCCACACCAAGACATTTTAATCATAATTAAAATGGCAAAAGTTAAAGATAAAAAGAAGAATTTTAAGGTAGCGAGAGATAGAGTCACATACCAAGAAACTCCTATCAGGTTATCAACTGATTTCTCAGCAGAAGCTTTGCAGGCCAGAAGGGAGTGGCGTGATATATTTAAAGTGCTGGAAGGGAAAACCTACAACCTAGGATACTCTGCCCAGCAAGATTATCATGCAGAATTGAAGGAGAGATAAAGAGTTTCTCAGACATGCAAAAACTGAGAGTTCATCACCATTAAACCAACCTTACAGAAAATGTTAGCAACTCTGCTTTAAGTGAAAAAGAACGATTTCAAATCTTAAAAGATGATGCTGTGAAAGTGCTGCACTCGATATGCAAGCAAATTTTGGAAAAGGTCAGTTTTCATTTCAATCCCAAAGAAGGGCAATGCCAAAGAACGTTCAAACTACTGCATAATTGTGCTCATTTCACATGCTAGCAAGGTAATGCTCAAAATCCTTCAAGCTAGACTTCAATAGTACATGAACTTCCAGAAATACAAGCTGGATTTAGAGAAGACAGAGGAACCAGAGATCAAATTGCCAACATCTGTTGGATCATAGAAAAAGCAAGAGAATTCCAGAAAAGCACCTACTTCATTGACTACGTTAAAGCCTTAGACTATGTGGATCACAACAAACAGTGGAAAACTCTTCAAGAGATGGGAATACCAGGCCACCTTACCTGCCTCCTGTGAAACATGTGTGCAGGTTAAGAAGCAACAGTTAGAACCAGACATGGAACAACAGACTGGTTCCAAATTGGGAAAGAAATACATCAAGGCTACATATTGTCACCCTGCTTTTTTAAATTATATGCAGAGTACATCATGCGAAATGCCCAGCTGGATGAAGAACAAGATGGAATCAAGATCGAGGGGAGAAATATCAATAACTTCAGATATGCAGATGATACCACCCTAAAGGCAGAAAATAAAGAGGAATTAAAGAACCTCTTAATGAAAGTGAAAAAGGAGAATGATAAAGCTAGCTTGACATTCAACATTCAAAAACAAAGATAACGGCATCTGGTCACATCACTTCATGGCAAATAGATGGGAAACAATGGAAACAGTGACAGACTTTATTTTCTTGGGCTCCAAAATCACTGCAGATGGTGACTGCAGCCGTGAAATTGATAGACGCTTGCTCCTTGGAAGAAAACCTATGACAAGCCTCAGTTCAGTTCAGTTGCTCAGTCGTGTCTGACTCTTTGCGACCCCATGAATCTCAGCACGCCAGGCCTCCCGGTCCATCACCAACTCCCTGAGTCCACTCAAACCCATGTCCATCGAGTCAGTGATGCCATCCAACCATTTCATCCTCTGTCGTTCCCTTCTCCTCCTGCCCCCAATCCCTCCCAACATCAGGGTCTTTTCCAATGAGTCAACTCTTCGTGTGAGGTGGCCAAAGTACTGGAGTTTCAGCTTCAGCATCAGTCTTTCCAATGAACACCCAGGACTGATCTCCTTTAGGATGGACTGGTTGGATCTCCTTGCAGTCCAAGGGACTCTCAAGAGTCTTTTCCAACACCATAGTTCAAAATCATCAATTTTTCGGCTCTCAGCTTTCTTCCCAGTCCAACTCTCACATCCATACATGACCACTGGAAAAACCATAGCCTTGACCAGACGGACTTCTGTTGGTAAAGTAATGCCTCTGCTTTTTAATATTCTGTCTACATTGGTCATAACTTTCCTTTCAAGGAGTAAGCGTCTTTTACTTTCATGGCTGCAATCACCATCTGCAGTGATTTTGGAGCCCCCAAAATAAAGTCAGCCACTGTTTCCACTGTCTTCCCATCTATTTCCCATGAAGTGATGGGACCAGATGCCATGATCTTAGTTTTCTGAATGTTAAGCTTTAAGCCAACTTTTTCACTCTCCTCTTTCACTTTCATCAAGAGATTTTTTAGTTCCTCTTCACTTTCTGCCATGAGGGTGGTGTCATCTGCATATCTGAGGTTATTGATATTTCTCCTGGCAATCTTGATTCCAGCTTGTGCTTCTTCCAGCCCAGCGTTTCTCATGATGTACTCTGCATATAAGTTAAATAAGCAGGGTGACAATATACAGCCTTGACGTACTCCTTTTTCTATTTGGAACCAGTCTGTTGTCCCATGTCCAGTTCTAACTGTTGCTTCCTGACCTGCATACAGGTTTCTCAAGAGGCAGGTCAGGTGGTCTGGTATTCCCATCTCTTTCAGAATTTTCCACAGTTTGCTGTGATCCACACAGTCGAAGGCTTTGGCATAGTCAATAAAGCAAAAATAGATGTTTTTCTGGAACTCTCTTGCTTTTTCGATGATCCAGCAGGGCAAAGGCTAATGAAGCAGGGCAAAGGCTAATAGAGTTTTGCCAAGAGAACACACTGGTCATAGCAAACACCCTCTTCCAACAACACAAGAGAAGACTATACACATGGACATCACCAGATGGTCAACACCAAAATCAGATTGATTATATTTTTTGCAGCCAAAGATGGAAAAGCTCTATACAGTCAGCAAAAACAAGACCAGGAGCTGACTGTGGCTCAGATCATGAACTCCTTATTGCCCAATTCAGAGTTAAACTGAAGACAGTAGGGAAAACCACTAGACCATTCAGGTATGACATAAATCAAATCCCTTATGGCTATGACAAGCCTAGACAGTGTTTTAAAAAGCAGGAACATTATTTTGCAACAAAAGTCCATATGGTCAAAGCTATGGTTTTCCCTGTAGTCATGTATGGATGTGAGAGTTGGGCCATAAAGAAGGCTGAGCGCTGAAGAAATGATGCCTTTGAACCATAGTGCCGGAGAAGACTCTTGAGAGTCCCTTGGACAGCAAGGAGATCAAACCAGTCATTCCCAAGGGAAATCAACCCTGATATTCATTGGAAGGACTGATGCTGAAGCTAAAGCTTCAATACTTGGGCCATCTGATGTGAGGACCTGACTCATTGGAAAAGACCCTGATCCTGGGTAAGATTGAAGGCAAGGTGAGAAGGGGAGGACAGAAGATGAGATAGTTGGATGACAGCCTCAACTCAGTGGACATGAGTTTGAGCAAACTCTGGGAGATGGTGAAGGACAGGAAAGCCTGGCGTGCTGCAGCCCATGGGGTCGCAAAGGGTCAGTCATGACTGAGCGACTGAACAGCAACATAAGAAAAAATAAGAAAATATACAAAGGGAAAAAAAATCTCAGTGGTAAAAGCAAATATATAGTAAAGGCAGTGGATCAACCACTCAAATGAGTATTAAGAGTAAAGCATAACCATTGCAAAATCAATAATAACTACAGTAAGCATTTAAGGATAGACATGAAGATGTAAAATATGACATCATAACCACAAAACATGTGAGAGAGGGAAGTAAAAATGTAGATCTTTTAGAATGTGTTAGAACTTAAATGACCATCAGTTTAAAACAACTAAATATAGTGTGGGTCAACATATATAAACTTCCACAGTAGCCGTAAATAAAAAATCTACTTTAGATTCACAGAAGTTAAGGAGAAAGGACCCAAACATGGTACTAAAGGAAATAAATCACAAGGGAGAAGACTAAAAGAAGAAGAAAATAACAAGGAAGAACTACAAAAACAACTGGAAAATAAGTAATAAAATGGCAATAGGTATATATCTATCAATAACTACTTTGAAAGTGAATGGACTCTGTGCTCCAATCAAAAAACATAGGGTGGCTGATTGGGTAAAAAGACAAGACTCACCTATTTGCTGTCTACAAGTGAGTCACTTCAGAGCTAAAGACACGTTGACTGAAAGCGAGAGAATGGAAAAAGATATTCTTTGCAATTACAAATGAGAAAGCTGCAAAGTAGACTCTAAAACAAAGTCTCTAATAAAAGACAAAGAGGGGCCCCAACTGTCTGGCACTCACCCTGCACTCAGCATGCTGGACTCTGGTGCAGTTTCCCAAAGCCAGTGGTCACTGTCCATCTATCCCCCTGGTCTTCCCACAGAAGTCTCTTCCATTTTATAAAGCAGGTCTTGTTTGCTCCTTGGGACCTGGTCAAACACCAGCTCTGGGTGGAGGTCACTCTACACCCTTCAAACCCCATGTCCTATGCTTAAAGGCTACATCTTGTTCCTCCTCCTCACAGACTCATCTTCTTTTTAAACATATTTATTGATTTGGCTGTGCTGGGTCTTTGTTGTGGCTTGTGAGATCTTTTAGTTGTGGCACGTGGGATCTAGTTCCCTGACCAGGAATTGAACCTGGGTCCCTGCACTGGGAGTGCGGAGTCTTAGCCACTGGACCATCAGGGAAGTCCCAGAATCATCTTCTTATGTTTGTTGGTTGATTAACCAAACCAGTTAATAAATAAATGAATAAATATATGACTTAATCAACTTGCTAATGTAGAGACTTATGAGGTTTTGTTTCATGAAGTGTTCAAAGTTTATGAGATTGCCTTGTGAGCTGAATCTCTCTTGCATACCAGGAAACAGCCTGGGGAGGGGGAAGAAACCAGGGGAAGAGAGGAGGTTAGTGAGGGCAGAAGGGGCTTGGGAAGTGGGCACGGGTCCGGGGGCCAATGCCCTGTCCAGCACAGCCTGGCAGGGAGTGTCCTTGGGACTAGTGTGAGGAGCCCATCATCTTGGTGATATTGGTGAGTTGGTTCTGCCCTCCCTGTGGGCAGGTGGATTCCTCTGATGATAGAAGACAAAATTTATGGCAGTAACAGTTAGTACATGTATTCTCAATGCAGAGAAATCATAGAAATTTGTTCTCAGGAAGCAAAGCACCTTAGGTTGTTACAATGGTTTATGGCCTTCCATAAAGGAAGGACACAGATGGACAGTATATCTGCAGTATGAAAATGCTATAGGAGGGGGTGATTAAGGGGGGAAAAGTCTAAAAAGGCTTCTTGGGAGAAGGATGGTAATAATAAGAAGGTTAAGAAAAACTGGGCTAATTAATAGATGATCTTGAAGCCAAGGAAGGGGGATTCTGGCCAGAGACACCCTGGAAAATGGTGACCTTTTCTGCATGGACCAAAGGTGTCCAGTTCAGGGGGGAAGCCAGACTGAGGTCAGCCTCTCAGAGGGTCTGGTCCTAAGCCTTGCGCACCCACCTTTTAACTTTGCACACGGCGACTTCTGTGCTCCCTGAAGTCCTCGTTCCAGCCATCCTGCTTGATGAGGTTGACGCTGAGTTAGTGAGGTTGGAAGGTTCAGACTGAAATAAGAGTTGAGGGATTTCCCTGGCGGTCCAGTGGTTAGGATTCCATGCTTCCAATTCTGGGGGTGCAGGTTCAATCTCCCGTTGGGGAACTAAGATCCTGCAGGCCACATGGCGTGGCTAAAAAAACCGTGAAAAAATATAAAATGAGTTGATTTATGAATAAGTCAGCCAGGCAAGAATCTGATTCACAGAGGGCCCTGCACCATTGCCGGGTGAAATCAGCAATGGATGTCATCGTGAGGACCTGTGAGTCCTTCCATCACTGGACTCACGTTGGCCCTGCTTCCCCAGGTGGGGGTGCCCTGGGATGAGGGGGTGAGGTGGGATGGCAGCAACACCACCATGACACCGACTGTCCCCATGTTTTTGTGATCTAGGGATGCCCTCGAGGTTATCAGCTGGAAGACAAGGCCAGCGGAAACTGCCACACACATTGTTCTATGTGCTGAGAACTGGTTGAGCGCTGTGCTCAGTCGTGTCCGACGCTGCAGCCCCCTGGACTGTAGCCCACCAGGCTTCTCTGTCCATGGAATTTTCCAGGCAAGGATGCTAGAGTGGGTTGCCATTTACTCCAGGGATCTTCCTGACCCAGGGACCAAACCTGAGTCTTCTGCATCTCCTGCATTGGCAGACAGATTCTTTACCACCAGTGCCACCTGGGAAGCCCTGAGAATTGGTTATGTTATCCTAAATCAAAGCCCCTTTTATTTGCCTCTGCAAACATGTAATTCTGAAAGTCGCCCCCAAAAAGTTAAAGAAAAAAAAGAACTGCAGAAAAGTGAGAAACTTGCCAAGTTCCTCCCTGCAAAACACTGACGCTGTGTTGGTCTATGGAAATGAACTAGCCATGAGCCCATTTACATATACACTTACGATGATAGAAAATCACTCAATGTCGGCCTCAATAAAGGTGTCAAACCAGCGCTTAGAGACAATCTGTTTGACAGTGGTGGGTGCCCAGGGATTTGCATTCGGATCCTGGTGTTGTAGTCACAGGATGACCATGTGGTATCTCTCTCCTTGAAACCGTGCTCTGCTTGAACTGGTGGGCTCCAGATGCCGTGGTGGGCATGGGTGAGGCCAGGATCGAGGGCTCTGTTCCCCCCAACACCCACATCAAACCACACCAGGAGCTGGGGTGGGGGTACGGGTGTGGGTTCGCCGGCGCTGGCCTGCTCCCCATCAGGGCACATCTCCAACCTTCAGCTGTACCGAGGGTGGGTCAGTGAGGTCATTTTCACAGGAGACCGGCATACTCGATACTGCAGACTGACAAAGCCGTCTTTGCTCTTTTCTACAAATGGAAAAAGCTGGATTGTTTATTTTCTTGCGGGAAGGCTGTTTAGTTCTGCTGGTGAGCATGGAAACTCTCTCCCCTCGTTTCACCCGATCAGCCGTGACGCCCAGGCCGCTTACCGTCTTGTGCTCAGACTGCTGGGCATCTGACAGCGGGGCAGCATGGGGACCACAGTCCCCCAGGTGTTCATCACACACGCTCTGGACTCAGGGACGCCGCGCACAGCTAAGGCTGGGGCTACATGCTGCATAGAGACGCCCTAGAACCTTCTCTACCCATGTTGTGAATGCTGGCAACCAAGCTTATGCGCCCTAAACAGCATATTGGAGGAGTTCTCTCTGGGGAAACTGAGCAGCTCAAAAGAAAAGACCTTCAGATACTGACAATCACGCGTGTCAGATGATAACTACACACCAGCTTGCCTGCGTTGGAGTCCCCTGTCCCACGGGTCCTGCCCACATATAGCTATTTCAACCGCTTCATTTGAGATTTACTCTTAACTAGCAAGAGCAGGCAAAGATTACAAGATGCAGGGGAAAGTTCCCAATGTTAAAGACAGATCGGTAACAAGCAAATGACAAAGACATGAACAGAAAAAAGAACTTGGGGGAATAGAGATGCTATAAGAAGGGCAGAAAACTCCCCCTCCCCCAAACCTTTTTAATTAATAACTTTGAAAACACTGAAGAAAACATAGGCAGAAGTCCTTGCAGAGTATATTACTTTTCAAATAAAATTTAAAAAAGGTGAAACCTTACTAGGAGAGAGATCTTTGTCCTTCCCCATTCTTTTTTCCTGGAATGTAGACACAATGGTTGGAGGTACAGCAGCCATCTTTGGACCATGCAGATGAATGTCACCAGCAAGGATGCTGAAACAGAAAGGTGGAAGGAGCTGGTTTCTGAAGAACCTATTGAAATTATTCTTGCCTTGGAATGTCTATGTCTGAGCTTCTTTTATGTTTTAAAATATATTTATTTAATTAATTTACTTGGCTGCTCTGGTCTTAGTTACAGCACCTAGGATCTTTGATTTTCCTTGCAGCATGTGGGATCTTTAGTTGTGGCATGTGGGATCTAGTTCCTTGACCGGGGATCAAACTTGAGCCCCCCGAATTGGGAGTGTGGAGTCTTAGCCGCTAGACCACCAGGGAAGTCCTTGAGCTTCTTTTTGTGTGAATTAAATGCCTTACTTAAGTCAAAGTAGAAGTTTTCTATTTAAGTGAAAAGGAATATAATCCTAATCCCTTTAACACACATGCTACTTAGAAATATGGAGAAGACACAGCTAAAAGAGTTGAAAGTCCCTAAGACTTGGGGATGGGGAAAGATGGGGTAGAGAGCAGCTGGTTTCCTTTATTGTAAGCTTTTAGAACTATTTTTTCTTTTAAAGTTATATACATGTCTAACTTGGAGAAAAGTAAAAATTAATTAAAAAAGAAAGAAAAGTTGGGGGAGGGGGGAGGGTATTCTGGGCTAAAGGCATGAACACAAGCGTGGGGAGGAGGCTGCAGGAGGTTGGTGACATGGTGGGGAAGAATAAGGATGAGAAAAGAAAGGGAAGCTACAGGCAGCCTTAAAGATTTGGTGCACCAAGCTAGAAAATTCGGATAAAAAATCTCCTGAATGTTAATGAGTTAAATAGTAGCCCAGTGGCCTGGAAAAGCTAATGCATCTGAGTCATTTCTCTGTAAGGGAACTACCCGTTCTCTTGGAAGAGCTGAGGTACAACCAATCCCCATTTAAGCAGTGAATCTGAAGGGGATGACATTTTGACTATGTTTATGATTTTGAGGGGATGACCTATTTCTCCTGTTTCACAGAAGAGATAAGTAGCAAATATGATTATCATTAAACGTGGACAAAAAGAATGGGAAATCTTGTGATTAAGTCTAAGTGCCAAGGAACAAGTGCATTAGACCTGTTATGGGCCCAGCCCTGCGAGCTATGTGACCCTGGGCAAATTCCTTAACTCCTCTGTGCTTCAGTTTCTCCATCTGTAAAATACTATAATAATACCTAACTTAGAGAGGTGTCAGGGGATTTGATGAGTTAATAAATGGGAAGTTCTTAGAACAGTGACCAGAACACATAACAACTGCTGTTTTAGGGTTTGCTATTATTATGGGGTATTCCTTGAGTGTTAAGTGATAATAATACTTGGAATAAAAAACTACATAGGATCCAAATTAGATGGCAAATAATAATATTTTAATATGTAGAAGAGGAATGAAATATATATTACCTATGTTGGCAAATAGAAGACATTAGAAAGCAATCTAAGGACAGTTAATAAGGAACAATTGGGTACATTATCTGTGAACAATGGCCCAATAACATGTCCCATTGTATTAATAGAAAACTGCCTTTGGGTAGAAGATTCCCAGAAAGAAAGTGGGGCTGGACTAGGCTATTGAACTTGACTGGCTGATATGATCTAAATACCATAAAAGGCAAAAGTTATATTTGGACTTGGTAACAAACCCAGGCTGACTTAACAGCACATGGTTCATTATTCCATTTCCTTCTGGGCTCTCCTGGGCTGCAGCTAAGGAAGCCTATTTAGACTTCCTTTTTTGTCACCTTTCCAAAAATCACATGTTGCTGAAAGGAGCACAGCAATCTCGACCTAAAGTTTGGAAAAAAGAGGAATGAGGAAAGCTGACGATAAGCACCCAGACCAGCTTGATGCTGATTTAATGACCTGTGGCTCGTGTTTGGAAGAGAGAGGCTTCGATTATTCTAATTAGTCCAGAAAAGTGGAATAAGACACTGCCAGCAGGGAGAATAGATGTTAGACACCAGGAATAACCCAACCACAAGAATGAATGGGTCAGGGGTTGGTGGCCAGTGGAGACTATGATGCTGGGGATATTATAGGTTCAGACAACCACCCCTCAGGCCAGTTCCAGCATAGACATGAGCTCAAAAAGCTGCCCAGGGAAAGGACTGTGGTTGCTAAGTCCCACAAGCGCCTGTCTGTCCTCCGGGTGCAGACTTCATCTACTGTCTCCAAACCAAGGACTGTAAAGGAGCATAATGACCTTGTCGGTGACGAAAGTCACACTCAGGAGCCTCTCCTTGGAGGTGATAATTCCACCCCACCTTGGTATTCCCGAATGTGCAATGGGAACATTTTCCTCTTCGTCTGTATTCATTCTGTTTCCTGACAAAACCATCTTGGGGGCACTGCCACTGCCAGTAATACCTGTGATCCACGCACACTAGGAGGAAATAGGGAAAGCTGGTGTAGAGCTGGAAACAAAATTAACTTGACCTGTGAAAAGGGCTTGTCACACTGCCTGGTGCCTGTCGCTGTGGGGTCAGATCAAATGTCTGATCAAATGTCCCTTTCTCAGAGCTGTCTTTCCAGTGCTCTTACTGAAGTAGACTCCTGGAGATCTTGTTGGTTGTCCACATGGAATGTTCGATTTCTCAGTCATCATCAGCCTCCCTCACTGAATGCAGGTAAGACCCAGATGTCTAGGTTATGACCAACCTAGACAACATATTAAAAAGCAGAGACATTACTTTGCCAACAAAGGTCTGTCTAGTCAAAGCTATGGTTTTTTCCATTAGTCATGTATGGATGTGAGAGTTGGACTATAAAGAAAATGGAGTGCCAAAGAATTGATGCTTTTGAACTGCGGTGTTGGAGAAGACTCTTGAGAGTCCCTTGGACTGCAAGGAGATCCAACCAGTCCATCCTAAAGGAAATAAGTCCTGAATATTCATTGGAAGGACTGATGCTGAAGCTGAAACTCCAATCCTTTGGCCACTTGATGTGAAGAACATCAGGGAAAAGATTCTGATGCTGGGAAAGATTGAAGGCAGGAGGAGAAGGGGACAACACAGGATGAGGCGGTTGGATGGCATCACCGACTCAATGGACATGGGTTTGAGTCGACTCAGGGAGTTGGTGATGGACAGGGAGGCCTGGTGTGCTGCAGTCCATGGGGTTGCAAAGAGTCGGACATGACTAAGTGACTGAACTGAACTGAACAAAAAAGTAAATCCTTAAGCAGTGTTTCAAATCTGAATGTTAGTAACTTTGTTGTTATTTATTTATTTTTGTTGAGTGTAATTCTTCAATTCTTAGGCTTTTCTCTATGTTTAGAAAAAAAAGTTTACCTTCACCTTTATGCTCCGGCCATACCGTGCAGTTATCTATTCCAAATTTAGATCCAAATCCTTCCTTCTGTCGTCTATATTTATTTCTAAACACAGCTCAAGTTTCAAAACAGCAAATAATTATATTCTTTATCCTCCTCCAACATCTGTCTATGCTTTTGGAACCTACGTATATTTCAGTAATGTTTTTTGAAGATGTCCCCACACCCCTGTCCAAAACGAAATCTCTCAAGTCATTTTTTTCCTTATTTCCTTCTTTTCTCCTCCTTCCCTTCTTTTTTACTCCCTCCCTCCCTTCCTTTCCATTTTTGTGTTTTAGAATACTTCAAGGGAAAATAATCCCTTAATGTCTGTGCAAGGAGACAGAGATATACCTGGATATTTTTATATTCTCTTCTAGACTCTTAAGTCCTGAATCATTGCATTTTTTTGCTTGTTTTTTTTTCCTTCAAATCAGCACCTATTGGTGAATTTTCTCTGTCAAAGCTGAATTAGTCTCCATCATTTAAAATGCCAATCAACCCCTGAGCCAGCTAACTCACTCCCCTTCAAATGAACAACACCCAACCCCCACAAATCTAACCAAAAACCTCTCCAAATAATTCATGTCCTCCTTTTGGGTAAAAGTCAGACAACCCATTTTCCTAATTGGTCTGGCTCTAAATGCCAGATGGAAATTCAGATACAAGCAACTCTTTCAAAATTCTTTTTCTGTAAATATCCATTGTTCTCCAGCTTTTTATTAGATCAAATTCTTCTTATTAGAAAATTCACCTAGGAAACAGCGTGGAGAAGAGTGCTTGGGAGGCCACTGCCTTACCGCCTCCCTGCTGCTCAGGAAGGATGTGGTGTGGATGGTGGGGACCAGGCTGGAGGAGCTGGGGGTGCTGGTGTGATGCTGAGGAATTGAATTGTTGCTGTTCAGTCACTCAGTGATGTCTGACTCTTTGCGACGCCATGGACTGCAGCACGCCAGGCTTCCCTGTCACCAGCTCCCAGAGTTTGCTCAAACTCATGTCCATTGAGTCGGTGATGCCATCCAACCATCTCATCCTCTTTTGTCCCCTTCTCCTCCCACCTTCAGTCTTTGCCAGCACCAGGGTCTTTTCCAGGGAGTCGGCTCTTCACATCGGGTGGCCAAAGTATTAGAGTTTCAGCTTCAGCATCCATCCTTCCAATGAATATTCAGGATTGATTTCCTTTAGGATGAACTGGTTTAATCTCCTGACTGTCCAAGGGGCTCTCAAGAGTATTCTCCAACACCACAGTTCAAAAGCATCAATTCTTCGGCACTTGGCTTTCTTTATGGTCCAACTCAACCGATGCTGAAGCTAAAGCTCCAATACTGTGGCTACCTGATGCAAAGAACTGACTCATTGGAAAAGATCCTGATGCTGGGAAAGGTTGAAGGCTGGAGGAGAAGGGGATGACAAGGATGAGATGATTGGATGGCATCACTGACTCGATGGACAAGAGTTTGAGCAAGCTCTGGGGGTTGGTGATGGACAGGGAAACGTGGTGTGCTGCAGTCCATGGCGTCGCAGAGGGTCAGACACGACTGAACTCTGAATTGAACTGGAAAAACCATAGTTTTGAGGTATTCCCCTAAATCTATCACTAGAATTGGACAAGCCCCACTGGACCTTGTCTGGTGGTGGAAATCCTTGGAGGCAGAGATGCCGGGATTTCATGTAGAATGAAGATAGCCATAAGCTAATAAAAGGGTATAAGGCTGGGACCTGCCTTCCAGCTGCATAGTACTGTATACAAGATCGAGATGTTATTTCTTTTACTTATCAAAGAATATGAGAAAGGGCTGCTGCTGCTGACTGTGGGTTGGGATGGGGAAGGAAGGCCAATCCTTTCAGCTTCTTTTTGGAACCCCCACCCATGAGGAGCCTCCTGAGATAGAATTTGGGTGGAGACCATGCTGGAGTTTGGGCTTGTTGGCACATTGACAAGAGTCTGAGGTGTTTGCCCGAGTCTACAGAGGGGCCAGGCAGGGTGGGAACATCATCACTGGAGGGAAGAGATGCTTCTGGGTTTCACCATGGATGCTGGGCTTTGTCTTCTTGGTTAGCTGATCTGGTCCTGGAAGCTGTGTTATTAACAATTTCCGTAAGGCGTGGAGAACCTTGGAATCTGTCTAGTAGTTTCACCCATATGCAGCTCAAGTGGGTGGTGAGGCATGCTGTTTCCTTTTGCTGGGACACCAGGAGAGCCCCAATGCTCTGGGCAGGGTCCCACAGCCCATGGCAGAGATGGAGGGGGTGGTGGAAATATCAGGGCTGGGAGTGAGGGGGAGTAAGCCTGTAGCAGGCACGGAGCAGGGCTGGAGGACCAGGAGTCTCAGATTGACAAAGGCAGGCCACAACCAGGGCAGCATTTATTACAGCTGATGTGACCTCGATCTGTCCCCATAGAGGGGGAAACTCTGAGGAATCCAGAGTTTCACCCATACTCTAACTATTGCCCACTATACACTCTATGTCCGTACTTCTCTGGCGGCTCAGACGGCAAAGAATCTGCTTGCCAATGCAGGAGACACAGGAGACGCGGGTTCGATCCCTGGGTCGGGAAGATCCCCTGGAGAAGGGAATGGCAATCCATTCCAGGATTCTTGCCTGGAGAATCCCATGGACAGAGGCGCCTGGAGGGCTATAGTCCATGGGGTCATGAAGAGTTGGACGTGACTGAGTGACTAACACTTTCACACTCTATGTCTAGATGCCTTTTAAAGAAATATTTATTTTTACTTTTGGCTGTGCCGGGTCTTGGTTGCTGCACGGGCTTTCTCTAGTTGCGGCGACCGGGGGCTGCTCTTTGTTGCAGTGCTGGGGCGTCTCATTGTGGCGGCCTCCCTTGCTGCAGGGCACCAGCTCTAGGGTGTGCAGGGCTTTAGTCGTTGTGGGTCACGGGCTCCAGAGCGCAGACTCCGTAGTTGTGGCTCATGGACGTAATTGCCCCTTGGCATGTGGGATCTTCCCGGATCAGGGATTGAACTCATGTCCATTGGCAGGCAGAGTCTTAACCACTGGACTTCCAGGGAAGTCCTAGATGCATTTTTGGTCCAGACAGTGGTCAGCCCCTGCATCTCACTCTGCTGCACATGAGTGTAGGCATTGATTAGATGGGCTTTCAACCAGCTTCCCATAATATTCACCGAGCTTGTTCTCCTTGCTACTTGGCCTTCCCTTCTCCTTCTCACCAACTCATACCACTCTGCCAGGCACTTACCCCAGCCTGGCTGGGCTTTGGGGGCACATCTGCTATCACACAAATGTGCTGTTCCAATCCACGCCCTGGGTGGTTTTCCTGAACCAAGCAGAGCCATTAGATACCAAAATCAACAAGCATAGAGCTCTTTGGACAAAGCTCAGCAGACCTGACATGTAACTGTGTGTATCTCCAAAGAAGATTGGGTAAACCAATCAGTTTACCAAAATGTGTTAGGGTTTCAACTCTGGTCAAATCAGTAAGTGTATTTGAGAGTCAGCTGTGGGTCAGACACTGACCTAGATGCTGTCAACTTACGAAAATATCTTTGATTATGTTCTTAGACACTAGTTATTCTTCAGAAAGGTATAGAAATTCTTTATTCTAAAATGCCATTGTTGATGTGGAATATCTTTTTCCCTTGCATTATATACATTTTTGCTGATGCATGGGAAAATTATTTAAACATTTGCTCACTTCTGATCACTTCATTGGAAACCTTCATTAATCCTAATTTTTTAATATGAAATTTTACTTCTCATAGTACAGGATTGTGTTGTTTGCAAGTAATGATTTTCCTTGTTATTTATAATATTTATTTCTCTTAATAAAATTCATAAGCATTTTGTAACTCACTGAAGACTTTTTTCCCCAAATGATTAAATGTGCCAACATTTACTTTACTTCCATCAGAACTAATCTGATATATATGGGTAGGTAGGTAATAGTATGTAATCATGAAATGTGTTCTGCAGTGGTTCAACAAAATTAAATTTTATTTCTTGTCAGAAAAGCATATACTCCAGCATGTGAAATACTTTTGGAAGCTATGTTTATATACACAACTTTACCAAAAAAGAGGCTTAATAAAAGTTTCACTGAAAATTTGATTAAGTGGCATATGCATATAAACTTTTATAGTCTTTGCCTTTTAAACCTCAAATAGACTTTGTAGAAAGTTTAATCGTCCCATTGAGAATTTGTTAAATGTGTCAGGCTCTTGGGCATTAGGTGACAAGGCTTGACTCTGAGGGCAGGGTGGACTGGGTCCTGGGAAAGTAAAGAGGAGTCTCTGCACTAGGTTCTTCTGGAAGATGGGGGAACTGTGGTCCATAGAGATGACACCCACCCAAGATGGAATCCTGGCCTGACCAGCAGATAACAGAAGGGAAGGCAGTTTACTATCGTTTAGTGTTGATCATGAGTTCCCAAACGCTGTGAACAGGAGGTGTTGTTGAACACAGACCTTTTCAGGATTCTTTATATATGTGCCCATTGTCTCTCTATTTCTGCCTGGCCCTAGACCTACCCTTCATTGCTTACTCTGTGATGGTGGAGCTGGGCTTTGTGAGCATCTCCGGTTAGCAGCTGGCACATGGCTAATGCTCTGTCAGTAGAAAGTAGGATGAATATCACTTCCTTGTACTTGTATGAATTTTTTTTTTTTTTGGTGTGATTCCTTTTTTTTTTTTAAAAATCATACTGTGGCAGCAAGATGACACAAGGGGAGTAAAGTCTAGTGATGCTCACCTTGCTAGACATTGCATTTCAGAGGCATCCCTGCTGGTGGGTCTAACAGACACCCCAGTGGCTGGCTTCTCAGCCTTGAGGTTCCTGCATCCTGGTGGAGGGTTCCCTGCTTGCCAGTCCAGCTGCAGTTCCTGGCTTGTAGTGTGGTCCGCCAGCACCCCTGTGGGACGCCCTCAGCTTGCCAATCCCAGGCCATGTTACCCTGTCTTGTAACCTTTGTCCCACCACTGTGGTCAGCTCTGACTCAGGTGAGCCCAGAGAACCTCTCCACCATCCTGTGGGCTGCCAGTACACTTCTTCCAATGACATCTGAACCCCAGCTTTCAGGAATGGGGTGGTCTTGTATTCAAGTTTGTTTTTTCATTAGACATTCTTCATCCCATGGATGAAGTTCTCTTTATCCCTTTATAGTTTAGAGTTCTATTTATCCCTTTAATCTCCTGTTATAGTCGATAATCCTTCATATTAAAGATTTTATGTTAAAGTTATTGTGTGGTTTCTGTTTTATAGTTAGACCCTGATACAAGATGATTGTAGAATAATTGATAGAAATACCAAGTTTGCTCCTCTGTATATGTTACTTCCTTCTTGTTCGAGGCCTAGCATAGAAGGAGTTCTAGGGTCCTGGTCCTGACAGGTGTCAGCCCTCAGAAACTTGTTCCCGGTGGGACTTGGTCCCAGCACCTGATGGTACTTAAACTCACTGAAGATTTCCACACTTAACAAAATCACTGGGGGGAATGGATAAGAACTGAAGATATAACATTAGCACTGCTTGTGGGTGAGGGGAACCTAGAGAAGAATGGCTTGAATTTCCTGCTGATCCAGAGGGATGGGAACTCAGAATTGCAATCAAGTTGATTAAAAGAAAAGAAAGAAACCTGACTTTTCCAGTTAATCAGTTTTATGGCAGTTGTAATTTTTTATCTCAAATCATGGAAACAAATATAACTATAAAAGTTGATATGAATTCAGTAATGTCTCTACAAACTTACATTTTATTATTTATAAAGTGTGGACAAACATGAAAAAAGTGGTGTGTGTGTGTGTGTGTTATATATATATATATATATATATATATATGTATATATATATGTATATATATATATATACATATATATATATATATAACTTTATTGATTCATCATTTAGTCCATAGACATGACGATTTCCTGCCCGAGGGTGACAACTCCACAACTCCACTGGGATCAGAAGCTCACAGATCTGGGGCTGTCCATATACTATGAGAATGGAAATAATACTGATTGTCACCTGCCAGATAATACATAATATTGAGATTGTAGTATCTTTTAAAAACTCTTAACAAAAAAAATGCAGAAACCTGGCTTTCACTTACAAAACCTTCAACTCCACACTCTATTTCTCTTTGTCCATATTTTGAAAGGATAAACAGTTCTTGTTTATTAGTTTTGTTTTTTTTTTTTTTTTTGCTCTGAAACATTGTTCCTTACAGAAGATGCTATTTGGGACGAAATGCACTGACCCTGCCTGAGCAGATAAAATACCAACCCACTGCATGAGTATTTGGCTGCTTGCCCTGAAACGAGTCTGCGTGTGTGTGTGTGTGTGTGTGTGTGTGTGTGTGTCCTCAGTCACACCAGACTTTTTGCAACCCCATGCAGTGTAGCCCATCAGCCTCCTCTGTCCATGGGATGTTCCAGGCAAGAATATTGGAGTGGGGGTTGCCATTTCCTTCTCCAGAGGATCTTCCCGACCCAGGATCAAACCTGTGTCTCTTGCGTCTCCTGCTTTGCAGGCAGATTCTTTACCACAGAGCCACTCAGGAAGGGGGTGATTCAGGGCAAACAAAAGGTCCTAGCACTTCATCCTCTACCCAGCTATCTCTCATCCCTGAATTTCTCCCTGGAACTACTGCTCTCAGGCAAACTTTCTGCTTCTCTACCTCTCATATTTTAATATTAAGATGCTAATATTGATGAAGATGGGAGTTACTGTTTCACTTTTCTGGGAGCCAATCACTATACACGCCTATTTGGTTTCATAGTGTTGGTCTGGCACCATAAATTAATCCAGAGAATTGAAATGTCCACGGGAAATTGGAAATGAAGAAAGTAAATACAACTTGAGCTCTAAAAGCAGTTTGTTTAGCAAAATCAGGAAATAAAGCATATCGCTTTAAGCTTGATGGAACAGAATAAAGTGATAACACTTTGGCTTCTTAACTTTCATTTCTTCTGCTCTGCCCTTTGACCATGAACTTGTGACTTAATGTCTGTGGGCCTGAGAGCCCCTGGCCAATGAGAATGTTCGACTTCTGCCAATTTTCAACTTCTTCCCTTCCATTCCCTCCAGGCCCTGTGAGATTCAGTCTTTTGCCTTGTGAACCTACTGTTTGGCTGAACTGGAGAGGGACTTCACTTTGGTGTTGGAAAGAATTTCTTGAGTGAATTCACTTTACTGATCCAGGAAATAAGGATTTGGGCCTTCAGTTATGTGACTTATGGGGATATTAGGCATCCCAGTGGCTCTTTTGGTCCAGTATGGGTATCTGGAAATTATATGTCAATTCCCACCCTCATTATGGAGCCTGAGGTCTCCTGGCTTCACCACTGGGAGACATGGTGACTAAATAAACAGTCACTGAAGAATGATGAATAGAAGGAAAAACAAGCGACCTCATAAAATGGGAGAGTGAAGGGAAAATGGAACTTTTACATTTTGCTATCTTTTTTCCTCTTGGACTTTCACCAAAAACTGAGTTTCCTTAGTGCCAAAGTTTTCATAATTCTATGTAACGACATGAGAAAAATCACACTATATGACTCTTCCCTAGTTAAACACAGACATCTATATGCACTCTCAGAAGCAGGCACTGGGATGTTTGTGTCTATTCTTAGATGGAAAAACTGTGACCGCAGAGGGTGGAATTAACAGGAGTCAAGGATGGAAGCTTTCCTCACTCATCTTTTATAATAATGAGAACATGAACAACCTAAAGCACGAGTTGAAACTGGTGATTAGCTGAGGTTTGGGAAAGGCGTCCATTGGGGGTTTCCATTTGCTTATTATGGTCTCTGCTTTCCAGCCATGGACCCCTGGCAGTGGGCACCCTCTGGACCTCTATCCTTCAGTCCATCCTGGACTACGCATTCATGCCTCCTTTCCACCCTCCTCTCACTTGCCGGCTATTGCTTCTTCTTGGTGAACAGGGAATGTCTGCTCAGCTTGAACTTTGAACAGGATTAACCGAGGTTGGGTCAGATGAAACATGCTCCAAAGAAACCTGCATGTTTGGCAAAAGGGAACAAAAAGTGAGAGATGTTGATTTTGTTTTCCAAGGAAAAAACCACACAGCACTTTCTGGTTGTGGAATAAGAGTTGTAGGAACTGGCTCCAAGCACACGTTCTTGACCGTGTTTCTGAGCATCCTGGGGTCTTCTACGGACTCAGCCAAAACTTGTCCAGGGGCCTCCCCGGCTTCAGTCTCACCGCCTGTGAGAAGCAAGAGCGTGAAGCTCAGGGCTCACGGCAGATGATGATAAGGCGGCGAGGCGTGTGCTTGCGTGACTTGCCTGACAACTCTGTTTCCCTTCTGAGTCTCCACACTTCCCACAGAGACTTAAGACTCTGGCAAGTGTGTGATCAGGCCAGCCCAAGAAGTCCCTGGTTTGAATGTTCAGTGTAAATGTTCCTCAAAGCATAGTCGAACTTGTTGGGTCATGAGTTCTAGTGTTAGGTATTTATTATTTATTTGGCTGCACCCGGATCTTAGGGGCAACAGGCTGGATCTTCAGTTGCGACACGTGGGCTCTAGTTTCTTGACCATGGGTCAAACCCAGCTCCCCTCCACTGGGAATGCGGAGTCTTAACCACTGGATCACCAGGGAAGTCCCACAAGTTCTACTTTTAGATTTGAGGAACGTGGTTATAGGGCTTCCAGCAGGAGGGTAGCCGCGGGGTGGGGGCTATCCCGTTGACCTAAGGTATCCCATTCCCTTTAGATCCTGAACTTGGCTGTTTGCTTCACCCAGTTACCTAAGGGCCTCCCAAGTGGCGCTAGTGCTAAAGAACCTGATGCCAATGCGAGAGAGGAGAGACATGGGTTCGATCCCTGGGTCGGGAAGATCCCCTGGATGAGGGCATGGCAACCAACTCCAGTATTCTTGTCTGGAGAATCCCCAAGGACAGAGGAGCCTAGCAGGCTACAGTCCATAGAGTTGCACAGAGTTGGACATGACTGAAGTGACTTAACACACACACACACACACACACACACACACACACACACACAGAGCTACCTAAGGTGCTGGGGTTGAGAATGGTTTGTTGGGTCAGCTTGCAGGAGGATTCATATTTATAACAGGTAGTCAACTTCTCAGCTGAAAGGTAACCAAGTGTTTTGTGTTTTCAACTGTGGGTTACACACGTGAGCAGAAATCCAAATGTGTGAAAACTTTTCAAACTCTTTCTTTGTTAGGATGATGATTTGAGGGGTTCGAAGATTAGATGTGACCTGAACATGAGTCACATAGGCGGAGGCTTTGGTCAGATCCTCTTTCTTGATGCCAGGGATCCTGCCTAAGTTTCATGATTAAAATGTGAAAAGCTCCAAAAGACGCGATGAATTGAAGATTCACTATGAACTTGCTGATGTGAGCCTAGCAGGAATCTCTCAACAGAAGCAGCCTAATGATATGTCTGGATTCCTGTAACTAAGTTCTGGAAGCAAATAGCTCTAGATGGCGAGGGTTAGTTAGGTCATGTATGTTACTTATTTGAAAAAAACCCAAAAAACATTTTTTTTTTTTTTTTGGAAGAGAGGTTGCCCAAACGGTATCTATCCTGAGGCAGTGGTTTTCTAACTCTTTATCCTTCAGATTTTTTCCCCCTTAAATGAAATGTTACTCAGAATAACCTAGTATTAAAACAGAGCTGCCCTAGTTGAAGACTGAGTTGGGAGCGGAGTCCTTACTCTTGGTTTTTTCCCTCCTTGAAGCAGTCTGTGAGAGCTTCTGAGGAACTGCTAGTCTCTTAAAGAATGGTTGGGAATGTCATTGAAACAGAAGGCTTTTTGGAGTCTGCCTGGTACATGCTAATTTGACTTCTATTGGGCTTGTCAAGTAGCCTTTGAGTCTACTCAAAAGATGGCCCCTGGAATCCTCCAGCCTCTAATACATTCAAAGAAATACTACCCTTGGCCATAAAATGACACTGTACCATTTTTAACTGAGGAAAGAGTCTCACTCAGCCTGCGTAGGTGTTAAGAGGAAACCACCTCTCTAAGCCAACACATGTAGGAAAACACAGTTGTATCCTAATTGACTTTCCTGTTTCAAAACATGGTAGAAGGCAGGTTGGTGCCTCTGAGATGCAACGTGCAGGCAAATGAAGCAGCTGAACCTTACGTCCCGAGCTGTTCACTGCTGTGTGAGCTTGAGGGGTGGATAATACATATTTTCCTCTTTTCGTCAAAGGCCTGGGCTGGGCCAGATGACACTTGGAAGCTGACCTCAGAAGGCTGTTTGGAAGGCTGGTTTGTATCATATGATGAAAGTTGTGGGGATGATCACAGACCAGTTGTTTACTGTGCCAAGCTGGGTCTCCATAGCTCTAAATTCATTCCAATGTAATTGAAAACATGTGCTCCAATATGCATTTTCTTAAGGTTCAAAATTTCCTGGTGATGTGTTTTCCATACCGTTTTGATTTAAAAGCAGAAAATGAGTTTTGGCTGTGGCCGAAAACTTGTGTGTCTGTATATAAGTGTTTTAAAACAAATCTTTTAAGAACAAAAGTCTTGAAGAAGAGAACCAAAGACAGATCATAGTCCTGAGAATTGAGGCAGGTGAAGAGCCCAGAGGAAAAGGCTAAAAGTAGAACCTCTCAATGCAAAATGATGAGTTTTGTCTTTGCAGGTTGTAATTTAGTATGCCCTCACTCCCCAAGAAGTATCTTCTATTTAGACATTATGTCTGTGATGTCTACAAAGAGGAGAAAGGAGCATCAGCCTCTGCTCATCCTGTACAAGCTTCCACCTGTAGCAGAGACCCCCATCTCCAATGCCTCTGGGGACCAACCAGGTCAATTAAGTGAGTGATACCAGCCTGGGGCCACCTGGACACTAGTGCTTATTTTTTTAATTAATTGATTATTTTTTAATTGGAGGATAGTTGATTTACAATATTGTATTGGTTTCTGCCATATATCAACCTGAATCAGCCAAAGGTATACCTATGTCCCCTCCCTCTTAAATCTCCCTCCCACCTCCTACCTCATCCCACCCTTCCAGGTCATCACAGAACATTGAGCTATGTTATAGTATGTTATAGTAGGTTCCCACTAACTATCCATTTTACACATGGTAGTGTATATATGCCAATCCTAATTTCCCAATTCTTCCCACTCTCCCCTTCCCCACCCTCTCTCTTTTTAAAAACATTTTTAAATTTTTGGCTGAGCTGCATGGCTTTCAGGATCTTATTTCCCGGAGCAGTGATCAAACTCTCAACCTTCGTGAAAGCATGGAGGACCTAACCACTGGACCACAGGGAAGTCCCCCATCACTTCTTCACCAGCCTTCTGACCTCACTAAACTCCCCTCTCTTTCTCATATTGGATCTGAACCAGTTACTCATTTAGACTTGGCTCCACTCGAAAATGAACCTCTCTCATGATCACCAGCCACCTTCAAGAAGAGGGACCCCACCCCATCTCCTACCTCATCCTCGGGTACTGCCCAGTTAGGTCCGCTGCCATTATCACTTGGGAGAGTGAGGCCAGACAGGGAACAGACAGGGGTTTGTCCAGCTGAAGGTGAGCATCCAGAAACAAATAGGATGGGGGGAGGTGAGAGTCATAGGTCAAATGTTCTAACTGTGGCAGGAGAAGCTCTGTCTCCTTATGGGGTGATACCAGACCCGCCAGGCCAACAGATACAACCGTCCAGGCCCACAGGTACCCAGCTTCAGGAGGATGGGCAGGGCCTGAGGGGTCTCCTGCCTTTATCCCTTGTGGCTGAGGCAGGGATGGGTGATGCCTGAGATCAGGAGAAAACTCTCTGAAGTGGGTAGAGGAAACAGTACCCACTGTCTACCCAGGGCGAAGAATAATGTCTGTTCCCTCCAGCCAGACTGAAAAAGCTCGTAACTCATGGAGAATTGGATACAGTACGCTGAAGGATCTGATTACAAGGTTGCTCATTGATCACAATAGTGGGGAATAATTAATTCTAGACTAAACACTGTTTTGGTCTTGCTTGATAAGCCTTAAATGCAAGACCCAAAAGGATCAAGCAGATTCTAAGAAATCTAATTGCATCCCAGAACAAACTTAAAGAAAACTTATGGGCATACAAAAATAGACACTACCTAATGAATTAGAATTTGAAATATGTGACACCTAATTACAAATTCCCAAGCATGCTAGGAAGAAGGAAATGCAACTCATAATGAAAAATCAATCAATTAAAAATAACCCAGAACTGACTATAATCAGATTAGAATTAACAAAGATATTAAAGACTAATATTACTGTTTTCTGTATGTTTGAAAGTTAGAGACATGGAAATTATAAAAAACTATAGTATAGCTTCTAGCGATGAAAACTGCAATGTCTCAGATGAAAAATACACTGGATGGGACTCATAACAAATAAGATATTATAGAAGAATGGTTTAGTGAACAGATTGAAGGCCCAGAAATAGAAACCATGAAAAAAATGATTTTAATTTCCCACTTTCTTTTTAAAATTTATTTTAAATTGAAGTATAATTGCTTTACAATATTGTGTTGGTTTCTGTCATACATCAGCATGGTTGAACCATTGGTATACATATGTCCTGTCCTTTTTGAACCTTCTTCCACCTCCCACCCCACCCCACCCCTCTAGGTTGTTACAGAGCCCTGGAAACAGTGCAAAATTTGCTAGCCTTCAGAATTGTATGACAGTAAGTTTCTGTTGTTTAAGCCACTTGCTTTGTTACTCTTTGTCACAGCAGCCCTGGCAAACTAGTACCATTTTCAATTAAGTTGAAGAGATTGTTGGATCAGATAAAAAGTGAGACAGAACTGTATGCTGTCTACAAGAAGCACACTTTAATTATAAATTGACAAATAGGTTAAAAGTGAAACTATGAAAAGAGATATATCATGCTAACACTAATCAGAAAGCAGGGGTGACTACATTAATAACAGACAATATGGATTTCAGAACAAAGTAGATTAACAGAAATAAAGAAGGTCATTTCATAACGATAAAGGCGTTAGTTCATTAAGAGGTCATTACAATCATAAACGTTTATGCACCTAATAACTGAGCTTCAATATATATAGTGCAAGAACTGGTAGGATTGCAAAGAGAAATAGCCAGCTACAATCATGTCAGAGATTTCTTTTTCCCTAAAAGAATATTTGTTTTTGGCTGCGTTGGGTCTTAGTTGTGGCACACAGGCTCTTCCTTTGGGCGCATAGGCTCTCTAGTTGATGTGCTTAGTTGCCTTAAAGCATGTGGTATCTTAGTTCCCCAACCAGGAATGGAACCCATGTCCCCTGCATTGGAAGGTGGATTTTTTTTTTTAATTTGGATCATTTATTGAATTTGTTACAATATTATTTCTGCTTTATGTTTTGTTTTTTTGGCCATCAGACATGTGTGATTTTAGCTCTATGCCCAGGGATCAAACCACACCCCCAGCATTGGAAGGCAAAGTGCTAACCCCTGGGCCACCAGGGAAGCCCTGGAAAGTTGATTCTTTCACTCAGAAGTTCCCATGTCCAAATTTTCAATGTCCCTCTCTCAATAATTAATAGAACAAGTAGACAAAAAACTGCCAAGGGTATAGAAGCGGACCTGAGCAAACACTATTAGCCAACTTGATCTGACTAGCATTCTACATAACCACATCAGTGTACACATTCGTTTCAAGTGAACGTAGAACAGTACCTAAGATGGACCATGTAAGGGGCCCTAAAAGAAGTCTGAATACATCGATGAGAATTCTAGTTATACAGTGTATGCTCTCTGATCATAACAGAATTATGTTAGATGTCAGTAACAGGAAGGTCTCTGGAAAGTTCCTAGGTGTTTGGCAATTAAACAACACGCTTGTAAAAAAAAACTCTGGGATCAAAGAAGTGTTCAAAAGAGAAATTAGAAAGTGCTTTTCACTGAACTAAAATGAAAATGCAATATATAAAAATTTGTGACTTGCCAATAATTCAGTACTTACTAGGAAATTCAGAGCACTAAATGCCTATATTTCGTAAAGAAGAAAATTCTCAAAATCAATGAATTCTACTTCCTATTTAGGAAACAAGCAAACAAAAAGAGCAAAATAAGTAAGCAGAAGAAAGGAAACTATAAAAATTACTGAAATAAACATCAAGAACAGTAGAGAATATTAATAAGCCAAAAACTGCTTCTTTGGGAAAATCAATCAAATTGATAAACCTTAGTCGTACTGATCAGGAAGAAAAGAGAGCAGACAGAAATTGCCAATATAAAAAAATGAGAGATGTGATATTGTTACAGATTCTACAGATACTAGAGGATAATGGAAGACTATTCTGAGCAATCTTATTCTAATAAATTTGACAACTTAAATGAAACGGATACTTTCCTTGAAAGACACAAGCTATCAAAACCACCCAAAAAGAGACAAATCACCCAAACTGTCCAATGTCTATTTAAAAAGTTGAATTTATAGTTATAAACTTCTCCCAGATGCTTCACTCAGGAACCATACCAAACATTTACAGAAAAATTATGTCAATTCTACCTGAAGTCTTCCAGACAATTGAAGAAAAAGGAAATAATACTTCACAAGTCATTCTATGAGGCTGAAAAGTGAGAGTGTTAGTTGTTTAGTTGTGTCTGATTCTTTGCGACCCCATGGACTGTATTCTACCAGGCTCCTCTGTCCATGGAGTTCTCCAGGCAAGAATACCGGAGTGGGTTGCCATTCCCTTCTCCAGGGGATTTTCCTGACCCAGGGATCAAACCCAGGCCTCCCACATTGCAGGGGGATTCTCTACTATCTGCGCCACCAGGGAATCATTATGAGGTTAACACTACCTTCTATAAATGGTGGGGACTCCCCTGAGGATCCAGTGCTTAGACTCTGTACTTCCAATGCAAGCGGCTTGAATTCCATCCCTGGTCAACGAACTAAGCTCCTGCATGGCCAAAAAAAAAAAAAAAAAAAAAGAAAAAGATAAACAATAATAAAACCAGACAAAGACATTATAAGGAAAGAATATTATCATGAGAAGAGTTGTAAAAATTCTCAACACAATTTTAGCAATTATATATTAAATTGAATAATACATTTATTCCAGGAGTGCAAAGTTGTCATGAAACCTGAAAATCAATCTATGTAATTCACAAACTTAAACCCCTTCCCCACAAAACAAACCAAAACCAAGCCGTATTTTCACCTCAGTAGACTGAGAGAGAGCATTTGATAAATTCAATAGCCATTTACAATAAAACCTCTCAGTTAACTAGGAACAGAAGGAAACTTCTTCAGTCTGATAAAGGTGTGTATTTAAAAGAACCGCTTCTTTTTTCATCTGCCTTGTAGTCAAGTACCCCACAGAGCTATGGATCTAGTGGAAGTAGCACAAGTTTCTGCTTCAGATGCAAAAGTTCAAATCATAGCCTTCCTACTGCTACGATCATGCACATGGTCAATAGACTCTCTGAGCCTGCATGTTCTTGATTTTAACACAGAGATGCCATACAAGCAAGTTGTGCTATGCCACTGCCCAGCACTGCTTGCACACATTAAAACTAGTGCCCTTTCTTCCCTTTTTCTTAACTGGTTCTGATGAGGGTGAGGTTGGTCCAGGGCAGCAGTTTTCAGCATCTTTCTTAGCCATGAGTATTTTCTGCAGACCTGAGATGCAAAATGCATCAGGAGGTTTGCTCTGGTGGACTGCAAGAGCTCTCATTTCCTCCTTTTTGGAAGGATCTGGTGGAGTGGAATGGAGAAGAGGCTAGGAGGCAATCAGAGGAACATAAGACACCTCTAAATCTGCAATTAGGCTCTTTTTGGAAAAACCCAACCAGGTTTTTGGCAATAGATTATCACTCCGGGCTTGTAGGACCATGGGTGTCCAGGCTCAGGTTTCTAGCTAAAATTGCATTTGAGTGTGGAACATGGGGGGAGGTTAATCCATCAGAACAAGATCTGTCTGATTCAGCAGCCGGGATGACCTCTAAGTTCTGAAGTGCTCCAGCTAGAAGGCACCTTGTGCTCTTCAGGGCTCAGCTGCCCAAGGTCACAGTTACACCAAGGCCAGTTAGTTATTTGCATGAGATTAGTTTCATCCCTTGCCAGCCGCGCTGTTACACCATACTTAGCAATCAGGAACTATTTGGAGTTCGTTTTGCCAGAGGCTGATGTTTCATGCGTGGTCTTTATTGATTCTGAAGGCAATGTCAGCCTTCCAAGGAGGCTTGTTAGCCCACGTTCAAGAGGAGAGAACTTGATGAGGGGGCCGGCAGTGCCCCTGCCAGCCAATGAGTGCATTTTGTCAGGTGCTGGATTTTATGATACACATGAGAACGTTAAAATTGCTGAGAACCTGGCAGTTGAAGCTGGAGGTCCGAGAGATGTTGGCATAGCAGCCATGAGAACCAGAACAGACATTGTCATCAACTGAACACACACACACACACACACACACACACACACACACACACACACGGTCATGAAGTCTGGGGAGAAGCCAAGGAGAAACGAGGTGAAGAAGGACTTGGAAAGGGGTGGTTATAATGTGAAATAAACTGTTTTATGCCAGAAAGGATCAAGGTACCTTGTTTGACAGGATCAGGTGTGTAGCATCAAGGGCAGTCAGGGTTGAAATGCGAGATGAAATTTGATAGAAGGAAGAAAATGAATAACATTGGAAACATTCAAAACACTACATCAAGTTTTAACCCTGGTACCACAGCGCAGAACCTAAAAGTCATGTCAGACATTTAAAAAAATTTTTTTGAAGTCTAGTTGATTTACCATGTTGTATTTGGTTCTGATGTACAGCAAAGTGATCCAGTTACACATATGTATATATTTTTTCATATTCTTTCCCATTATGGTTTATTACCGATATCGAATCTAGTTTCCTGTGCTCTCCAGTAGGACCTGGCTGTTTTTCCATTCTGGGTATAGTAGTTTGCACCTGCCAACCTCAAACTCTCAATCCATCCCTCCCCTACAACCCTTGCCTGCTGGGTTGCAACCACAGTCTGTTCTCTAGGTCTGTAAGTCTGTTTCTGTTTCATAGATGTGTTTGTATTTTATTTACTTATTTGTTTGTTTATTTATTTATATATAGGCTGCATCTCGCAATTTGAGGGCTCTTAGTTCCTCCAGGAGGGATCGAACCAGGGCTTCAGCAGTGAAAGCGCCAAGTCCTAACCACTGGACCACCAGGCAAGTCCCATCTGTGTTATAGTTTCGCTTGCACATATTATAAGTGATATCACCCGGTGTTTGGCGTCAGACATTTTTATCCTTGAGCGCTTTCAGCCTCCGGCCGGGGAGGCTTCTCACGGCCCTGCTCCGTGGGTACCCCACTGGTTACCATCTCACTGCCTCTGACTCTGCCTCCCCCGACTCGCATCCTTGCTTCCTCTCCTCCCCTCCCGCCTTCTCTCGTCTCCTTGTCTGATCTCTGGTTCCCCCACGGTCCCCCCCCCACCCCACTGTGCCTGTCTTGGTGGCCCAGGCTTCTCCACGCAGATATTCCACTAGATCCTCACCTTCTACTCAGAGCAGATCGTGAGGCTTACCTCCCTCCCTCATGGAATTCTGGCTCTGGTTCAGATAATAAAAATTCCCCTTGATGACACTGAACCTGCATCTTCTGAGGAGTGTGGGTTAGACAGTTCTGTGTGATAAGTGACTTGGCCTCTGTCTGCAGGGCACTGTTTCCAGGTGTGGCCTCTAGGTTTTACCCCCTGGATGACTTGAGCATAGCTTTACACTCACACTTGACAAATCTTTGGAGCCATACAAATAGTTTGCATTCACTGGTGTTCCAATGTCCCCACCCATGAAACAGGGTCCTGTGTGCGCTCACTTGTGTCCAACTCTTTGCGACCTTGTGGTCTGTAGCCCACTAGGCTCCTCTGTCTGTGGGATTTCCAAGAATACTGAGTGGGTTGCCATTTCCTTCTCCAGAGGATCTCCCTGACCCAGGGATTGAAACTGAGACTCCCATGTCTCCTGGATTGGCAGGTGGATTCTTATCCACTGCGTCACCAGGAAAGCCCAAAGTGGGGATGCTAACAGTTATTACAATGTATTTACTCTACATTTTGATCTGAAGACAAGAAGCTAACATTATCACTGACTCACATGCCTAAGTGGTACTGCTCACCATTTTTGTTTTTTATTCTTGTGATTTTAAGAAGAATCATTTTTCCTATGACCAGTATTTTCCTAGAAAACTTGTAGTCCAAATACGTGCGCTATTCAGTCACATTATCCATCCTTTTGAACTGAAATGCACTGACATCTGTCAGAGGGAATTTTTGGATGGGGTCTCAGGGCTGGGGAAGGAAGGGCAGCAAAGAAGGGACCAAGGTGAAGAATTTGGGGCCAGAGAGGTGAAGGACCAGCAGAGTGCCTGGCAACGCCCAGGACTAGGGGGAGTAATGGTTATTATTATTATTATTATTTTTTTTTTAAATATTTTATTTATTTGCTTATTTAGGCTGTGCCAGGGCTTAGTTGCAATATGCGGATTCTTAGTTGAGGCATATGGGATCTAGTTCCCTGGCCAGGGACCAGGTTTCTGCATTAGGAGTGACAAAGTCTTACTACCCAGACCAGGATGTCCAGTGTCTTGATGTTGTCATTTATGTATGAATCATGGGCTTGTTCCTCTGAGTGACGTGTGATTGTGTGTGCATCTCCCCTACTCCAGTGCTGTGGGGGACCCAGTCTTTCTGGAACACGAACTTCTCAGCAGAGGTGGCCTGCTCACCATGGGCTTCTCTTAAACCAGAGGGACACCTCTCACTCTTAATTCTAGTCCCCCGAGAGACTGAATGCACCTCCCGTATTTGACTGGTTCATCAAATTATGTAAATTCAGGAATAATTATGAGGGAAATGATAGCTTATGGTGAATGGGGTCGGATTTGTGATCTCCGAAGAAGATTTAACTTCGGGATCAGGGACCAGGCTTGATTACTCAAGAGCTTTTGTGTAGCAGATTTTTATTAAATACGAAAAGGGACAGAGAAAGCTTCTGACATAGCCATCAGAAGGGGGATGGAGAGTTCCCCCTTGCTAGTTTTAGCAAGCTGTTTTCTGTCTGTTAGAAAGCTGTTAATCAGAGAAGAGAGACACCTCAAGGCTGATGGAGTTTCACCAGGCCCCTCTCCCACACTGAGCATTTTTGAGATAGGATGGCCGGAGGTATGTCATCCCCCAGCCATAAAACAATTGATATGAATACTGGTTTGTTGAGCTATTATCAGCCCCAGGTTTGAGAAAAGAAGAAATGTTAGTCTTAGGTGGAACCATTTTGAAGAAAGGCAAATTCCAAAATAGATACACAGTTTCATTAACATAGCTTAAGAAAAACATTTCCATAGAGAAACCTCCTTTTGATTTTGTATGGAGAAGGGAAAAAAATCTGATCCTTGTAGTTGGTTTCCTCCTGCTGCTTAAGGGAGAGAGAAAAAATGTCTGTCACTTGCGGCCTATTTCCACCATTTGGAGACCCCTGGCCTTCCTGCCTGTCACCCTCTCAGATGCACGAATCCTGTGGGTCTATTTTGTAATTAGAAGTGAAAGTCCTTTTCCTTTAGGCCAGGCACGATGTTCCTCAGCTTCTCAGGCCTGTCACCCTCTCCAAGTGGATGAAGCACTTCACAGACAAAAGAAGGGGTCAAAGGGCTGAAACACTGGGTGGGGGCGGGGGTAGTTCTCTCCATTTGCAGGGAAGAGGGAGGAGCAGTTCCATAACAATATGTCCATCCCGAGAAAGAAGACCGTGGCTCATGATTTGGCACAAGATGGCTTTCCCAGGTGGTGCTGGTGGTAGAGAACCCTCCTGCTAATGCAGGTAGACCTAAGAGACACAGTTTTGATCCCTGGGTCGGGAAGATCCCCTGGAGGAGGCCATGGCAACCCACTCCAGTATTCCTGCCTGGAGAATCCCATGGACAGAGGAGCCTGGCAGGCTGAAGTCCATGGGGTCACACAGAGTCGGACACAACTGAAGCGAGTTAGCACGCATGCATGGAAAAAGCCACAACGTCAGGAAACAAAGCCTGACTTTATTTCCTGTATAACTGGATGCAACTTAGATGTAAATTAGTGGTGACTTCTGCAGAGTCTTAACGTGAGTCAATAGAACCTGGTTCAGTTCATCTTCACCAGGGATGGCACCTTTGTCTTGGTTTTCTTGGGCTCCTGGTTTTGTCTTGGTTTTCCTGGGGTCCTGGAGGAGAGGAGGTGGTCTGAGGACAGGATGCGAGTGGAGGGGAGAACAGAGCGTGTGCCAGAGTGTTTTCCACGAACAGTTTCGTAGCTGGAAACAGATGTGCCAGGTGGCTGGCTGGCCAACAGCATAATGTAGAAAGCATTAGAATATAGACCCTTCCAAGCAGGTTTAGCTTGACTGCTTGGTTCTCAGGAGCTTCTCTCGTGCCTTCAAAACGAAGAGGAAACCAGCCTTTTCCTGGTCCACATTCTGTGAGCTTAAGTCGGCTTTGGCTTCCATCGCTCTGTGCTTTGGGGCTGGCCTTGCTGCATCACTTGTCTTGCTTGGTCTCTTCGAGAGCAGCCACTTAAAACTTCGGAGAGGAGCTTAGCGTCTTGGCAGCTCCCATGGAGAAACCGTGTACAGTGTCCGCGGGAGCTGGAAGATCTGAGTTATTTCCCGTTCGCCTCGTGACTGGAGTGGTTTCCAAAGGGGTGTGTGGCAGAGGCTTGGGAGGCTGGTGCCCATCGACTCCAGCCCTGGAAATAACAGGGTTGCCGTCCCCCAGGAATTACGGGGGGATCTGGTAGGATCTGAAACCTGAAACCTTATTCAGATGGATTCATAGGCTACAAACAAGTCACGCTGGAAGGGGATTGTATCTGGCCACATCTCTGTTCTTTGTAACATTTTAAGCCTGACGTCTTTGGCTTAGAGACCATGAATTATGGAACTGTAGTGATTTCAGACCTTAGAGACCATCCACTTGAACCTTGCTCTTTTATGGAGGAGAAATTGAGGAAGTGAGATGTGAAATGAGTTTCCTAAGGTCAGTTACAGAAGTGGGGCTGGAACTCAGCTCTCACATCCTTTCTGCAGCATCACCCAAAGTTCCCTGATTGTCCTTCCCTGCCCCCGCACCCTGCTTTTTGCACCAACACAAAGGGTGTTTTCCCATGTTCTCCGGGAGACCTTTTGCACCAGAAGCCATACCCCCCCATACCCCCCATCCCCTGCCCCATCCTGACTGAGCCTTTCTATAATCTGGTGCATATTTCCTACAAAGGAGTACAAAAACCAGGGTGTAGAATCAAGATACAACACATGTTTAGAGACTACCAACTCTGAGAAGGCTTAACCTGAAAACTGTGAGTGGTTCAGAACATGGGCCCCCAAGCCTGGGGCCACAGACCAGTCCGCAGCCCATGAGGACACGGGCGGCATGGCAGGAAGTGAGCAGCGGGCAAGCCCGAAGGTGTCCCCCCATCCCCGTCCACGGAAAAACTGTCTTCCACGGAACCGATCCCTGGGGCCAAAAGGTTGGGGGCCGCTGGTTTAGACAAAACACGGTTTAAACCACAGAAGTGTATGCTTTGCAGGTAACACAGTCACTTGTCTTGTTTTACAAGTTGGAGGATGTGATTTTTGTACCTCATGCACTGTCTTCATCTCCTGGGCCTCCCCACCCGTCCTCTGGACCCCAAACACGAGAAGCAAGTTTCTATAATTTACTAACCTTTCTATTTCAAGGGGCTTCCCTGATTGCTCAATTGGTAAAGAATCCGCCTGCAATACAGGAGACCCAGTTTGATTCTTGGGTCAGGAAGATCCGCTGGAGAAGGGATAGGCTGCCCACTGCAGTATTCTTGGGCTTCCCTTGTGACTCAGCGAGTAAAGAATCCACCTGCAAGATCCCCTGGAGAAGGGAAAGGCTACCCACTCCAGTATTCTGGCCTGGAGAATTCCACAGATTGTATTATAGAGGCGCAAAAAGTCGGACATGGCTGAGCGACTTTCACTTTTCTCTTTCAAATTGAGATTCTGATTTGTATCGGAACACGGCTCAGCTACCAGCCTGCTCTTACTCTTTGCTGGTGAGGCTCTATGCTCCCTCTGCAAGGGGTGTTGGGGCCTCATCGAATGGCCCTGGGCTTGCAGGTTCCTCTCCTGTGGATCCAGCTGTTTTATCGGACACCGTTTCATCAGACTTCCCAGCTGCTTCCTGTCTTTTCTGTTGGAGTGGTAAATGGTCCTTTTCTTCCCTAAACACTACTTTACGGCTGATTCCTGGGTTTCATTTTAGCCGCTTTGAACAAGTGAGCTGGAATTCCACCTGGCCCTGGGTTTGGATGCTAAGACTGATGATGCCACACTCACAGCAGAAGGGTGTGTGAAAAGGTTATTGCCCACATAATCAGGCATTTGGGAAGAGCAGAACAGGCTTCTCAAGCTGGTCCAGACATGTCTTGAGAGAGCAAGGAAGAGAGACTGGCCTGGGGCTTCTTGGGGTGGGGCCAAGTGAGGGTCCAGGCTTGGGAAAAGCTTCCGTGGTTGGACTGTCCTTCTGGGCCGAAAGAGGGAGCACTCAGGCTTTCTTGCTCCATGTGATAGAGGGGTTGGCCGGAAGGATGAGGCTTAGAAGCTGTCAGCAGTCAAACATCACCAAATGGAGCCAGGCTTTTTCTTACGGGATTATTTTGGATTTAAGAACAGTTGTTCAAAATATGGAAACGTTTTTGTCATGTCACACAGGATTCACTTCTCCTTGATTAATAACCAAATTCCAGGGCTCACAAGTCGCAGAGTAACAAAGCCAGCAATGCACGGTCCCCTCACTTCCTAATATCCGAGTAAACTAAACCATCGGCCAGTGACTCCACAATGTTCTCTGTTTAGCTATGAAGCTTCAAGTAACTGGGCTTCCTGGGTGGCTCATTGGGTCAAGAATCCGCCTGCAATGCAGGAGACCTGGGTTCGATCCTTGGGTTGGGAAGATCCCTTGGAGAAGAGAATGGCTACTCACTGCAGTCTTCTTGCCCAGAGAATCCCATGGACAGAGGAGCCTGGTGGGCTACAGTCATTGGGGTTGCAAAGAGTCAGGCACGACTGAGTGACTAACACTTTCATTTTCTTCACATCAAGTAATTACTCTCTGGAAACATCTTGATGATTAAACTATTTTATCATTTTTTTCAAAATCATTTTCTCATTCAAAGTCTCAAGTATCCTACTCATGATGAAATGCCAATTAAGGACTTCCCTGGTGGTCCAGCAGTTAAGAATCTGCCTGCCAGTGCAGGGAACGCAGGTTCCATCCCTGTTCTGGGACGATTCCACATGCTGAGGGGCCACTAAGCTCTAGTGCCACAACTACTGAGCCCACACTCTAGAGCCCGCGAACCAGTTACTGACCCTAGAGCTTGTGCTCCATAGCAAGAGGAGCCACTGGAATGAGAAACCCCACACACCACAATGAGGAGAAGCCCCCACTAGCGGCGACTGGAGAAACCTATGCCCAGCAATGAAGAACCACTGCAGCCAAAAACAAACAAATATTAAAAAGAAAATGAAGATCCCCCATGCTGCTAATTTCCAAATTCACACATCTAGTCCTGACTTCTCCCCTAAGATCCAGGCTTGCAGATTCAAGAGTTTCCTTGATCGCTCCATAGGTGCAACTCAAGGGCATCTCAGGTTGAACATGCTCCAAATACAGCTACTGATTTTTTTCTTCAAGCCTGATCCTTCTCTTAATTTTTCCATCTCGTGAATGGCCGCACCATCTTCCTAGTTTTGTCATCTGAAATTCTAGAAGGCACTCCTGATGGCTCTCTTGCTCTCACTCTCCGTAAGTCTTGTGGGTAGATTTACAAAATCGTCCCTTGTTCCCCCATTCATTGTCCAAGCATTGCAGCCGCCTTTCTCCTATCTGGACACTGCAGGAGCCCCGAAAAGCCCCTCACTTCTTCCTGTGCCCCTGCCCACTGTGTCCCCCTAAAAGGTAATTGAAATCCCAACCTCTGGAAATTTTAAATGTGCCCTTATTTAGAAATAGGATCTTTGCAGTTGCAATCAAGTGAAAATGAAATCATTAGGGTTAGCCCTAATCCTATCTGGCTGGCATCCTTGTGAGCAGAAGAGACATGGAAACACACACACAGGGAAGACGGTTACGTGAGGATGGAGGCAGAGACTGTGATGATGCTGCCGTGAACCCAGGACTGATACTGACTCAGTTCTTGGCTTTCCCCGGTCAATAGAAATTGACTAGAGGTGGTGGCTCAGTGGTAAAGAACCCACCTGCCCATGCAGGAGACCCAGGTTCAATCCCTGGTCCAGGAAGATCCCTTGGAGAAGGAAATGGCAACCCATTCCAGTAACCTTGCCTGGGAAATCCTTATGGACAGAGGAGTCTGGTGGGCTACCGTCCATGGGGTCTCAAAGAATCGGACATGACTTAGTGGCTAAACAACAACAACAAGAGGCCAGACAAGAAATTTAGGCTCTCTTTCTGGTGGCGGAGTCTGGAGTTATTGTTTTCTGTTAATAAATTGCCTTGATGTTAAAAAAAAGAAAAAAATTCAGGCAAGGGTTTATTGGGGCTCCTGCGCTGGCTGCAAGAGGGAGCAAAGACAAGTAACAGGCTGCCTTGCTCCCTCCCCTGGGATGGGGGAGGGCAAACTTGCTCCTTTATACTGTCCGCTATATAGGGTGAGGGTAGGGGTGTGTTTAGGGTCAGGCTGGAGGGGTGGCCTAGGTGGTCTGCCCACCCCTTTGTGGTGTTGAGTGCAGGGGGCCTGTGTGGTACCCTGCGTTTGCTCCCAACACCCAGTTTTGTGCTTCCAGCTCCCCAGAAATGGCAGCTGGATTTTTGGTAACTTTTGGTCCAGAATTTGCCCTAACTGGGCATGCATGCAGTTATTTTTGGCCCCTTATAGTTCCTTTGTATTCTGTAGTTAGAGGAGAGGTGTGTCCAGGTGCAAGCTTTGCAGCACTGCACCAAAGGCGCCCAGGTCCCAGTCTGTTTCTGGACCCCCTGGGATCACCAGGAGCTGGGAGGGGCAAGGAAGCCTCCTCCCCTGGAGACTTTGGAGGGAACAAGGCCTCTAAACTCCTTGATTTTGCCCTTCTGGCCTCCAGAACTGTGAGACAATAGATTTCTGTTGTTTTAACCCTCCCCACCTCCCCCCAGTTTGTGGTGCTTTGTTACAGCATCCTGTAGAAACTAATACAGACCCTATAACCGCTGTTTTTGCACAACAGCCAGAGGGATTTTTGCAGCTTCTTTCAGATCGTGCCCTTTCTCGGCATAAAAACCTACTGATTTTCCTCTGAATTTAGAATGTAATCCAAGCTCTTTTCCAGGCCTAGTGAGACCTTACGCATCAGGGCCTGATGGTTTCTGGGCTCACCTCCTCCTCTCTCCCCCCAACCCCGCCCCGTTCCTCCTGTTTGTATCTGGAACATGTTTTTCTGGCTCTTTCCATTCGCTGGGCCCATGGCTCTGAGGGATGAGCTGGAGTCACTAACCTCGCCCTGAGTATTGCCCCGTTTCATTTCCTCCAGATCACGTATCCCAGTGTGGCATCTCTGTTCTAGTTCATCACTGGTCCCTGTCCCTCTGTGGTGAAGGTCGTGAGGTCTGAGCTCAGCTGTGCTATAATGTCCTGGGACAGGAAAAGTGCTGGGTATGGCTAGGAGCTTCATATATATTTGGTGAGTGGATGTATGATATGTGCAAACATAAGATGTGTTTGCTTGAAACTTGATTTCCAGTAAATAAAAATACACTTTCTATTTATTGGACTTCCCTGGTGGCTCAGAGGTTAAAGTGTCGGCAGACATTGGACATTGCAATGCGGGAGACCAGGATTCAATCCCTGGGTTGGGAAGATCCCCTGGAGAAGGAAATGGCAACCCACTCCAGTATTCTTGCCTGGAGAATCCCATGGATGGAGGAGCCTGGCAGCCTACAGTCCACGGGGTTGCAAAGAGTCGGACACAACAGAGCTACTTCACTTTCTTTCTTTCTTTTTCTATTTACTGAATGTTTTCTTTTTGGCTGTGCTGAGTCTTCATTGCGACGCGTATGCCGGCTTTCTCTAGTTGCAACACGTGGGCTTAGTTGCCCCTCGGCATGTGGGACCTTAGTTCCCTGCCCAGGGATTGAACCCATGTTTCCTGCATTGGAAGGCAGATTCTTAACCATTGGACCACCAGGGAAGTCCCTGTATTTACTGAATTCATCGTCATTTTCTTAAGTGCATTTGCATAAGTGCAACGCACACTTTTCCTCAATTAATCTCCCTTGTTTCTTAATCTATAAAGAGCAGTCTAGCCTCAGCCAAACAGAGGCCTAGAGAGTGTCGACATGCCTGACGACTGAGCAGTCACTTGTCGGCATGAAGCCAGAGCGTCTTGGCCTGCGTGAGGCTCTTCTCACCCTTCTCAAGGGTCACCCCGTGTGACTCCAAGGTGAACTTCTGTTCCATCAAGCCATCGTGACAAAGTGCAACGGTTGGTGCATCTAGGTGATGGGGTACGGGGAGTCATTGCGGCATTCTGTCGTCTTACTCTAGGTTTGACAATTTTCAAAATCAAAAGTTGAGAAAAAGAGAAATCACAGAAAATGCTGCTTGATTTCAAATTGCCTTTAGAAAAACTCTGTGTTGTAAGACTGAAGGACAAACACCCTGACTGGATCAGAAAATTGACTGAAAAATGTCTGGTTCGTTTAGGAGTATAATGCATCTGATGACCAATAGGTCTATTTTATGTATTTTTAAGATCTGTCAGGGGCTTCCCCGGTGGCTCAGTGGTAAAGAATCCACTGCAATGCAGGAGATGCAGGAGACCTGGGTTCTATCCCTGGGTCGGTAATATCCCCTGGAGGAGGGCATAGCAACCCACTCCAGGATTCTTGCCTGGGGAATCCCATGGACAGAGAAGCCTGGTGGGCTACAGTCCATAGGGTCACAAAGAGTCAGACATGACTGAAGTGACTGAGCACACACAGGCAAGGTCAGCCAGGCCTTCGCAACAAATCAGGGCAAAATTAGCATGCCACGGTAGGTCTTATTTCTGCGGTGGAATCTCGAGTTGTTGTTCTCATGGGTGAATGGCGTTCTGTGCTGTCCCCCAGGGACCCTCACCCATCAGAGCCTTTCACAGAGGGACCAGCTTCTGGGGGACTTCAGGTGTGTTTCTAGCTGCTTCTCCTGGAACTGTCAGCTGACCCAAGACCTGTGAGTCAGGACGTCTCTGTGTTTAAGCTCTGTCCCACTTTCAGGAAGCTATCAGGCCCACTTTCAGGAAGCTATCAGGCCTTTGATTCTCTTTGGAGAACTGAAAGGAAGAGTCAGCTTCTAGAATGCTGTTGTGGAATACAGCAAAAACAGTTCTAAGAGGGAAGTTAATCAGACTTGTGGTTGCCAAGGGGATGGGGGAGGAAGAGGGTTGGATTGGGAGTTTGGGGGTTAGCAGATGCAAACTATTATATACAGGATGGATAAACAACAAGGTCCTACTGTATACCACAGGGAACTCGAGTCAATATCCTGTGATAAACCACAAAGTAAAAGAGTATAAAAGAGAATGTATATATATATGTATAACTGAATCACATTGCAGTATAGCAGAAATTAACACAACATTGTAAATCAACTATACTTCAATCAAGTAAATCTATAAGATAAAAGAAAGAGGAAATTCATCAGGAAAAAAGAAAAATCTCCAATAACAACCTAATGTTATACCTCAAGAGACTAGAAAAGGAAGAACAAAGTCCAAAGTTAGTCGATGGAAGGAAACAACAAAGGTTACACCAGAAATCAATGAAACAGAGGACTAAAAAGACAAAATGAAACCAAGAGCTGGTTCTTTGAAAAAATAAACAAAATTGACAAATCTTTAGCTAGAATCATCCAGAATTTTCTTAAGTGTGATAAGAATTAACAAAATTTCTCTTGGAAGGTGTGAAATGATCTAAAAAGTAAGCAATGCATCAATGATGGAAGGATATGACAGCAGTTGCTCAAAAAGATTGATACTCATTCTTCTTAAGGACTTTCTGGAGCAAATATGATAGTTGGTCTTTTGTCCTAGTAGATTAAACAAAAAGAGGGATTAAAAAAAACAGTTACATAGCTATAACAGGGAGAGCTGAGGTTCAAAGTTATTATTTTGGTTTTTGCACATTGAATCACTTGATGAATTGGTTTGATTCTGTCCATCATCTCTTAATGGTAGACAGTTTTTCTAAAGAGTGACAGGATGGGGTCAGCCAGGCTGGGAGAGGCACTGTCCTGGTGGTCTCTGGGGTGCAGGGGAATAAGCAGAACCAAAATATATGGTATTCACAGTATAACTCGACCCTTCACATTTGCCTGACTGCGCTGCAATTTCTTCTGTGCTTTCAGTTGCTTGCACCCAGCTCCCTGAGGACCTGGTCTTGCCCCGTCCCTTGCTCTTCCACTGCCCCCTTCTCCACACACGCCTGCGTAGGACCCCTGCTGCCTGCTGCCCAGGGGCATTTGGGGGGAGGCCCAGGCTCCAAGTGCACTCCTGGCAGGGCCTGCCTGTGGGCACAGGAGGGTCAGAGTCAAGTGCAGGCCCCACAGCATCTGGGGCAGGGCAAGGCAGTGGTTGACCTGTCTTAGGCTGGCTGTACCTGGCTTTGGCAGGGGCCTCTCACCTGCTCCTGGTCCAGAGGCCCAGCACATCCTGTGCTGAGGTTGCAGTCCCTTGGGGTCATCTATTCCTTGTGTGTTGGGGCGATGGGCCCAAGGGAAGGGGAGGTTCGCTTCCCGACCCCACTGGGCTGTGCATTTTCATTTTGCATTGAGTTTGGCAAATTACATCACTGACCCTGTGTGCCAGGACCCGGGGCAGCAGCAAAGTGGCAGAGGAGATGAGGTAGGGATATGTTCTTCCCATTAATTCAATCGCTGGTTGGTTCTGGTATCAGGCTACGAACTCTCCATTAAGAAACTTTATCAACACTGCTCAGATTTCTATTCACATAGTTTTTCTGTTCTGAAATGTCTTCTCTTAGCCTCCAAGATTTTCCAACTTTTCCTTATTTTTAAAGGCCCAAATCCAGATTGATCTCTCTCACAAGACTTCTAGCTCACTCTGGACAACCTTGTGGGTTCTCTGAGCTGAACTCAGGCTGTGTCTTTCTGAGTGCTATTTATGAATTAAACGTAGATTTTGGATTGTTCATCTTGTGTTCACTGTCTGGCCTCGTTATTGAACGTTTCAGGTGCTTGTGTTAGTCTACACGAGTCTCTGAGTACAGTCTCCTGCAAAATGTGGTAGGTGCATGCAGACATATTTGTTGATTGAATGTTTTGAGGGTGTCATTCATTCATGTGTGATGGCGTTTTTTGAAAATAAGGGAACAATTAAGGCCATGCCTTTTAAAGACATTGTTGATTGGTCAAAATCAAACTTCTAAATCCAGTGATTTCAAATGATCAGTTAGAGAAGAAGTTCTGGGCTCCAAAATCACTGCAGAAGGTGATTGCAGCCATGAAATTAAAAGACATTTACTCCTTGGAAGGAAAGTTATGACCAACCTAAATAGCATATTAAAAAGCAGAGACATTACATTGCCAACAAAGGTCCGACTAGTCAAGGCTATGGTTTTTCCAGTGGTCATGTATGGATGTGAGAGTTGGACTGTGAAGAAAGCTGAGCACCGAAAAATTGATGCTTTTGAACTGTGGTGTTGGAGAAGACTCTTGAGAGTCCCTTGGACTGCAAGGAGATCCAACCAGTCCATCCTAAAGGAGATCAGTCCTGAATATTCATTGGAAGGACTGATGCTGAAGCTGAAACTCCAATACTTTGGCCACCTGATGCGAAGAGTTGACTCACTGGAAAAGACCCTGATGCTGGGAGGGATTGGGGGCAGGAGAAGAAGGGGACGACAGAGGATTAGATGGTTGGATGGCATCATTGACTCGATGGACATGAGTTTGAGTAAACTCCAGGAATTGGTGACAGACAGGGAGGCCTGGCGTGCTGCGATTCATGGGGTCGCAACTAATTGGACATGACCGAGCGACTGAACTGAACTGAATGATGAACTAGAAATTGACAATGAAGAAAGGAATTTTTCAGCCAGAAGACAGTGGTTTTTACAGCAGTGGATTCATTTAATTTGAAGTCTGTCTTTGACAATCACGGGGTTAAGGACAGGGAAGCCTGGCATGCGGCAGTCCACGGGGTCACAAAGAGTTGGACACAACTGAGCAAATGGACAACAGATTCCTCTACCTATGAATGATTGGATGAAATTCTCACTGTGAGATGAGTGTGTGTGTCTTTCCAGACCCACAAATTACGTTCTGTACCCCAACCAGGAGGTTAAGGAAACTTCTGTGGATTCAGGCAATGCTGCCTCAGTCCTGCTCAGCTTTTGAGAGGTCCTCCCAGGCAGGTGCTGAGGTATTGGGGCTGCTCTTTTTTTTTCGCCAGATAGTCTTACTTTTATTTTCAAAAGAAAATTTACCTGAAACATTTAAGGTAGACAGCAGCATTACTTAGTATTTATGAATTTATGATTTTAGAACTTCACATTTTAATGTTTGCTTATTAGAGGGTCTCAGTTAATATACTGATACCATGAAGCTCTTTCATGGGGCTGAACTTCACCTTCAGGTTTGTTAAATTTTCCTCCCAACTTTGGTGGTTTCCTGGGTTTCTTGAGGCACCACAGCTCCAGCTGAGGGATCTTCCTTATGGTGAGGCACCTGGGGCTCACAGGGTTTGATTTCAACAGAAGATGCTTCTTTTCTGTTTTCATCCAATGACCAAAGTGAACACATGGGCTGTTAGCTCCATTTTCAGAGGAGTTTTCAGGTCAGCCTTTAAAACGCACGAATGACGTAAGCACGTCAGTGCCTCCATCGAACATGGACGCTTGAGTCTAGCAGTGTTCTTGTTTTCTCACTTGGCGGGGCGGGGGAGAGAGCTGTGGAGGTGCCTTCCTCTGGGGAGTTCCAGAACAGAGGCTTTGCTTTCTCTGAAAAGGTCTCTATTCTTTCTTAAAATGTTCACAGAGTCCCAGGCCAGAAAACAAAACAAGGCGGCTTTATTAGTCAGCCGACAATGGGAGAGGAAAGCCACCCACTTCTCCATGCTTCCTTTCAAAGTAACCTCAGCGACCCTGACAGATTCATGGAACTAATTAGGAACAACAGTAAGGAAGCCACGGGAGGGGCGATTTTGTCTCTAGACAACATTTCAGAACTTCCCTGAGGAGGCTCTGCGGCCTCCGACCTCCTCCCTGCCCCCCTCCCACCCCCCACCAGGCAGACCTTCCTGAGAGGGGCTCAGACTGCCTCCCCCTTGTTGAATCCACCATCGATTTAGGCACTCCTGGGTCCCACAAACCCACCTGACAGGCTGTCACTTTACCCAGGCCTCAGTGGGGGTCTGAGCTCAGTCAAGCCCTGCAGCCCCCTAAGCTTTCGTCCTGTGGGTGGTGAGCCCCTCAAAGCAGAGGGCACGTCCTGTGAAGAAAGGAAAGAGCTGGAAACCTGGCTCTCAAGTGCCTGCTCAGGGCCAGGCACTGTGCTGGGAAGAATCTTAATTGTTGTTTAGTCCCTCAGTTGTGCCTGACTCTGCGACCCCATGGACTGTAGCCCACCAGGCTCTTCTGTCCATGGGATTTTCCTGTGTAATATCATTTTACCATGTAAGTGGCCCTTCAGTTATATAGAAGGAGAAAAACAGAGTCAGAAAGATTAAAAATGTATAGAAGATTGCATTCCAGTTATCTCCAAAGTTGGGTGTGTCTGCTCTAGGGAAGGTGCCAAATTAAATCTTGTTGATTAACCACTAACTACATGAAAGTGAAAGTCTTTCAGCCGTGTCTGACTCTTTGCGATCCATAGTCCATGGAATTCTCTAGACCAGAATACTGGAGTGGGTAGCCTTTCCCTTTTCTAGGGGATCGTCCCAACCCACAGATCGAACACAGGTCTCCCACATTGCAAGTGGATTCTTTACCAGCTGAGCCACAAGGGAAGCCCAAGAATACTGGAGTGGGTAGCCTATCCCTTCTCCAGTGGATCTTCCTGACCCAGGAATTAAAGCGGGGTCTCCTGCATTGCAGCCAGATTCTTTACCAACTGAGTTATGAGGGAATCATGAGTGCCCTCCAACTGGCCAGTTTCTAGCTTAAATTGTGGCAGGAAAATTATTTGGAAAAAAAAATGGTGTTGACTTCCATGTGATCACATTAAGTCTCTGTGAATTAATGACTAAAAATAGTTTTGTGTGTTCACATAGGATTCCAAGTTTATGTCAAGAATTATTCAAATACAGGAAAAGTTTCAGCTTCAGAACACAAACTTTCAGCATCTTGTTTGGCCCATCAGAAACTTCACTGAAAACACAAATATTATTCAAGTTTCCATCTTGATGCCTGGCAGTTTTTCCCTTGGGAAAGAGCTTCCAAAATGCATAGTTTAGATATAAATTTATTCATTGCCCTAGTGTCTCTTCTGTTGGGAAGCCAACATAATAGTAGCTAACATTTATATAGCCATTGTGATGTGCCACACGCTGCCTTCAGTGTTCTGTATATATTTACTCACTTAATCACCATAACATCCTGTGAAGTGGATACTATTACTATCTCCATCTTACATGTGAGGAAATTGAAGGCCCAGAGACGTTAAGACTTGCTCAAGGACACACAGCTGATAAATAGTGGAGACAATTTCTTGGTATACTGATTTTTTTTCTTTTCATATGCTTCCTGTTTCTGTCTTAATAGCGTTATTATATCTATATCTCACTATAGGCCACCCTAGCTTGGATACATTTTAAAACAGAGAAGATGCTGGTTACTGCTCTCGTGGCCCATGTGGGGCAGAGTCCCCTTCCTTGGAAAGTAAGGGGAGTCGCCTGGTGCAGTGAGGGGCCATCAGACTGGAGCTCTAAGGGCCTTCTGCCCTGCTTCTCTCATCCTAGCACCCACACTGCTGCTGATTTTAATGTGCAGTTGAAACTTGACTTAATCCCAACTGAACAGGATTAGAAGATAATTCGGTGTTGTAGAACCAAGCAGAGGAAAACAGACCCCGCTGGAATCACGTGTGTCTTTTCTCTGAGTTACCCATGGTCTAGAAGGGTTCAGATTGGTTTAGTTGGAGGGGCGGGGATTACCTAATACCGCAGAAGACGTGGCAGCTCACTCCCTTGGTCCAGCATGTTGTCCTTAAATGTGCAGCCGTGAGAGTCATGTAAACCCAGATGAGAACCGGCTCTACTGCGGAGTTGCCTTAGGAAGGTTGATTAACCTCTGAGTGCCATGTATGCTTGTCTGTAAAATGGCTACATTAATAAAAGATACCCTCTCAGGATGTGGTAAGAGTTAACTAAGATCATGTTCATAAAGCAGGTGATTAACACAGTGGATGGCACAAATGACTCAAAAAATATATCAATATCAGCAGAAACACATTCCATTTTATTACAGTGATTAGACAGGAAGCACAAGCATTATGGATGGACCTGTAGATTATCACACTAAGCTAAGCAAGTCGGAAAGAGAAAGACAGACCATATCACGTACATGTGGAATCCGAAATACGACACAAATGAACTTACCCATGAAACAGACACAGACTCACAGACACAGAGAACAGGCTGGTGGTTGCCAGGGTCAGGAGAGCGAAAGATTGGGAGGTTGGGGTTAGGAGATGAAAGCTGTTATATACAGAGTGAATAAACAAGGTCCTGTTTTCCACACTGGGAGCTGTTTAGTATCCTGTGATAAGCCATAATGGAAAATAAAATGAAAAAGAACATATACATAGATATGTATAACTGAATCACTTTGCTGTAGAAAAAGTAGAAATTAACACAACCTTGTAAATCAACTATACTTCAGTAAAATAAACAAAAAAGAAAGGAAGCAAAAAGCAAAAACTTTTATAAACCTAAGTTTCTCAAGAGAAATATCAGGCACTCTGAATCCCACAGTTCACGATCCAAGTGGGACACCCAGTGTAACGTCGAGGCGTCAAGCAACTCATGCGACATTTACAATAATTTGCTATATACTTGACCATAAGGGAAATCGCGACAAAACCAAAGAATCCATAATAAGAAGTCTGACCAAACTATAGCAATTTTTTGAGAGCAACAGCTAAAAAGATACCTCCTAAAGTTTTTGTGATATAAGCATTTAAAAAAAATCAAATCAAATATGATTTCTAAATGATTCCTAGAGCAAAGAAAATATCTTAATGGGGAATTTAAATATTTTAAACTAACAACAAAAACACTACCCAAAACTGTGCAATGTATTATAGCTGAGGCAATATATCGAGTATTCTGGCTTTAAATGTATACAAAAAAAGTTTAATAAATCAGTGAGCTGAGTTCCAGTTTAAGAAGGTAAAGAGCAACTGAGCAGATTCAAAAAAGACAAGAACAGAAATAGTAAAGATTAGAGCAGGAATAATGAAATAGCATTTTAAAAAACCACAGGAGAATAAAATGGAACTAAATCTAAGAACCTAAAATTTGTCATCGACAGAAAGCGGGTGCTAACACTGCCTTCAGAGTGAAGTTGTGAGGTCACATGTTACACTCTGTGTAAAAGCACTTGGTAGACTGCAGAGAACTACTCTGATGTGCATTTCATCTTTATGTCATGTATTCAGCCCATCCTGACCAATCACCTCTTCTGTGCCTGGTGGTGGGAGTATAATGCCTTCTTGGATACTGATCATGTCAGCCCAACAGGACCCAAGACAGTGTCTGCAGCAAAGAGACACACAGCGCTTAATGAGAACACAGGATGGGGATGTAACCCGCTCAGAGATGTTATGAAGGTTCTGAGTGAAAATGAGGTTCAAGCAGAGATCAGGAGGCAGGATGGAGGGAGAAGGGTGCCAGATGAAGGGAAGGGCATTCGGTGTGTGTGAAGGACAGGAAAAGGACAGAGAGGCTGAGGCACCGTGGCTGGAGAGGGGGAGGGGCTACAGTGTAGGAAGGAGCCAGGAGGGTGTGCTTGGAGTTTCACTTTCTAAGGGCCAAGGCAAACCGCTGCAGTGTTTGTTTTTGGGTTGGAGGGGATTGTTTGAACCTCCAACTTGTAGCCAATCAGAAGTCCAGGTAACCTGGACTTGTGCTTGGGGTCTGAGCCCTTTACCTGCAGAACCTGATGCTCTCTGCGGATAGATGGTGTCAGAATGGAACTGAAGTGCTGGGCCCCAGTTGGTGTCATGGAGCATCACTTGGCAGTGTGGGGAAAATCCCACCCCCACATCGGGACTATGAGCGCAGAGCCCTTAACTTCCACTTATGGCATTTCATTTCTCTATCCTTAAAACTGACTTCCATTTCCCACCTCCTGGAAACTCGGCTGAGCTTAGGTAGGAGTCAGTGGATGTCTACTGAATAGAATGTGGAACTCTTCCCTGCTTTCTCCTGCCAAAAAACACATCCATTTCCAAGGGAGCTCCTTACTCCAGGGGAATGACCTCAGAATAGGATGAATGTGCTTTCTGAGAAAGGTCCAACCCTTGGTTTTTATTGAGAGAGTCATCAGTGTAGGACAAATGGATAGCAGAGTTAAATTATACTTTCTTAAAGCATTGGAAGCCCTCTTATTCTGAGCTTCAGTCTGGTGGCTTCCAATGCTGCTGAGAGTCTCATTGTTCTGAAGGTCCTGAATCTCTGCTTTGCCTGTTGGTCTATCAGCTTTCAAAGCCCGTGTCTTTACCGATCATATAAGTCACTTGGTAAAATCCTTTAGGGTCTCCTAGTAAAATGTTTCTACTAGGATGTTGTTTTGCCTATAGACAGCTGAAAAACCAAATAACATGGCTCAGTTGGTGCCTTTGATTTGTGGCACTGGAGAAGACTCTTGAGAGTTCCTTGGACATCAAAGACATCAAACTAGTCAATCCTAAGGGAAATCAACTCTGAATATTCAGTGGAAGGATTAATACTGAAGCTGAAGCTCCAATATTCTGGCCACCTGATGTGAAGAGCGGACTCATCGGAAAAGACCCTGGTGCTGGGAAAGATTGAAGGCGGGAGGAGAAGGGGATGACAGAGGATGAAATGGTTGGATGGCATCACTGACTCAATGGACATGAGTTTGAGCAAACTCTGGGAAATAGTGAAGGATGGGGAATCCTGGTGTGCTGCAGTCCATGGGGTCACAAAGAGTCAGACATGACTTAGCAACTGAACAACAACAAACATTAAAATGTATCAGTTCAGTTCAGTTGCTTAGTCATGTCTGACTCTTTGCAATCCCATGGACTGCAGCATGCCAGGCTTCCCTGTCCATTACCTGCTCAAACTCATGTCCATCGTGTCAGACATGTATAGCTTTACATAACAGGAGATCATGGGTGAACGTCTGTATTCCTACCCTCATCTCCCTTTCTCAAACTGTGCACTGCAGCCCCTCCCACCCTGTCTATCTGAGAATTTCCCTTGTGTCATTTTCATCTTTCCCTTTCTTCAAAATCATATTTCCACTCCGCTGGATGATACTCACACAAGGAAGCACATACAACAACCCTGAAACATCTCCGCTAAAAGAACTGTTTCTCTCTCTTTTTTTTATAGCAAGACTGCTTCAAATAGTTTCCCTACTCACTAACTCTCCTTCTGTTCCTTCAATTTTCTTTTGAATCTTCTCCAGTCAGTTTTTAAAAACTACTGAGCTATAACCGACATATAACATTGTGTTAGTTATATTAGTACAACATGATTTGATATTTTTATGTGTTGATAAATGATCACAATAAATCTAGTTAACATCCATCACCACACATAGTTACAAATACTTTTTTTGTGATGAGAGCTTTTAAAAAATAACTTATTTATTTTTAATTGAAAGATACTTGCTTTACAGTATTGTGCTGGTTTCTGCCATATACAACACGAATCAGCCATAGTGATGAGAACTGTTAAGAGGTACTAACAAGTCTCAAATATACAACAACATATTATTAACTATAGTCACCACGCTGGACAGTACACCCCCATGACATTTATTTTATAATGGGAAGTTTGTACACTTTGATTCTCTCCACCCATTTTGCCCACCCCTCACCTCTTGCCTCTGAATACCTCCAATCTGTTTTATTTACAAGTTTGGGCTTTTCCTTTTTGTTTTTAGTGGAAGGATAATTGCTTTATAGTATTTTGTGGTTTTCTGTCATACATCAACAAGAATCAGCCATAGGTACACCCATGACCCCTCCCTCCCAAGCCCCCCTCCCATCTCCCTCCCCACCCCACCCTTCTAGATGGTCACAGAGCCCTGTTTGAGTTCCCTGAGTTATACATCATGGAAATTTACAAAACCATGTGTAAAATAGATAGCCAATGAGAATTTGCTGTTTGTTTTGGTTTTGATTCTACACATAAATAAGATCATCTGCTATTTGTTTTTCTCTGTCTGACATTTTACTTAGCATATTACCCTCAAGGTCCATCCATTTTGTTGCAGATGGAAAGATTTCCTTCTTTTTTATGGCTAATAATCCACTGTATTGTTGTTATTCAGTCGCTAAGTCTGTTGACTGTTGAGACTCCATGGACTGTAGCATGCCAGGCTCCCCTGTCCTTCACTGTCTCCCCCGGAGTTGGCTCAGATTCATGTCCTTTGAGTTGGTGATGCTGTCTAACCATCTCATCCTCTGTTGTCCCCTTCTCCTCCTGCCTTCAATCTTTCCCAGCACCAGGGTCTTTCCCAGTGACTTGGGTCTTTACATCGGGTGGCCCAAGTATTGGAGTTTCAGCTTCAGCATCAGTCCTTCCAGTGAATATTCAGGGTTGATTTCCTTTAGGATTGGCTGGTTTGATCTCCTTGCAGTTCAAGGGACTCTCAAGAGTCTTCTCCAACACCACAGTTTAAAAGCATCAATTCTTTGGCACTCAGCTTTCTTTATGGTCCAACTCTCACATTTGTACATTTATATACGTGTGCGTGTGTATACACACACACACACACACACACATATATGCATGCCACATTTTAAAATCCATTCATCTATTGATGGACACATGTTGTTTCAGTGTCTTGGCTGTTGTAAATAATGCTGCAATGAACATGAGGGGCACATGTATCTTTTTGAGTTAAGTTTTTGTTTTCTTTGGATAAATACCCAGCAGTGTACTTGCTGGATCATATGGTAGTTCTCTTTTTAATTTTTTGAGAAGTCTCCATGGTGGTTGCACGACCTCCCCACCAACTGTGCAGAAGGATTCCCTTTTATCCGCATCCTCACCAACACTTGTTGTTTCTTGACTTTTTGACAGCTGCCAGTCTGACAGGTGTGAGGTGCTATCTCCCTGTGGTTCTGAGTTGTATTTCCCTGACGTGGAGCCTGATCGGGCTTTCCCGCCCTCTCCTCCATGGGAACTCCTATCAGAGTTCCTGATATGCTGACAGACCCAGTGGGTGATTTTCCTTTCCTGATGCACCAGTGGTGTTTGATGTATTTGATCAGCCCTTTTGCTCAGAAACACTTTTTTTCTTGGCTCCTCTGTTCCCCTCCTGTAACACTGACACAGCTTCTCAGTCTCCTTTTAGGATTCTTCTGGTTTTTTGGACTTCAAATATTGAAATATCCTGTGGCCAGTCCTCAAACCTTTCCTCTCTATTTGTTCTCTTTCTTTATAAGCTCATCCTGTCTCATTGCTTTAAAATTCATTCCTGTGCTAATGATTCCCCATGTTAGACCTCCAACTTAGACCTCTCCACCAAACTCCAGACTCATAAATCCACCTTGTAAATCCACAAATCTAGCTTGACTAGGGAATGTCTGATTGGCATCTGAAACAATGCATCAAAACTGAGTCCTTGATTTCTTCTTTGCCCCAAACCTGCCCTTCCTCTAGTTGTCCCATCTCTGTAAATCCACTCTTTCATTTCTTCTGCCCTCAAATCTTGGGTTTGTCCCACACTTTTAGTGTCCTTATATTTATATTTTGTAAGTTTTCATTTATAATTTTAAAACTGATTACATATTGAATGATAATATTTTAAGTATACTGGTCTAATTAAAACAGATTATAAAAATTAAATTTTCTCTTATACTACTTTTTTTTCAGAGTGCCTACTAGAAAGTATGAAATTACACATGTGGCTTGCATTTGTGGCTCACGTTCATTTCTCTCAGAGACCAATGATGCTCTACTTGAATCTTGAGAAGGGGTGCTGGCTTATATAAGGTTAATATACAGTTGGGGTTATGCGAGTATGAAAGAGGTGGGTAATGGCAGTTAGAGGGCAATTGGCAATGTTGGTTACATGGGAGCGGGTGTTAGTTGTTTTTTTAAATATATGTTAACATATATAGTGCTCAAGTATATATGCTCTTTACAGTATGTATCCATATCAACATAAAACAAAGGTATCTATATGTGTATATAATATATGTCCTAGGGCATATATTGTCTGGGAAGACACGTTTCTGGGGGCCACGGGGCCCCCACACTTGCTCTGTTGGGAGGAGAGGTGGGGTGTGACTCTGGGTCACTGGAGGGTGTGCTATGGAAAAATCAAGTCTTTCCAGGGACAGAAAGGGGCCTCAGGACGTGAAGGGCTGCCCTGCCCATGCGGCCATCCCAGGTTTTGGAACCAGCAAACTATTGACATGTTTTGGGTGTTCTGGAATTTTGTGCAAAATGACTTCGCTTAAAAAAAAAGAGCCGAAAAAACCCAACCACATGAGTTCCAAATCAGTGGTTGGACTCTGAACATCTGTAAGAATTCAGACACACAGCTTCCCCACCGGGTGGGTTTCCAGGGCTCAGAGGGTCCCATGTGGCTGGAGAAGGGGGTGAGTGGGGCTTCACCCAGTCAAGAGAATGGCCCTTCTCCCAGCTTCTCAGGGACAGCACGTGTCAGCAGATGTCTAGTCACCGAGGAGGACTCTGCCGGTCCTGCTCACTCAGAAAACACTACCCGCTGGAGAGGAGACACGGGGGTCCCCCCATTCTCTGGGTGGGGGCTGGCCTGCCATCTGCCTGTCCACCTCCTCGTGGTCCATGGGAACCTTCCTCTGATGCGCAGAACCACTCTGCCTTGCCGGCCCCATGGGGGGTGCCCCGGGGACTCCTGGATCAAAACTGACCTCCGCTCCCAGCTTCCTGCTCTGAAGGGAAAGCCCTGGAAGCAGCTCCAGTCCTCAGGGTTGTCCCCGGAGCCACAGATGTCAACCAAGAGATGTCACACTTGGGGCCCAGGCTCAGCAGGCCCCACCCCCCTGAACCCACTGCCAACCACAGCCTGAGTGCAAATACATTAAATGGGAAAGTACGCCATGGTACGGTTTTCTCCATTAAGGCTCAGATAGGCTGCCTCCCAGGTCAGGTACTCACGAACGCCACGGTCCCTGGACTGAGGGGCAGGCGGGCAGGTGAGTTGGGGGCGGAGCCCTTCCAAGTTCCCCCACAAGTGGGGCAGGACGACGGGGGAGCCCTGGGCTGGTCTAGTCAATTGCTGGGGAGGTGAGCTAAGGAAACCCCAGCCCAGAATGCTGGGGGTGCCCCCACCTGGGGAGAAGCGAGGCTCTGCCGGCCCCAGGAGGGGCCGGGGAAAGGAGAGGACATAGGAGATCGTGCTGCAGGCTGCTGGGTTTCCTGGGAACCCTGCTCCCCTGAGGACGAGCGCTTGTGGTGGGGAGGGTCTGGACAGGGCCCCCTTGGCAGTCTTGCTGGGAGTTGGGGCACAGGCCTGTGGTTGGCAGGCAAGGTTCTGGGTGGCTGGGGTCTCCACCCAGCTCAGCTCCCCACCCCCCTGGGCTCCCTTGGAGCCTCACCAGCATACCACCATCCACTGGCCTCCAGTCTGCGGGAACCAGCCCAGAGCTGATGGAATCAGAGACCAGCAAACACAGGATCCAGAGCCCCCGCCCTCACAAGGGCCTTCCTGGGCTCCATGAGCTCTGCCCTGCTCAGCCAGACCCCAAGATGACATGAGAATCGGTACCCCAGTGTCTGTAGAAGGTGCCAGCTTCCTTCAGCATCTGCCAACGCCCTGCCCTGGCCCTGGGTGAGGCCAGATGAGATGATGGCTGGGCTTACTACTCCCTGGGCCCCAGACATCATTTTCTGGGGTGGGGGAAGAGGTGGGAGTCTCACTGGAGGATCTGGGGACTCGAGGAAGGCAGGAGGGCATGGGGAGGCCTTGGCTTGAGTTCCAGCCATCAGAGGTGTCTCCTAGGGACCCATCCTTTGGGGGCCATGGGACTGATTTTCTAGTCTTTTCAGAAATACTGCATGAGTCTTCAGGGCAGGGCTGGCCCCCAAGCCTGGGGCCACAGATGGGGAGGAACGGAAGAGATCCTCCTTATTTTTCTGCTTGGCCGACTTTCAGGGTGCGGATGTTTCCTTCCAGCACCAATGCATGGAGGAACTTGAAGGTGCTGATGTAGTAGGCTGGGATGTCTGCAGCAGCCAAAGGCTTGGAGATCCAGGCCACTTCGGTGTACTTATCAAATCCCAGGGACTGTCCTCCAATCCACACCATCTTCCAGAGCCCCCCAGATGTGCTCATAAACAGCAAATTACTAGGAAACCTCTGCTGGGTCTGCTTGTCCATCACCAGGGAGATTAACCCTCGATGAGGGAGAAGAAGTGGACGTGGCCGCAGTCGTCGCCGGAGGACGCCAGGGGGTCCTTCAGTCCACTGGAGTAGAACGTGATATAAGGAGTGTGGCAACAGAGGGCGGTGTGTCAGAGTCCAGGCTGGTGACACAGAACCTGTTGCTCAGGCTGGACAGTGGGTGGATGACGGGCCTCTGGACCACTTTGGGCTTCATGAAGCTGTGTGTGATGCCAAGGTTCTCAGCTGCTAGCGTCTCGCTATTGACGATGCAGAGTATGGTGAACTCTGACAGCAAGGTGTGGGTGATGAAGGGCAGGTCCTACTCATGCACCAGGATGAGGTCCATCTGGTAGGTGGACAGCATGGACACAGAGATGCTCTGATCAGCCAGTGGGGCGATGGCTGACGACGATCTCGGTCATGCCGATGGGCTGGAAACTGGAGAAGCTGCCGGTGCCGGATACCACATTGAGGGCTAGCCAGGTAGCATCGGCCACACCCATGTGTTCTGAGGAGGGCAGTTCCAGGAAGCCCTCCTCATCGACAATGATGCTGTAATCCTCTGGTGTCTTGGTCAGACTGAAGAATTTGCACCTGGTCTCGGAGGACAGGAAGGCAAGTTTGATCAGGCTGTAGGTGAAGAGGGGGATACTCTCTTTGACAATGCTGGCAACTTGCAGCTGAGGGAGCAGGTGTTTGGAGTGTGGGTTTTGGAGCTGAACAAGCAAGCACATCTTAGTTCCACTGCTTAGCAGCAGGTGACATTTCTGAGCCTCAGTTTCCTCATCTCTAAAATGGGGATAACAACATTTACCATGTAAGGTCATTGTGAGATTTGATAAGACGATGTTGATACAATTTAATATAGCACATAGTGAGCACAAATAAATGGTAGTTAATATCCTGATTCTCAAGTCTTGACTGGTCCCAACTTTGGGCAGAGAATCCTTGGCTGGCATTCAATCCTTGGCTGGTACATGTGCTGAAGTTCCAGTTTCCTAAACCACAGTGTTGAATGCTCTTGGTAATCATGGAATGTTCAGTAGATAAAAGATATATTATTCCTAGGAATCAGAATTTACCAAAATTACAGACCCCTCGAGGTGATGTCATTTTAGCAAAAAGATCCTTTGCTACAAAGGATGTCACAGTGTGTTTTGTTTGCTTTGTTTGTTGAGTCACTAAGTTGTGTTCGACTCTTTGTGACCCCGTGGACTGCAGCATGCCAGGCTCCCCTGTCCTTCACTATCTCCCAGAGTTTTCTCAAACTCATGTCCATTGAGTTGATGATGCCATCCAACCATCTCATCCTCTGTCACCCTCTTCTCCTGCTGCTTTCAATCTTCCCCAGCATCAGGGTCTTTTTCAGTGAGTCAGCTCTTCGCATCAGGTGACCAAAGTATTGGAACTTCAGCTTCAGCATCAGTCGTTCCAATGAATAACCAGGGTTGATTTCCTTTAGGATTGACTGGTTTGATCTCCTTGCTGTCCAGGGGACTCTCAAGAGTCTTCTCCAGCACCACAGTAGGAAGGCATCAATTCTTCGATGCTCAGCTTTTTCTTTCTGGTCCAACCCTCACATCCATACCTGACTGCTAGAAAAACTGTAGCTTTGACTATATGGACCTTTGTCAGCAAAGTGATGTCTCTGCTTTTTTAATACGCTGTCTAGGTTTTTCATAGCTTTTCTTCCAAGGAATAAGAGTTTTTTTTTAAATTTTGTGGCTGCAGTCACCATCCGCAGTGATTTTAGAGTCCAGGAAAATAAAAATCCATTACTGTTTCCACTTTTTCCCCATCTATTTGCCATGAAGTGATGGGATCAGATGCCATGATCTTAGTTTTCTGAATGTTGAGTTTTAAGCCAGCTTTTTCACTCTCCTCTTTCACTTTCATCAAGAGGCTCTTTAGCTCCTCTTCACTTTCTGCCATTAGAGTGGTATCATCTGCATATCTGAGGTTATTGATATTTCTCCCAGCAATCGTCACCCCAGCTTGTGATTCATCCAGCACAGTATTTCACTTAATATACTCTGCACAGAAATTAAATAAGCAAGGTGACAATATACAGCTTTAATGTACTCCTTTCCCAATTTGGAACCAGTTTGTTGTTCCATGTCCGGTTTTAACTATTGCTTCTTCATGTATATTATCTATAGTGAAACAGATCACCAGCCCAGGTGGGATGCATGAGACAAGTGCTCGGGCCTGGTGCACTGGGAAGATCCAGAGGGATCGGGTGGAGAGGGAGGTGGGAGGGGGGATCAGGATGGGGAATACATGTAACTCCATGGCTGATTCATGTCAATGTATGACAAAACCCACTGCAATGTTGTGAAGTAATTAGCCTCCAACTAAAAAACAAACAAACAAACAAAAAAACTATTGCTTCTTGACCTGCATACAGATTTCTCAGGAGGCAGGTAAGGAGGTCTGATATTCCCATCTCTTGAAGAATTTTCCACAGTTTGTTGCAATCCATGCAGTCAAAGGGATTCATTCAACAGGTAATTTAGCTAGCCTCTGACCTATCAACTTCAATAGTCACCTCTCACCTGCCCTCTAGGGTTTTCAGATCCTGGCCATCTTCTTCAGATTCAAGAACATCCTTAGGACCAAAGCTCCCTGTGAAAACTCTATGGTCTGGTGCTGGAGGTAGAGGCTGCCTTGGAGAACTGTGCAGGTCACACTGAAGCCGACAGCTTCACCCTTGTGGAAGGATGCTTTCAGGGTGACTCTGATGAGACTTTCTCGAAGTGGGGCTCTGCCAAGCAGTCTCTACTTATGACACCCACCATAGACTTAGGATTCTGCTGCTGTCATGAAACTTTCTGGAGGAGCGATGCCTGTTCAACACTTACTTTGCTTCATTTACTGACCCATCAGGGGCTGGTGGGGAGATGACACCCTGGTGATTGGTTGAATGGAGCAGCCCATTGATCTGAATCATGGTCAGTTCAGTTCAGTCGCTCAGTTATGCCCGACTCTTTGCGACTCCATGGACCGTAGCACACTAGGCCTTCCTGTCCATCACCAACTCTTGGAGTTTACCCAAACTCATGTCCACTGAGTCGGTGATGCCATCCAACCATCTCATCCTCTGTTATCCCCTTCTCCTCCTGCCCTCAATCATGGTGATTGACAGTAAAATAGGACCGAAATCAAGGAGTCACAGAGATTCTCAGAAACACACCTATTGTATAAAGTAGTGATTCTCAGTGTTTTGCAAAGAGGAGGATGTTGCTTGCTACTTGTGTGATTTATCATTGTTGCTTTCCACCTTTCATTGAAATAAGCTTTTAACCTACTTTGAAAGATATACATTAATATTTTTTAAAAGTGATTGCAACTTAAAACTTGTTTTCAGCTTTAAAAGCAATACGTATTTTCAGAATTTTTTGACTCTACTGTACTCCTAACGGCCTCCCTGCCATGGGGATGATGATGACTACCCTGATGTATAAAATAAGAGCTAACTCTTCCTCGTATTCCTCCTGCTTTTAGATATGTTTCATAGTAACTTTGTCCTGTCGTTTCAAGCACCAGAATCTTGTTGAATAAAGTGAGAACTAGAATAAAAGTGAATGTAATAGCTCTTGGATCTTCCTTGGGAAGAATAGTTCTGTTTTTCTCCCACAGTACTTAATCATGAATTAATGTATGATTATTCTTAAATTGTTGCCTGAAAACTTTCATGTCATTTCTCATTTGTATATGTCATCCTTCATTCAAATGGTATGCTCCTGAAGGGAAGGCTGCTAATTTTTTTTTTTTTTTTATTTCAAGTGACAGGGATTTAATTCCATGGAGCTTAAGTAAGAGTTGAGATTTACTGACTCCTATAACTGGGAGAGACAGGGCTGCGTGGAAGAAATCAGCCTGTGTAGCCAGGGCTTGCTCTCACTCCCCATGTCTCATCTCATCTTCCCTTTGTGTTGGTTTTATTCTCTCTCATGACCAGGGTTTTCCTCTCTGTCGTAGGTGATGGGGGTGGGCAGAGGGAATGAGCGGAAGGCAGGTGACCTGGTAGCCAGCAGCTACAGACTTTCATCATCCCAGCTGTTGTATGATGAATTTGGCTGGCCTCCGTCCCTGGTTCCTGGAAGAAAGCCTCAAAACTCTTGGAATTTCCCGAGTGATAGGAGTGCCTTTGTAATTCATCTGTGGGTTCTTGGACCACACCTGAGTTTATATGAGGTGACTCACTGTTGGCCCCCAGATAGTTTTAGGATGGGGCTGGCCAGGTCAGAAGGGCCAACCATGTAATTAGTGGGTTGGGGCTGTGAACCAAGTAATAACAGCCCCACTTTCCACGGGCGAAAGAGAGCGGAGATCGAGTTCAATCTCATGGCCAATGGCCCCATCACATAGCTATAGAGTGAAACCCCAGTAAAAACTCTGACGAGTATGTCAGTGTCCTAGAAGAGTGACTCATCCTGAGGACACATGAGCTTTGCATCTGGAACCTTCCCACATTGTGCCCTATGTGTCTCTTCATTTGGCTGGTCTTGTTTCATATCCTTTTGCTATAATAAATTTGGATCGTGTTTTCCTGAGTTCTATGTGTTATCCTAGTGAGTTGTCAAACCCGAGGAGCTGGTGGGAACACCTGCATTTGCAGCAGTGGGTCAGAAGTGTGGGTGGCTTGGGCTGGTGCCTGAAGTGACGGTGGGTTGTAGAGAACAGTGCCCTTAACCTGTGAAATTTGACTTGACTCTGGGTAGCTGGGGCTTCCCAGGTGGTAGAAAAAAATCTGCCTGCAAGTGCTGGAGACATGGATTCAATCCCCGGTTCTGGAAGATCCCCTGGAGAAGGACATGGCAACCCACTCCAGTATTCTTGCCTGGGAAATCCCATGGACAGAGGAGCCTTGTGGGCTACAGTCCATGGGATTGCAAAAGAGTTGGACATGACTGAGCAACTAGACCAGCACCTGGGTCTTTAGCATACGAATTGCATTGCACTAACTTTGGTGCAATTTCCAGCACTGAAGTGGAAAATTCCACACTAAGACTTTGGTTGGACAGCCTGGGTAATGTGGCCACCGTTGAAACCTTGGCTCCACATGGCTTGAGGAGGAGCAATTCTGCTGCATTGGAGGGAGCATGGAACCATACTGGGTGACAGAAGCAGTAGTTGTCTTCCACAGCAAAAGTCTGCATAATTTTCTGACCTTAGCATTTTGCAGAGATAGTTCAGTTCAGTTCAGTTCGGCTCAGTCATGTCCGACTCTTTGCAACCCCATGAATTGCAGCACGCCAGGCCTCTCTGTCCATCACAAACTCCTGGAGTTTACTCAAACTCATGTCCATTGAGTCGGTGATGCCATCCAGCCATCTCATCCTCTGATATCCCCTTCTCCTGCCCCCAATCCCTCCCAGCATCAGGGTCTTTTCAAATGAGTCAACTCTTCACATGAGGTGGCCAGAGTACTGGAGTTCCAGCTTCAGCATCAGTCCTTCCAATGAACACCCAGGACTGATCTCCTTTAGGATGGACTGATTGGATCTCCTTGCAGTCCAAGGGACTCTCAAGAGTCTTCTCCAACACCACAGTTCAAAAGCATCAATTTTTCAGTGCTCAGCTTTCTTCACAGTCCAACTCTCACAGCAGAGATAGTTGGTGTTCATCAAATATTTATTTGCCCCCTTACATATGTCAGTATAACCAGAAGTGGGGTCTGACTGCTTGCTGCTCAAAAGCCAATAAAGAGGCAAGGTTGGTGGAAAGGAAAGTTTGCTTTATTTTGGATGCTGGCAACCTGTGTTGGGGGAGGACAGACTCCTGTCTGAAGGCCAACTCCCCCTCTCACTGACAGTCAGGAGACAAGAATTTTTATAGGCAGAGGGAGGGGGCTACTCGCAGAACAGCAGAGTCAGCTCTGACAGTGATCTTGAAATTCATCATTGGTGGTCTGACCAGCATCATGCTGATTATTTTAAGTCCATAATCTTTAGCTCCAGGATTGGTTTGTTCCCATTTCCTTGAGGCCAATTCTCCCAAATTGTGGCAGCTTATGCCATGGCTAGTCTGGACTTATGCAGTTAACTCCTTCCACCTGGTGGGAGATTCAGTATCTATAAGACAGCTTATAGGATATGGCTCAGAATATTATCTACAACCCTTAGAGAGGAACTAAAGGTCCTTGGCTTTGCTTAATAACAGCTACTGCTGCTGCTAAGTTGCTTCAGCACATGACTGTGCGACCCCATAGACGGCAGCCCACCAGGCTCCCCCGTCCCTGGGGTTCTCCAGGCAAGAACACTGGAGTGGGTTGCTGTTTCCTTCTCCAGTGCAGGAAAGTGAAAAGTGAAAGTGAAGTCACTCAGTCCTGTCTGACTCTTCGCGACCCCATGGACTGCAGCCCACCAGGCTCCTCCGTCCATGGGATTTTCCAGGCAACAGTACTGGAGTGGGGTGCCATTGCCTTCTCCACTTAATGACTAGAACTAGTATTATTTAGTCTTGTTGGTCTATTTTCTTTTGTTCCTGCATTTTCTCATTTCTCCAATTAAACTTATTCTTTGGCTAAAGTTTTCCCACAGACAAAAGACAGTGTGAAGGCATGGTAGGGTGGGGGTTGGGAAGGGTCCAAAGATCCCACTCCATTTCATCAGTATTCCTTACAGTTAAGTTGGGCCCTTATGACTAGTTCTGGCCAATGGAATGTGAGCAGATTTATCATGAGTCAATTTCAGGAGAAGGTAATTAAAAGCCTAGAATCTTCTCCCTCTTCTTTCCTTGCTGCTCTGACCTTGGCCACTAAGTGTTCCAGTTGGCATGCCACAAGATGGAGGAAGGTACTTTTCATGTTTGTCTCTGTTAAGTCAATAAGATTTGGGGGCTAAGGTAGACAGATTAACTCCCCCCTATAGATATTAGGTCTTAATCCCGAAACCTGTAAATGGAAAAAGGGTCTTTGCAAGTCTGATTACTTTAATAATCTTGAGATGAAGTTGTTGTCATGGATTATCTGGGCAAGTCTTAAATGTCATCATAAGTCTACTCATAAGAGAGACAGAAGAAGATTAGACATCCACACAGAAAAGATGACGTAACCCTGGAGGCAGATTGCAGTGATGCGGCCACAAACCAAGGGAATTTACTCTCTCACAGTTCTGGAGGCCCGAAGTCTGAGATCAGTATCACTGGGCCAAAATCAAGATATCTGCAGGGTCACATTCCCTTTGACTTCTGGGGGGATTTTTTTCCTTGTCCCCCTTAGCTTCTGGTGGTTCCAAGAGTTTCTTCAGTGTAGCAGAATGACACCAGTCTCTGCCACCGTCTTCATACAAGCTTCTCTTCTGTGTCTTCTCCCTCATGCCTGTGTCTTCTCCCTCATGTCTGTGTCTCCCTTCTCTTCTCATAGGAACTCTTCACTGGAGTAAGGACCCATCCAGATCATCAGTGATCACCTCTTCAGCTTGAGATCCTTAATTTAATCATATCTGCAAGGACCCTTTTACCAAATATGGTGAAATTCATATGTTCTGGGTGGACACATCTCTTGGGGGCCATCCTTTATCCTGCTACAGATACCAATGTCTTGGATAGCAAGTCTGGGACAGGTAGTGTCCCCACAATATATATTCAGTGAAAGAGTTTATTCAATGAGCAATTGCCCTTTAGTCTAAAGAACATATTTTTCAAGAAACATGAAAGCTATCTTTCTGTGTACAGGTATGAACCAATTATTGCTTAATTGAAAACATATAAGATCCAGTGTATTATTTGAGAATGTTCTTCATTAGGTTGAACATATGCCTTATCCAGTAATTGCTTTCTTGGCTTTGAAATTGGCCTAGGATGTCATCAGTATATCCAACACACCAATCCCATCTTTACCGTGATGGTGAGATTGATGCCTGTTGTGAGGATGACATGCTGAGTGAAGGTTTATGACTATAAATCTCAGGCTCCAAATACATCAAAAGAGATGACAGGCATGAAATGTTTGCTTATAATGCTAAACTCAAACAAGAAATTGACTCGAAGTCATTTCCAAATATCTGAAAGTCTGAAATCTTTTGGTTCAACTGAATAAGGTTAGGATAGGCATGCTTCAGATTTTGGTGGCTTAAATTATAAAGTAGTCTATCATTTGCTCCAAAGAAGTAGAGAAATTTAGAAAGGTGCCTAGAGGTTTGAGCTTTAAAATGAAAACATTTGGAATCAAATTGGAAAACTGTAGAGAGTCTAGGGGTCTACCATGTTGAGGCAGAAAGGGGATCCTGCAGTTTCTGGAGACCCTGCACCATTCCTGTCTCTGCAACTGGATTGCTGTGTAAGCGTGTGCTAGTGACCTAACCTCTCTGGGTCTCTTGTTTCCTCAGTAGAAGTAATATATTGGAGTAATTGATCTGGAAGATTCCTTCCAGCTCTAAAATTCTCTGGTTCTCTGAAAGGGGACCTGCTTTATGACAGACCACCCAGGTGAAAAGTTAACTCTCTGGGGCAGATCTCATCCTTGGACCCAGGAGAACAGTGGTAGGTCATTGCAATATAATCTCGAGCAAGGGCAGACCGCGAAGCAAAACAGCTGAAACAGGAACTTGGAACTGGTGTTGATTTATCTCTAAGATGTGTTTTTCCATTTTCTCTGGCAAGGTTGCTCTAAAGTAGAATCAGCTGGAAAAGTATGAGCTGGCAGGACAGACAGAGGCCCTTCTGCTTGGGGAAGTCTTCGGGGTCCTGGTCCCCACTGAGAACACTCTCTGTTCACCGCTTTCACCAGCAGCTCTTCTGAAGGATGCCAGCTGAGCCGTAGACCCTACAGCATCTTGCTGCAGAGACGGGGCTTCTTCACCAGGGGCCAATCACCTTGATACCTTTCTATTCCATCAGGAAGCACCCCTACCCCTCCCAGCAGAAAGAGTGTTTCCGCAGAGCGTGTCCAGGGCAAGGGGAATGAGTCTAAGGGGAAGGCGTGCTTATGATGAACTGGATGAGGGGAAGCATTGGATGGTTTCCTACGGGTGAGAGCATACAGTCAGTTGCTTTTTGCCAAAACAATATTCCACAGCCCAAGGAATGACATGGCCTTCTAAGCCAGGCGCCTAACTTGCTCAGGCCGAGATGACTTCATGCGGACAGTGACAACTGGCTTTGTCATAATAAATAGCTCTTTGCAAAATGTCTGGCAGACTCCTGTGTTTTCTCTGCTTTATGGGTTGGAGGTATGGAAACAAGAAACAGGAGGCTTTCCTTCCTTTGAGAAATGTGTTTCAAACTTGAGAATCTTGGGAGAATTTAAAGTTAGTTTTTCAGGGATTTTTTTTTTTCCTTCTGATGATTGACGCCCATTGGAGGGGAAGAACAAATTATCCTTATTGTGTGATCTTTCAATTTTGAAAATCTCATGAGAAGATGACTAGATCTGTCCCCATGAGAGCAGCGGTGAATCAGTGACATCTGGACGTGTCTTCCATGCGGAGTCTGGCATGGGCACTGCTCAGTGCCCGCAGGCATTTCCAGGATCGCATGCCCTTGGTGACACCCAGTCTCCAGGATACAGTGGAAAATCACTCATCTTACCAAGAAACTGATGGACTGATGCTGAAGCTGGAGCTCTGATACTTTGGCCACCTGATGCAAAGAGCTGACTCATTGGAAAAGACCCTGATGCTGGGAAAGATTGAAGGCAGGAGGAGAAGGGGTGACAGAGGGTGAGATGGTTGGATGGCATCACTGTCTCAATGGACATGAGTTTGAGCAAGCTCCGGGAGATGGTGACAGGGAAGGACAGGGAAACCTGGTGTCCTGCAGTCCATGGGGTCGCAGAGAGTCGGACAAGACTGAGCAACAGAACAACAACCAAGAAAGAGGAAAATCTCCAGTTGAATGAAAAAAAAATTGACAGCTGCCAACATCAAGAGGACACGGACAAGGAAATGATCTCAGGCCAAGGGCAGTGAGTGACCTCCAGCCCGACTGCACGGCGCAGTCTCCAGTGCACCACCACCGTGAGGGACTAGTGACCTGGGGCCAAGGCAATGTTTGGGGATGGGCACTTAGCGAAGGGAGGTCAGTTAGAGATGAGGAGATCACAGCCCACACTCGGGAGGAGATCGACTGATGTAGAGCAAAGAATCTTTGACAGTCAGGTATGTTGAGAGGTTTCCTATGAGTTAGAATACAAAAATCTTGGTGTGTGTGTGTGTATGTGTGGTCACATTTTATAGTTTGTGTCTCAGATGCCTCCTCTGCAAAAAACAGCCTCACCTACTTGACTGAACTGTTAAGATTTATATATCCACACATGTAGCGCTTAGAACAAGGCCTGCTATGAAGTATTTGATGCCTACAGCTTAGATTTATTATTCACATGAATGAAAATGTATACTATTTATCAGCTTATTACCATTTATCACACTGAGAAGTTGTTGGTGCATGATCAGTTGGTCAGTTGCGTCTGACTCTGCAACCCCGTGGACTGTAGCCCACCAGGCTCCTCTGTCCATGGGATTCTCCAGGCAAGAGTACTGGAGTCAGCTGCAAGTTCCTCCTCCAGGGATCTTCCTGACCCAGGGATGGAACATAAGTCCCCTATGTCTCCTGCATTGGCAGGCTGATTCTTTACCACTAACCACCAGCGCATACTCTAGTGTACACTCAGAGTATACTCTGTTTATCTAAGATATTTTAATCTGGAAAAGAAGAAATGATTGGCATTTGAAAGCATGCAAGGCTGTGATAAAAGCCAACTAAGAGATGCTTGCAAGGAAAATATTGTTAAACTGAGGTTGGAGTTTGTGAGCTCAAAGTCATCCCCCTTTGAGGACTTTGGTCTAACACGCTCTAGTGACTGTGGGAATGTAAATTGGCACACGCCTTTGGAGGGCATTTTGATGTTTTTTTTTTTTTTTAAAGAAAAGCCTTACATCCTTTGGCCCAGCAATTTAACTTCTAGGGATAAATCCAGATGGAATATCAAGGGTGCAAACCATATTTCTTTACAACGACGGTCACTGAAGCATAGCATACAATAACCAGAAATGAGAAACAATGCAAACATCTAACAAGGGCGTGTTTTGTCAAAACTAGGTTATGTACATGTACAGATGATTGAGCCACCGCTACTTTTAGTAATGTTGAAGATTCTTTAAAGATGAGAGAATGTCAACAATGCATTTTAAGTGGAAAAAAGTTTACAAAACTCCGTTCAGTGTGCTTTTGGTGGAATACATCCTTTGTCCGCTTGTCTTCCTTCACAGCAACAGGATGGAGATGTTCCCACCTCAAGCATTCAGCCAGCACACCCTTCCCAGTTGCCCATCACAAACAGCAGGAGGGCACAGCTGCCCCATGCCTCCCATGCCGCTGATTTCCGTAAATATCCGTGATCAAAGTGTGACAGCAAATGAATACTCAGACTGTGTCAATAGGAAATGAAACCTATTATTTCATTTCATATTTCACACGTTTTATTTTTCTCTTCATCCTTGATGCCTTAGAAGGATGGAACACAAATATTTCTCTTTTCCCTCCTGTGTATTACTCAGTTGTGTCCAACTCTATGCGACCCCATAGACAGTAGCTCTTCTGTCCATGGGATTTCCCAGGCAAAAATACTGGAATGGGTTGCCATGCCCTTCTCCAGGGAAACTTCCTGATCCAGGGATCGAACCTGGGTCTCCTGAACTGCAGGCGGAATCTTTACCATCTGAGCCACCAAGGATGCGAAAAATTAAATGCTCTTTGCTCTTGAAATTAAGGTAACTTAAATTTTTTGCAGGAATGGTTAAGAGGATGGATGTAGCAAGCTGTTAATATCTACTGTGGCAAGAAAAAGAGAGAGGAAAGGGATTGAGCAAAGAAGTCATTTATTTTGGAGAAGCAGGAGTAGATATTACCTTGGAATTTAAGCCAGCAGAGATCTTTAAGTTCCTGATAGCATCCTGGGAAGATGGAGGGACCTCAGAAAGGCATGGTCTTGGCATGAGAGAGGGCATATATTCTGAGCCTTGCTAAAAAAACAAAAAAGGACTGTCACAAATGTGGCACTCAAGAGTCAAGGGCCATATGTAGGAGAGAACCAGTTTCTTAGTGATTAGCTTGTGTATAACAGAGGACCCTCTCACATTTTAGTCCCCTCTTGGAATTGCATAGATATACACCCATTTGAGGATTTGAAATTGTCAGAGGCAGTCTTGCTGAAATCCCCACTGATGGAAGACTATACAGGTAGCTATGCTTCAAACACTCCTTCAATTTGTTCAATAAGCACAGTTTATAAAGGCTTTCTATTCCTCCATTTTCTCTCTCTCTTTCTTTCTTGAAGTATAGTTGGTATACAGTATTATATAAGTTACAGGTGTACAATATAGTGAGTCACAAGTTTTAACGATTATAAATCATTTATAGTTATTATAAAATATTGACTTTATGCCTTGTGTTGTACAATGTATCCTTGTAGCTTATTTTGTTAATTTTTTTAAAAAAGATATTTATTTGGCTGCATCAAGTCTTAGTTGCAGAATCTAGTTCCCTGACCAGGAATCGAACCCGGGCCTCCTGCATTGGGAGCGTGGAGTCTTAACCACTAAACCACCAGGGAGACCCCCCCCCCCCCTTATAGTTTACTTTATACCTAGTTGTTTGTACCTCTTAACCCCTTACCCCAGGTTGCCCTTTCCCTTCCCATCTCTACTGGCCACATCAGCTTGTTCTCTGTATGTGTGACAGACACCTTATTCTTAATCACACACTATATTTTTTATCTTCTCTCTCTCTTTCTTTCCCCCTCTCTCTCATCTACATGTTATACTGACCTCACTGAATGACTTGGGAGGTGTTCTTTTCTTTTCTGAATCCTAGAATAGTTTGTGCAAAAGTGTGTTCTCTGAAAGATCTATTGATTCAATTTCATTAATGCTGACTAGACTATAAACGCTTTTCATTTTTTCTTAACTCAGTTTTGGTAAGTTATACTTTTCTAGGAATTTGACTCTTTCAGTTCAGTTCAATTCAATCTCTCAGTCATTTCTGACTCTTTGCGACCCCATGAACTGCAGCACGCCAGGCCTCCCTGTCCATCACAAACTCCCAGAGTCCACTCAAACCCATGTCCATCGAGTTGATGATGCCATCCAACCATCTCAGCCTCTGCCGTCCCCTTCTCCTCCTGCCCTCAACCTTTCCCAGCATCAGGGTCTTTTCAAATGAGTCAGCTTTTCGCATCAGATGGTCAAAGTATTGGAGTTTCAGCTTCAACATCAGTCCTTCCAATGAACACCCAGGACTGATCTCCTTTAGGATGGACTGGTTGGATCTCCTTACAGTCCAAGGGACTCTTTCACTTATGTTGTAAATTTTATTTATACAAAATTTTTCCTAAACAATATTTTTAATATTCTGTTTTTTTTAACATCTGCAATACTTGAAGCTATGTCTTAATTGTATTTGTTATTTCTCTTTTTTTCTTTATCAATTGTATTCAAAGTTGGCCATTTTTTAGTCATTCCAAAGGACTTACTTTGTTCTTCTCTCTTTCATGTTTCCTTTTAGCATCATAAATTTTCCTTCTTACCTTTGTTTTCTTCTTTCTACTAAAATTGAAATTATTTTGCAATTCTTTTTCTAGATTCTGTAAATGTATGCTTATAGCAATTATTTTTGTCTTTTCTTTGTCACTAATCTAAATTTTTAAGGCCATGAATTTCCATTTAAGTTCTACTTTAGCTGCATCTTGAAAGCTTTGATACGTAGTATTTTCATTAGCATTCAGTTAAATTTTTTTTCAATTTTCATTTTGATTATTTTCGATCTGTAAATTACTTAAAACTAATTCTTAATTTCAAATATATGGCGGTTTTAGTGGCCTCCTTGCTGTATTTTATAATATCTGTTGACAACATTGTTATAAAATGTGTTCTGTATGATGCCAACTCTTTCAAATGTGTTGAAACTTGTGTAATGACACTGTATAGTCAGTTTTTACAAATACTCTGAGTAGTTATTAAGTATAATATTCTATCTGTTTATTAGGTCAAGCTTTTTAATTCTTTTATTTTCAAATCTTCTATGTCTCTGATGATTTTTTTGAATGCTTAGACTCATAATTTCTGTGGGTTTTATTTGAAAATCTATTGCAATGGTGCTGTGCTGAGTGCTAAGTCACTTCATTTGTGTCCGACTCTGTGATGCTATGGACTGTAGCCCGCCAGGCTCCTCTGTCCATGGAATTCTCCAGGCAAGAATATTGGAGTGGGTTGCCATGTCCTCATCCAGGGGATCTTCCCAACCCAGGCACTCAACCCGCGTCTCTTACTTCTCCTGCATTGGCAGGCAGGTTCTTTACCACTAGTGCCACCTGGGAAGTCTGCAATGGTGGTGAAATTATTGATTTTATATCATCCGTCAGTTTTTGCTTTATTTATTTTGAGGCCTTGTGATTAGGTGCATAATAGTTTAGAATTAGTTTAATTTACTACCAAATTGAATCTTTTATCATTGAGTAGTGACTCTCCATACCTATAGCAATGCCTTTTGCTTTAAAGTCCAATTTTTTTCCCCTAAAATTTCTATAACCACAATGGTTTTCCTTTGACTAATATTCATTCACATACATATTTTTACCCTTTCCTTTTAATGCTTTTATATCCACTTGTTTTTAATGTGTTTCTTTTAAAAAATCATTTGTTAATTATTGTCTTTAACTGGAGAAATTAATCTGTTTTCATTTATTATAATTACTGACATTTTGTGTTTATTATATTGTTCTGCCATAGCTTTTCTTCCAAGGAGCAAAGGTCTTTTAATTTCATGGCTGCAATCACCATTCGCAGTGATTTTGGAGTCCAAGAAAATAAAGTCTGTCACTGTTTCCATTGTTTCCCCATCTATTTGCCATGAAGTGATGGGACTGGATGTTTAAGCCAGCTTTTTATCTCTCCTCTTTCACCTTCATCAGGAGGCTCTTTAGTTTCTCTTCACTTTCTGCCATTAAAGTGATGTCATCTACATATCTGACATTATCAATATTTCTCCTGGCAATCTTGATTCCAGCTTGCGCATCATCCACCCCAGCATTTCACATGTATTTTGCATACAAGTTGAATAAGCAGGGTGACAATGCACAGGCTTGACGTACTGACTTAATTTTGAACCAGTTTGCTGCTCTGTGTCTGGTTCTAACTGCTGTTTCTTGACCTGCATATAGGTTTCCCAGGTGAGGAAACGAGGCAGGTCAGGTGGTCTGGTATTCCCATCTCTTGAAGAATTTTCCAGTTTGTTGTGATCCACACAACCAAAGGCTTTATCGTAGTCAATGAAGCAGAAGATGTTTTTCTGGAATTCACTTGCTTTTTCTATAACCCAATGGATGTTGGCAATTTGATCTCTGGTTTCTCTGCCTTTTCTAAACCCAGCTTGAACATCTGGAAACTCTCGGTTCACATCCTGTTGAAGCCTAACTTGAAGGATTTTGAGCATTACCTTGCTAGCAAGTGAAATAAGTGCAATTGTGCGGTAGTTTGAACATTCTTTGGCATTGCCTTTCTTTGGTTTTAAATGAAAGCTGACTGAAAGTGTCCAGTCCTGTGGACACTTAAAGGACACTTGCTCCTTGGAAGAGAAGCAATGACAAACCTAGACAGTTTATTAAAAAGCAGAGACATCATTTTGCCAACAAAGGACCATCTAGTCAAAGCTATGTTTTTTTTCAGTAGTCATGTATGGATGTGAGAGTTGGACCATAAAGAAGGCTGAGCACTGAAAAATTTGTGCTTCTTAATTGTGATGCTGGAGAAGACTCTTGGGAGTCCAATTGACTGCAAGGAGATCAAACCAGTCAATCCTAAAGGAAATCGTCCTTGAATATTCATTGGAAGGACTGGTGCTGAAGCTGAGGCTCCAATTCTTTGGCTACCTAATGCGAAGCACTGACTCATTTGAAAAGACCCTGATGCTGGGAAAGATTAAGGACAGGAAGAGAAAGGGAGCAACAGAGGATGAGTTGGGCGGATGGCATCATGGACTCAACGGACATGAATGTGAGCAAACTCCAGGAGATAATGGAAGATAGGGAAGCCTGGCTTGCTGCAGTCCATGGGGTCACAAAAGTTGGACACAACTGAGCAACTGAACAACAGCAATATATTGCTCTAATTTTAATATTTTTAATTAAAATAATTGTAGTTTCTCCTTGTTCCACCATTTCTATGTTCCATTCTCTCTCCTTTCTTATTTTGGATTAATTGTTCAGTTTTTCTCATTTCGTTTTTTCCTATGGTAGTTTAAGAGTTATGCATTTTATTATTTTCATGGCTATGATAGAAAGTTAATATACATAATTTATCAAAATGTTACGTTATCAACAGTAAATCCTCTTTCCAAGTAACATGATGTCCTTAAAATACTTTAATTTCAGTTGTTCCTTCTAACATTGTGGTATTATTACTGTGCATTTTATTTCTATTTTTAAATTGCTCCCTAGGAACATTATTATTATTATTATTATTATCTTATTCTTCCTATTTTATGTATTAATGTTTTTCCATATTTACCCACATATTTTCCCCTTTCTTTGTTTTTCTTTCTGTATCTCATTCTTTCCATCTGGGATAATATCCTTTTTTCCTGAAATAAAAGCTTAAGGATTTCCTTTAGTAAGGGTTTGCTGCTAGCAAACTCTCTCGGTTTTTGTTTTTCTTAAAAGATCTTTATTTTACCCTGGTCCTGGAAGGACACATGTGATGTATACAATCTTCTTTTCTTATGCAACTATATGTCTTTCCATTAAAGTGATCTGTAACAGATGAGGATTTAAAACCCACCTATCAGTGTTGTCCTCTCATGGAAACAAGGTATACCTTTATCTGGATGGTGAGTTTAGAGAAAATTGGAACCACCATTCCCCTTATACTGAAAAAATAAAAAGGCTCTCTCAAGCACCACAGAGGTGGAAATGTTCATCTCTTGATTAAAACACATAGCTCTAAAGGTCTTCTATTAAAATGCAACTTCTCACCAGTAGGAAGGAATGTTAAGGGATATTCATTATTCACTGTCAGCTTCACACAGTGAGTCAGTTCATGGGCTGCTAGGCACTGTTTTCAGCTTGGAGGAAGGCCACACAGGAATGAACAGGAAAACCAGTTTGGGGCGGAAGGAAGGAAGACAGCTCTCTTTTTGCCCCAAGAAGTTGGTCCTGGAGACAATGTAGGACAATCTCAACAGGGAGCTGCTGGCAGGACGGCGCTGGTTCTTGGAGGTGGGTAGGTGGGTGGTGGAGTGTTGACCACGAGTTTCCATGTTCTTGTCAATTCCCAGCTCTGAACTCTTCAGCCCATGCCTGTCGCTTCTTCCTCAGTCACAGCCTTGAGAAAATAAAGTGTCAGAGGAGAGAATGTTCTCCACTAAGCTGAGTTGCTGCTTCCCCCCACTGCCTCAGAATTTAATTTTACATACTTCTTCCCTCTTCTTTTTCTTCCCACTTTCTCTTAGGTCTTGGCTTTTAATCATGCTTGAGTCTCTAAACCAAAACCTGTTACTGGCACCAGTGTAATACAGTAATTACTGTCAGAAATTTGGAAAATCCAGAAAAGTCTGAAGAAGGAAAATAAACCCCCCCAAGTCCACTTACTATTAGAGGATAATGACCTTTATCATTTTTGTGTATTATATTTTGAATTTTTTGGTATGTGTGTTCTTTCTTACTCTCTTTATCTACCCTTCCCACCTCCCCACCACCCCCCTCCCCCACACAAAATTGGGATGAACGAAGACTAATTTCCTCATTTACTTTGTCTTCCCATTAAAATGCCTTTCTTCGTGTTGTTAATGTATTCCTTCTGTCTTGGTGCTGCTTCCTTCCATCTTCCTTTCCCTCATAAACATCAAGTGTCTACACCCCTGTCTACACTCTGTCTTCTCCTTCAGTCCTCACACTCTTGAAGACTGTATCCTGAACCAGCAAACCCCACTCCCCATCCCCACCGGATGTTGGCAAATGCTGTCAAAGACCTTGGCACTGGCAAATCCGGCAGACCCTTTTATTTAACCTCATTTTATGGAACTTACAGTGACAGTTGTCTCTTTTGGTTATGGCCTCCTGGAAACGCTCTCCTTCCTTCATGTTCATGAAAAAGTTCACCCTGCTTTTCTCTGTCTAGTTCCTTCTCAGAATGCATCACCAGCTTCTTCGGGTAGCCTTCCTTGTGAAGTGCAGGTGGCCTTCACGGATCTGTCCTTGGCCCTTCCTCATTCTCCAGCTGCTGGACAGTCAACAGCTGTACCAATGGTTGCATCACGAGTTCAGATGTTTCTCTACATATGCAGCTCTGGGTGTCTCACTGGCATGTCAGACTAAACAGGACCGAAGCAGAGCTCACATGGCATGTGGGAGGGTTTCGGGGCCAGAATGAAAATAGCACCCATCATTCTGGCCACCTTCTTTGCCTAGAACCCAGGCACATGGGTGCCCCTAATGCTGGGAAATGGAGTAGCTGGATGCCCAGGAGGGAATGACACTCAGCTGGGAAAGCAACCAGCTAGTGTCCATCACATCTACCTGTAAGGATCACGGTATGGCAAAACCCACCAAAGGGATGGCTTCTGAAGAGGCTACTGTTAACTGCTCAGAATGGCAAAATGGGAGCTCCTTGAAAATAGTCTTTCTGGAAAGTTTGGAGCTGACATCATTTTGGAGGTTCTGCAAAGAGAAGCCAGAAAACAAGGACAGATATTAAAAGCTGCACATGAAACACGATGTGCCTGTCCATGAAGCTGTCCAAGATGAGCTCAGTGAAGGAGCATGAGGTCAGTAGGGACGCCTCCGAAGCATCCAGATGCTCGGCACAGAGACTTTCAGTGCCGTTTCGGGAGGACACCGGGACAGCTGAGGCAATGCTTTGGGCTCGCTTTCATTTCACACTGTTCTTTTTTTTCCATTTCAGTTGCAAGTTTGAAAATGCTTTATGCTTTGAGATTTCTGGTCATTTTCAAAGATAGCTGAAGTATTTCAGTTCTGTTTTTACTCTTGATCCCTCTCCTTAACCCTCCCAATCTTTATATTCTCCCATCTTTTATTGCCAAACATTTTTTAGAAGGGAAATCTTTCTAAAAGGATTGACGTGAAAGTCGCTTAGTTGTGTCCAACTCTTTGTGACCCCATGGACTATACAGTCCATGGGACTCTCCAGACCAGAATTCTGGAGTGGGTACCCTTTCCCTTCTCCAGGGGATCTTCCCAAGATACAGATCGAACCCAGGTCTCCCGCATTGCAGGCAGGTTCTTTACCAGCTGCGCCACTTGGAAAGCCTGAAATCCCTGATAGCTCAGCGGTAAAGAATCTGCCTGCCATGTAGGAGACACAGGTTCGATCCTTGGGCCAGGAAGACCCTCTGGAGAAGGAAATGGAAGTCCACTCTGGTATTCTTGACTGGGAAATCCCATGGACAGAGGATCCTGGCAGGCTACAGTCCACGGTGTTGTGAGAGCTGGTCATGACTAAACCACCAGCACCATCTTCCAGAAGACATGGCCTCAGAAGATGAAGGAGGCCGAACACAAGCACACAGTGCGGTCCTTCCTGTGATCACTCTGCCTGAGCTACTACCTATTCTCTGCCTACAAAGCGTGAGATATCAGTCCCATCAGAGCAGAGAATGGGCTTGCCAGATAGAAGGAGCATCCTTAGAACACCTGTGAACATTTCCTTACTTGCAAAGCAAGGACGGAGGTGAAAATGAATCATTCTCACCAACCATCCTTCTCCTTATAAAGATGCTTCGTGAAAATTGTCTTTCAACTTTCTGGCCAGTAAGTTTCCACGTATACTAAATAATCATCTTTATAAGTCTACATTGATTTATCCATAACCAAGTCTTCTTTCTCCCCCTTTTGATTCTCCCAAACTGCTACCATCTCTTAACTGTTTTGTCTGCTTTTTAGTTTCTTGTGAGGTACCACTCCTGGGGTAATTAGAAGCATCACCCTTTAAGCCAGACCACTAGCAATCTGAGCTCTGCCACTTACTGGCTCTGTGACAGTGGTAAGTTCTTTAACATGCCTTCATTCCAGTTTTCTCATCTATAAAACAAGGAAAATAAATGATAAGACCTGTCCAAAAGGTGGGTATGAGGATTAACTGAGCTAACTTTTGTAAAGCTCTTAGGGCAGTGCCTAGTGTGTGTTTAGCTTCTGTTATTGTCATTATTTTAATCCATTCAGGAAGCCAGGGTCAGAATGTTGAGGCTATCAATTTTCCTGCTAGCCATCTTCAGTGGCTCTGCGTTGCCAAAGAAAGTGTGAAAATCATTCAGGGTTCTTCATGATCAGACCAGGATGCCCCTTCCAGCACATCCTCTTACTCATCAGAATCAGCCGAGAGTTTATCCTCCACCCACACCAGTTTCTTTCCTACCTCTCCACGGTAGTACATGACATTCTCTTTGCCTGGAGTTTTCTCTTTCTAGATGGAAGTCTCACTTCCGGCAGACTGCTTCCCTCTTATCCTGGGCGGATTATGACTTACCCATGGCTGTCAACCTGGGGCTTCTCCCCAGCTCCCTGCACCCCTGTAACTACCTGGGGGAGAGGGCAGGTGTGCGCTGATGAGCTGGTGGCCCAGTGAGCAGAGCAGGAAGGCGTCTGTTCCGAATTGGACACTCAGATGTGCTCATGGCTAATCCTTACACTTCCAAGAAATGACATTCCCTCATGTATAAAATGACTAGCCAAGACATTATCTGCCCCTTTTCTCAGAGTCACAAAAAGGTTTGAATGATGTCGATGGCAAGAACATTTTGTGAGAAGAATAATAAGCTTTGCATATATACAAAAAATCATTCATCATTATTCTGATAGACAGGATTGAGTGGAAAGAGCACACCCGAGACTTTGATTTGTTACAGACAAAATTAGCACCAGCTTGAGTGTCTACCATGTATTATGGTCTTATTTAATTTTTACGACCTCTGAGTCAGGGCTCAGAGAGGTATAGGAATTTGCCCAAGTTCCCATGGTTGACTGGCAATGGACTCACAGACTGAGTCTACAGATTGAATCCAGATCCTTCTGGCTCTGAAGCCTGGGTTCTTCACGGTGACTTCCTGCTTCCAGACCCCATGAGTGATGTCAGTAGCGTGAGTGCATAGAACTTGGAGCTGCGTCTCTGGAGCAGAGGCTTTTCATCATGAACAGCATCTGACTCATCCAAGGAAGCTTCTCCAAAACACAATTACCCAAAAGCAGCCCCAGAGATTGGATCCATTAGACCTGGGAAGGGCCAAGGTCTCTGCAATTTGAAAAAATTTCCCAAGAGGTCCAACCATTCACGCCTGTTAAAAATCCCTACCCTTAAAGCTTCATCAGTTGAGTGCAAGCAGCATGCCAGTCTTTGGGTAGGCCTGGGGCACAGATATAAAGAAGTCTGACTCTCGCCCTTAAGATCTTAGGTTTTAGAGGAGAATTGAGTGTGTTGACTCCGCAACACATAGCAATCTGTGCTAATGACACTTGTGAGCAGTGCTAGGAGACTGGAGGAGCGAACGGCAGACTCCACCTGGGAGCCCAGGAAGGCGTCTCAAGGAACTGACACCTGAGCAGAGGCTCGAAGGATGTGGGCGTGTTTATCAGTTGGAATCAGTTGGCCTTTGTCAAGCATGCAGTTCAGTTCAGATTTTGCTGTTGGAAAGAGCACTCTGGGGATTTCAAGAAGGATAGGTTGGAGAAGGAAAAACAGACGCACAGCAAGTCAGCCTCCTGGTCCCAAATGACCTCTACCTGCGGTCCAGGTCAGCTCTCCCATTCACACTGGACCCCTTGGCATCAGGGTCTGTGCCCTAGGTCAGCTCGGGCTGTCCTTTCCTGGCATTCTCTCTTCTTTCCTGTATCCTCCTTCCTCCCCTCGCATGGCAGCTGCTCCGCATTCTTACCATCCTTTCCCGGCCCTCAGACGACCCTAAACCTCACAGTTCACAGCTCCTTCTCGGACCTCGCTTGCCTCACCACACAGCCTGGAAGGAACCCTTTGACAGTCACTGGCAATGGCATGCTGGCTAATGTGGTTCCTTTGCCCAAATACAGAGAAGAGCTTTTTTTTTTTTAAATTTTAAAAATTGAACTTTAAATTTTATATTGGAGTGTGGCTGGTTAGCAATGTGGTGATAGTTTCAGGTGGACAGCAAAGAGACTCAGCCGCATGTATGCATGTATCCATTCTCTCCCAAACTCCCCTCCCACCCTGGCTGCCATATAACATTGAACAGAGGACCCTGGGCTACACAGTAGATCCTTGTTGGTTATCCACCCTGAATATAGCAGTGTGTACATGTCCATCCCAAACGTAAATGAATCACCTTAGAAGCATTATTTCAAGTATTTTATGTAAGAAACATGGTTAGACCGTTCTTGCCTGGAAGACAAACATCTGTCATATCCTCTAGTTGCTTTCTCGCCATTGACTCTTTTATGATTATGATTATTTTATTTTCTCAATGTATAATTGACATACAACATAACGATCCAATATTGGTATATATTGTGAAATGATCACCATCATAAGTCTAGATAATATCTATCATCGTGAAAAAGAGACACAGATGTATAAAAGAGACTTTTGGACTCTGTGGGAGAAGGCGAGGGTGGGATGTTTCAAGAGAACAGCATCGAAACATGTATATTACCTAGGGTGAAACAGATCACCAGATCAGGTTGGACGCATGAGACAAGTGCTCGGACCTGGTGCACTGGGAAGACAAAGTTACAGAACTTTTTCTTGTGATGAGAACTTTTACAACCTGTTCCCTTAGCAACTTTCAAATATGCAGCACCGTATTATTAATTATTACTAAATAATAATTAATTAGAGCTTTCCAGGTCACTCAGTGGTAAAGAACCCACTTGCCAATGCAGGAGGATGTAGGAGACACAAGTTCAATCCCTGATTGGGAAGATCCCCTGGAGAAGGAAATGGCAACCCACTCTAGTATTCCTGCCTGGAGAATCCCATGGACAGAGGAGCCTGGTGGGCTGCAATCCATGGATTCACAAAGAGCTGGACACCACTGAGCATGCATGCATGCACACACATTATTTACAGTCATCGTGCTGTATGTTTCATCACCACCCACGGACCCTTCTCCCATCTCCTCCAGGCTTCACACATGCTCACCTCTTCCCAACATTATACCATCTGCTTTTCTAACAGTGACTCTTTAACCCTTTCCTCCCTTCCTCACCAAGCTACTAGATGAGGTAATTGCCCTTTTCTCCCTGTCTTCATTCCAGGACCAAAGCTATTTGCTTACACATATCTCACTCAGTTCAGTTCAGTTCAGTTCAGTTCAGTCGCTCAGTCGTGTCCGACTCTTTGCAACCCCATGGACTGCAGCATGCCAGGCCTCCCTGTCCATCACCAACTCCCAGAGTTTACCCAAACTCATGTCCATTGAGTTGGTGATGCCATCTAACCATTTCATCCTCTGTCGTCCCCTTCTCCTCCTGCCTTCAATCTTTCCCAACATCAAGGTCTTTTCAAATGAGTCAGCTCTTTGCATCAGGTGGCCAAAGTATTGGAGTTTCAGCTTCAACATCAGTCCTTCCAATGAACACCTAGGACTGATCTCCTTTAGGATGGACTGGTTGGATCTCCTTGCAGTCCAAGGGACTCTCAAGACTCTTCGCCAACACCACAGTTCAAAAGCATCAATTCTTCTGCACTCAGCTTTCTTTATAGTCCAACTCTCACATCCATACATGACTACTGGAAAAACCATAGCCTTGACTAGATGGGCCTTTGTTAACAAAGTAATGTCTCTGCTTTTTAATATGCTGTCTAGGTTGGTCATAACTTTCCTTCCAAGGAGTAAGCATCTTTTAATGTCATGACTGCAGTCACCATTAGCAGTGATTTTGGAGCCCCCAAAATAAAGTCAGCCACTGTTTCCATTGTTTCCCCATCTATTTGCCATGAAGTGATGGGACTGGATGCCATGATCTTAGTTTTCTGAATGTTGAGCTTTAAGCCAACTTTTTCACTCTCCTCTTTTACTTTCATCAAGAGGCCCTTTAGTTCTTCTTCACTTTCTGCCATAAGGGTGGTGTCATCTGCATATCTGAGGTTATTGATATTTCTCCTGGAAATCTTGATTCCAGCTTGTGCTTCATCTAGCCCAGCGTTTCTCATGATGTACTCTGCATATAAGTTAAATAAGCATATCTCATTAGAGTTAAAATATTCTTTGTTTCACTGCTATTTATGTACACATTTTCTTCTGTCTCTTATGACTTCAGTTTGGTGTGTGTCTTGAAAATTTTCCTTCACTAGAGACAAACTACTTAGGCTCAGATGCTGTGTCTGATTCACCTTGGTATCTTGCAATAACTTGTAGAGTGAAATGTGGTCTTTGCTCAGATGTTACCTTCTCATAAGGTCTGCACTTATTGTCCTGCTTAAAATTCCAGCTTACCTCCCACCTCTAGCATTCCTGATTCCCCTTACCCCTTATTAATTGAAATACATTTAAGGCAAATAAGAATGTTTCTAAAAATACCTTCCTGGGACTTCTCTGGCAGTCCAGAGGTTATGACTCTGTGCTTCCACTGCAGGGGGCACAGATTTGATCCCTAGTTGGGAACTATAATTCTGCATGTCATGCAGCATGGCCAAAAAATAAATATTCTTTCCTGATAATTTATAAGTGTGTAGCTGAGAGACTTGGGATTATCAGAGTCTGATCAAAGTGAATGAGGGATCTACAACAGCATTGAAGTTGTGATTAATAAAGAACTCGATCAATTGTCATGTGCTTTATATACTGGACGATCTGAATGGGATCTCTGAGAAGGAAGAATAGTTGAGAGGTCTCCCTCTGTTGGGGGCAGGGAGCAGACAGCGTGCTGGCTGCCCCATACACTGTCTGGTCTGCTGGACCAGCCCAGGCCTGCATGGAAGGTGGTGGTTGCTTCAAGCTGACTCAGACGTTGATGTCAGACAACCAGACGGTAAGATACTTCCTATAGCTTAGACAGGACCTCCAGGGCCAGGTAATGAGGGTTATCCGCGGCCAGAGGTCAGGGCATCAACAGAAACCCAGAGTTGATCACCTAAGGGGAGTCAGCTCTCCCTGACTACACTCTAAGAGGCAGATTAGAGACCAGGGAATTGAAACTGCAATCTACAGTGTGAAAAATACTGCCATTTTCTCCTGCTGGCAAATATGCAGATGAACCCACTGGGAAGCAGGAGGTTGCCAGAGGTGCACAGAGTCAAGACACTCTGCCTTCCTCTGCCTTCAGCAGACACCGAGGAGGATGCACTCCTGGACGCCTCCTCCAAAGGCCACGGGCCCTGATGCGTCCACACGTGGGAAGTAACATCCCAGCTAAGTTGAAACATACATGCTTATTCTCAGGCAGTTTTCCACCACAGGACTGTTGGCAGGAAGCAATGGAATAATCTCTGCAAAAGACAGAAATGATTTTCTTTCTTTTGGTCCATCTGGACCAGGAGATTTGCCTTCTGTTGATGCTTTATTTAGCTTAATATAAAAAATTAGCATACACAATATGTGGATGGACAAGCTCAATAAAAGAGATGAATAATAAACGAGGATGCTGTTGGGTGGAGGGAGGAGGAGCCAGCGACGGATTCTGAACCCCTGAGAGTTGGGCTGAATGTCGGCAAGTTACCAAGGGGCTAATCCAACACCGGATGATACAGAAATGCTTCTCTATTTACATGGCAAGGCCTGAGAGCCAGCTTTCCAGCAGTGACAAAATCCTGCTGAAATCTACCAACTCGGGCTGGTGGGAGGCCTCTAGTCATCTCAATAAACAGTAACCTAAATAAGGCTTTATTGTAGCCGGGTGTTCTCATCCCCGTGAAAGATGTCTTGAAGCACATGGTTCCCAGGGCAGGAGATCAGAGAGAATGCTATAAATTACCCAGTAATAAGAATGATCATTTCTTTGGGTTGGCTTTAATTGGCAGCAGCTGTCTACCCATACTGGGTCTATCTAGGATTTCACAATTCGGTGTCGCCACGTGAGGTCGGCACCCCAGGGTCACAGCTGGCCTCCACACAGACCCCCGGAGGGGTGGAGGGATTCACGTGTGCCCTGCTTTCAGTCGTGTTAACAGTCACTCCAGTAATACCCGCTCCTGCTGTAATCTTGGTCACACTGAGCAAACTGTTAAAGTCTGAAAGTCTCCGTGAATCACAGGAGCTCTCTGAGTTTCTACCACCCATCTGGCTTCCTAAAAGATAATGCAATAGTAACTAAATAACAATAGAATAGTAACTAAGGGCTTATCATAAAATTTTCTGCTCTGAATAAAACCACTTTAATTGATCCTTTTAATGTAAAACTATATGGCTATTAATCCCACTAATGAAGCATGTTTTTCATAGAACACCTAAGTAGAGAAATGCAAGCAGATTCTTTATCATCTGAACCACCAGGGAAGCCCTGAGAAATGTATGAATACCATACTGAATTGATGACAAGGATGTATATATAATTTTTTGCCTCTGGCCCTGGGCTGTACTTCTGTTCACTTTTGCCTTCACGAAATAGTCACTGAAACGGAAGAAAACCTACTTGTTGGGGAGTGTGAGGATTAAACAAAAAAACAGTACATGAAAATGCCTGTTTCCAGCCCTGCACACAGGGTGCTCCATAAATATGTGTTGAGTTGAAATGATTTTGAGCCTCTGTTTTTTTTTGGGGGGGATGGGGATGGGCGTTGAAATGATTTTGAAAATAGAATTTCTATTTCACAAATTGTGGCACTGCCTCTAAGTGTATTTGTCACCCAGTGAGTCAGCTTTGAATTTAGCTGACTTTGGATCAATGGGTACTGAACAAGTGTCTTATGATAAAGAAGTGTCAAGGTAGCTGGTGAGGATCCTAGTAAGAAAACCCATTTCTGAAGTTCACTTCCAGAGCAGAAACCACATTTCTTCAGCTCAGCTGTGAAATGTTTGTTGTGGGAGTTGTGGCCCTGTCCCTAGGGCCAGGTGACATGGCCCAGCAGTAGCTTCTGTACCTGAGATGACATAAAGGTCCAGCCTCCGACCCTCAAGGACACATGAGCTTTCCCCCGGGAGGCTGAGGTTCATGACAGAAGGGGAGGAGAGAGCTTTGACAGGAGCCATTACAAGTGTTTGCATTTCCAAAGTCAGTTGTAGATGAGACTCAGTGAGTATCCAAAGGGCTCAAAAAAGAAAAGTAGGAAAGGAAAAGGAAGGATGCCTGATCCCAAGTTTACGGAGATACTGGATGAAATGCCATGCCTTTCCCAAGTCCGAATGCCTCTCTGAGAAGGGAATCAGGCTAAACAGGCACTTGAGAAGGTGGTATTTTCAGCTTAACAGAGAAAACACCAAGCAAATATTAAAGATGGCTTGTGGTCATTAGGAAAAGGGCTAAGCTGAGACAGAGAACTGTCTTCAGGTGGTGAGGGGTCGGAAGCATGCAGATGTGGCCCAGTGGACACTAATCCTGATCTGTACTCTGTGCCAACCAGAGGCATGAACTTGGGAGAATAATTTCTCTTTCTAGGCCCCTTTTCTCCTGTATTAGATGGGTGGGCCCATCTAATAATATTTCCAAGATTATTTAGCTCTCAGCTCCTGTGAGACCTGCTGGTGAATGATAACAGCTCATAGAGTCTGCTTACTATGCACCAGGCGCTGTGCTAAGACACTTAAGTGTATTTCCTCATTTTGTCATTGTTTTTGAGTCGCTCAGTTGTGTCCAGCTCTTCGCGACCCCATGGGCTGCAGCACGCTTCCCTGTCCTTCACTGTCTCCTGGAGTTTGCCCAAGTTTATGTTCACTGATTTGGTGATGCCAACCAAGCATCTCATCCTCTGTCATCCTCTTCTCCTTCTGTCTGCAGTCTTACCCAAGATCAGGATCTTTTCCAGTGAATCAGCTCTTCGCATCATGTGGCCAAAGTATTGGAGATGAGCATCAGTCCTTCCAATGAATAGTCAGGACTGATTTCCTTTCCCTGTGAGTTAAGTTAAACTATCTTCCTTGTTTTAGAGGTGGACATTGAGTCTTGAAGATGTTAAGTAACTTGATTGGATGCACAAGCTTGGACGGTTCTGGAGGCAGCATAAGATCTAAGCCTGCCTCTCTGCCCCAAACAAAGCCAGTTGTAAAAGGAGGCAACACATCCAACACCACATTTGCTCCCTGCATTCTCCTCATTGATGGTCAAAGAGAGAGCACATGGATTCTACTTTACTCTTCATGAAAGTAATATGGTGTGATGATGGAAAAAGCATTAGACTGAGTGGGACTAGGGTTTCTAGCCCGGATTCTATTAAGTGTGACCTTGGGGACACTGCTTATTTCCTTTAGCATAATACCCTCAAGGTCCAGCCATGTTGTCCCAAATGGCAAGATTTCATCTTTTCTATGGCTAAGTAGTATTCCATTGCATACATATACTACATCTTCTTCTCCCATTCATTTGTTGATAGGCACTTAGGTTGCTTAGATTGCTCTAGTATCTTGGCTGTTGTAAATAGGGCTGTGATAAACATAGATAGGGGTGCATGTATCTTTTTGGACTTCTGTTTTCATATTCTTTGGATAAAATGCACATGTGGGATAGCTGGATTGTATAGTAGTTCTATTCTCAATTTTTTTGAGGAATCCCATAGGGTTTTTCATAGTGGCTGCACCAATTTACATTCTTATCAACAATCCACAAGGGTTCCCTTTTCTCTGTATCCTTGACAACATTTGTTATGTTTTTTTTTTTTGTCTTTTTGATGATAGCCATTCTGATGGGTGTAAGGTAATATCTTGCTGTGATTTCGGTTTGTATTTTTCCATTAATTTGGTGGCTCAGACGATAAAGAATCTGCCCGCAATGCAGATGACCTGGGTTCAGTCTCTGGGTTGAGAAGATCCCCTGGAGAAGGGAATGGCAACCCACTCCAGCATTCTTGCCTGGAGAATCCCATGAACAGAGGAGCCTGGTAGGTTACAGTCCATGGAGTCGTAAAGAGTCGGACACAACTAAGCAACTAACACTGATGTTAACAATTAGTGATGTTGAACATATGTTCATGTGCCTGTTGGTCATCCATATGTATGGAAAAAGGAGAATCAATTTTTTGCCATCTGTAAAATGAGAGAGTTTCATTGGATGTGCTCTGGGATTTCTTTCAGCTGCAAATTAGGATAATTGTGACCGCTGAACTCAGCACTACTTAAGATGCATCTATGCATAGGTGGTCCTTCCTTGGGGCCTCCAGCCTGGGATGCTGCAGGGATATTCTGGGTGTGAAGGCAGATGTGAGCTCTGCTGGTAGAGCACGTACCGTGAACACAGCACCTTTCATCAGCTCGAGGAATTAGATGTGCTGTTTACACATCTTAGCTGATACATGAGATGCAAGCCCCAGGGTGTCCCAACACAGGGAGGTGAGTCAGGGGGAGCGCTGACTGGCACACCTGGTCTGGAATGTCCACCTGCCTGGACATCGCTGTGTCCTCAGTGCTTTAAAAATCTGGGTGATGGGAACGGGTGTTGGTTACATCATTCTTTCTGCTTTTCTGTATGTCTAAAATACTCCAGGACAAAGCTGATCTTTATTGACTTGAGAACATGTGGGACAAATGCCCTGTGCTGTGAAAGAGCCAACAGTATTTTGGAGCCTGGCAGGCAGGCAGGCTGGGCAGAATTAAGAGTTTTTGGAGCCTTGAGACTAATGGCAGTCCTGCCCCATCCACTCCCAATAAAGATCTCCCTAACTTTCCTCCTCTGCCTCCCTCCTATGGGATGTGGGTGGGCTTCAGCCCCGCAAGGTGAGGAGATGAAGTCTGAGCTCTAGGTACTACCCAGCTGATTCCCATTTCTGGGTCTTCGGGTGGGACCTGAATTTTCCCTGCTACAGGGGAGCAGTCCTACAGCTTCTCGGAAGAGAAGGAAATGGAAGCGATGATACAAATGGGAAGAGTAAAGGCTGTGGGTCCCTCATGCCTCCTGCGGAGCTATAATCAGTTGCCTTCCTAGAACACAAATATTTACAGCAGACACAATAGCGTGATGACAACTAGCATTCCAGGCCACATGCGGAAATGGAATTTATGTATTTTATGTGTCTGTTGAAGGCCTTGGGGGATAGGAGGGGGGGACCAGGGAGATTACTTTCATACAGCGGAGGGGCCCTTTGCTCCCAGTAACATGTCTTTAAGCATCTTCTCATGGAACTTGGCAACAGCACTGAAAGCTGAAGATGAAAAATTTAATAAAAAGGATAAACCAGTGACTTCAACTGCTGAGAATAAATCCACAGTCACTCCTGCCTGGAGACCGCCCAGTTTTACAGAAATCAGTTTCTTGACAATTTCAGTCCATTTTCCACATATGTAATAAGAATCTCAGAGATGTTCACCTAGGCTAACCCTCCTTCCCTTCCCTTGAAACAAAGAAGGCACATACTCGAAAGCAAATATTCCTTTCTTTTCCTTGAAGTATTGGCGTTAAAGGAAGTTGGCAATTCTAGAAACTGAAGTATGAATTCAAACGGATGTAGCTGAGTTGCTGCTGGCATCATAAAGGTGAAGTGGGGACTTTCTGTGACCAAACTTTATTTTATATATTACATTTACAAAATATTTCCCCAAATTGTCCAGATTATTACATAAGTTCTGTCTCTCTCTCTTTTTTTTTTTTGGTTGTATTGTTCCTGCCTAAATTCAGGATAGTTAAACTTTGGACTCTGTGTCTTAAGCTCTATTTTTGACCTTAATAAAACTCTTAATTCTTTTAAAATGAAATTAGGATTTAAGTGCTTCTTTCTTAGCTTAGTCCTGAAATTGGCATGCTACTGTCTTAAGGGACTTCAAATTTTAAAAAAAATTCAAAAATCCAACTATTTTTTCCAAATTAGGCAAGGTGTTTTCTTACTGCCTTAATTCCAGGATTCAGAGTAAAATAATTGAGTTGCATGTTTAGGTAACTGGTCAATAGTAATAATTTCTAATATATTTGTCAGAGATGTCCCATTTTAATTAATTAATTCTTAGGCCATGCTACATAGCATGTAGTATCTTAGTTCCCCAACCAGGGATTGAACTTGTGCCCCGTCCTTGGGAGCATGGAGCCTTAACCACTGGATAACCAGGGAAGTCCGTTTCTTTATTTATTTTTTTAGAGATGTCTTATTTTAGACCGTAGTGGAAAGATGGACTGTAAATTCATGAAACCCTGGATTTGAGCGCAGACTTTAGCACATGCTATGATCCTGGAAAAGTTTTCTATCCATTCAAAGCTTTGGTTTTTCTCATCTAAAAAATGGGAATATCAATACAAACACCTTGACTCACTGTATTAAATGAGAAAACGTATTAGGGGCAAAAAATATATATATACTATGAGCAGATAGTAAATGTTCAATAAAAGTGGGATCTTCTCATTTCCTGGACACAGTGTACTGCATATAACCACATCTTCTAGACAGATGTCCCAGTGATGCTCAGAGGAGGGGTAGCGGGAACAGCAGTGGCTGCTGGATCCGAAATCAGAGACCTGCCTGAGAAAAACAAGATGGAAGCACCAGGGAGCCGGGGCTGAAGAGGAGCCAGTTCCCAATGCAGGGAGGGGAGGAAAAGGCTGCGAGGTTCTCTGTGAAGGGGGAGAATAAAAGCGGAAGGCAGCTGGAGAGGCTAGAAAAGGGAGGGATCATTCCAGCAGAGGGGGGATGAGAGCCCCCAGCCCCATCCAAGCCGGCCCATCCTTGCAGGCGTCAGGCCCTGGGGGGGATCCTTAGGAGGAGGGAGAAGAAAATGTAAATCCTGGGTCCACGGGCCCTATACGCTTGGAGAGAGGAGAAGGGTGGATGCTTAGGAGGTTTTGAAGGGCGCAGAGATTCAAGGTGGGCATTGCTTAGGAGAAAAGCTTGTCTAATGGATTTTGAGTTTCCTTGTTTCTGGGAAGAGGCTCAGGAGTCGCAGAGGGTTTGCAAGCCCCTAACAGCTGCACAGTGTTCTAAACGTACTTGTCTGTGACTCGTCAGACCGTGGCGTGTAACCTGGAGGCCACCACGTGACTCAGAAACGGCCGGCGGGTGCCGGAGTGGCTTGATAACGGTGGGAATCAGGCTGAGTGGAGTTTTTGGTCTTCTGTTTATAAAGAAGAAATTAGGAGCTATGCTGTGGCTAATAAACGGGCCCCGATGTGTTTCAGACAGAAATGTTTGACTCCAGGGAGCCCCCAGTGTATATTCTGAAGGGCATGAACCCAGATACCCTGTGAACATCAGGGACTCACATTCAGTTTTCCCTTTTCGATAATCTCAGCAAAGGATTAATCTGGGCCTTGTGTCTGTTGGAAATTTGGTTACAAAGTGTTGATGTTCCCCGCTTCATGCTTGCATGCTATGTATGCTAAGTCACCTCAGTCGTGTCTGACTCTTTGTGACCCTATGGATGGTAGCCCGCCAGGCTCCTCTGTCCATGGGATTCTCCAGGCAAGAATACTGGAGTGGGTTGCCATTCCCTTTTCCAGGGGATCTTCCTGACCCAGGGGTCGAACCCGTGTCTCTTTAAGTCCCCTGCACTGGGAGGCGGGTTCTTTACCACCACTGCCACCTGGGAAGCCCCTTTCCTCCTCCAGGCAGCTCCATTTATGAGGGTCATGATGTTTCAGAAACCAGGAGAGGTAGGGGGTCAATTCCCCGGGAAGGACCTGGGAACGGAGCTGGTCTCGGACAGGAACTGTGATTGACAGCTTGTTTTCACAGCCTCCTCATCGCCCCACTTGGCAAATGGGCAGGGCCGGAGGGCAGCTGTAGGAATTTCACCCAGATCAAAAGGAATGTGAGCTTCTCCTAAAGGGGAGGGGAGTTTTGATATGAGAGAGAGTTTAGGACAAACCAAGTCAGTTTATGCTGTACATTGTTAAGCATGCTAGAAATTGCTACCTGGGGCTAGACCCTGTGAACCTGAATCCTCTTTAACCGCTGGAGTTCCTCCCAGCGGACTCATTAAGAATAATCTGCATCGCTGCATTTTCACCAATTTAGAGAACACACCTGCAAGGCTGGAGGGCTTGCTATGTCAGGTTGAGTTTGGCTTGATTAGATTTGCCTGGGAGCAATGGAGAAGCCCTCTCCCCAGGAGAAGTTAAATGTTTTTTCTCTCTCTCATGCAGAAGAAGTCTAGAGGTTGGCAGTTGTGGGCAGGGTTGGAGCTGGTGGGCGTCCCTGGCATTAGCACTCAGTCTGCCTTGGATATTGTTTCCCTATGTGTGAATTTCATTTCTGAGGTGAAGTCTTGATTCTGTATCCCCAGGTCCAGCCACCAGCTTTTCTTTCCAGATGGCAGGAAGGAGGAGGGAGAGGGGCCAGCTCCTTCTCTCCAAAGACAATTTTCAGGAGCTGCATACATTTCTGCTCCTATGTCATTGGCTGAAGCTCAGTCATGTGCCTACCTTTAGCTGCTGGAGAGGCTGGAGAATCAATGTTCTCAACTAAAAGCTGGGATTCTTCTCAGGAAGGAGAGGCTAGTGGCCCCTGGAAGGCACTTCTCAATCTCTGTGGAAATTTATGTGTATAATCAGGTTCCAGTGCTAACTTAGCTCAAGGTCTTAAAATTAATCAAACATTTTTGGGCGAATGTTCCAAGTATCTTCTGCCTAGAGATTGGGCTTCCCAGGTGGAACCTGCATGTCAATGCAGGTAGACATAAGAGACCTGGGTTTGATCCCTGGGTGGGGAAGATCTCCCCAAGAAGGAAATGGCAACCCACTCCAGTATTCTTGCCTGGAGAATCCCATGGATGGAAGAGCCTGGTGGGCTAGAGTCCATGGGGTCGCACAGAGTCTGACTCAACTGAAGCGAGTTAGCAGCAGAGACCGGAAGTTCATCTATGCAAAGGGCACACAACCAGCAAATGGGGGAAACTGAGGTCTGTTTTAGTGCGGTGGTGAGTTGTTAGTTGAAGTCGGACTGTGTCTCTTTGTTACAAGTGTAATTTTATAAGATTACTATTCCCCCAAAATCTCCTGACTGTGCTGACAGTTTACTAATGTGTTTTATTGAATTTATTCATTTTATACTATTGGCAGAGATGTGTGCTAGGTACTATGGAGAATAGAAATCTTCTCTGAAGGAGTTTACAGTAAGTAGAATAATAGAGATTATTTATGCAAACTTGGAAAGTTGACAATAGGAGCAAAGGGGGAATCTGATGATCCAACAGTAGACAGAGGGGTTACCCTAGTCTCCAACTGGGCACACACGAAGTATATCTCTGTACTCAAGACCTCAAGTGGGCTTTGGTGATGGTTCATATTCCTTCAAAGAAGATGCGAATGACTCTTGCTGTTTTCTCTAAACAACTACTAACTGAAGATCAAGCTGAACAACAGCTTTTCGTAATAAGTTTTGGGAGTATTTGGATCCTGACCATCTTTATGAGGTCAATCCGAGTGCTCGGAGCTCACAGTAAGAGGGTCCTGGGTAAAGTGAGGGAGAATTCTGGTTGGGGAGGGTCTGACTGCCTGCTCACAAGAAGAAGTGGAAGGATCATGCACTTCCATGCTCTGAAGGGCAAGGACCAGTCGAAAGTAGCTCTGGACTTGTCAAAGATTTGCTTGACCAAGAAGAGCAAAGGAGATGGGTAATTCAAGGGCCAAAGAAGAAAGGAAATGAATTGGGCTACAAACAGCTAAAGACAGCCAGCAGCAGGCCCTGAGAAGGAACATGGTGACTGCCATCCTGTACCACTGCCCGCGGAGTCTGCCTGGTGTCTGTATGGCATTGCGCTGAGTTTCCCCGTCTAATTCTGTTTCCTTTATCCCATCCATGGGCCTTCCTCAGGGGAGCCAACATATGAAGCTGTAACTTTTAAACTGGTAACTATGTGGGGTGATGGATGGTAACTTGATTACGGTAATCATTTCATAGTGTGTGTGTGTGTGTGTGGATAATCATGTTGGACATCTTTTTAAAAAATTTATTTATTTTTTAATTGAAGGATAATTGCTCTACAAAATTTTGTTGGTTTTTGCCAAACATCCTTGTTGGACATCTTAAATATATACAATTTTTATTTGTCAATTATACTTCAGTAAAACTGGAAAAAGTCGAATAAAAGCACTGAATTCTAGAGTCAGGGTGCTTGGCCTCATTGGGGTTTCATCTCCTATGAGCAAAGTCACCACAGGCTGCTCTCTGAGGCTCTGCTTCCTCATCTCCAAAATGGGGACCCTGATAACCTTTCTTCATGTGGGGAGGATGAGATGCTCAGTGTCAAGTTCACAGCATAGGCAATCAATGCATGTAAGTTACCAGTGCTGTGGTTGAAGTTTCGGGCAAGGACTGGCCTCCAGGTTTCCATTCCTGCCTCTCAGCCTTGATTATGAGGACTCCTACTTCTGTTGGATTGGAGAGTCCTGGGGGCTCTCCCCAGACTTAATTCCAATTCCAGGTTGGTCTAGTTTGATGACTTCTTCCTCTTTGTCTGGTAGGCGCGGCTGCAGGTGACTTTTACCTTGAGTCTTGGGTGATTTGTCCCAAGACAGTCTTGTCCCAAGACTGTCCCAGGCAGTCCACCAACGTTCTCTGAAGGTAACATGCTACAGCTATCGCTGTTGTTGTTTAGTTGCTAAATGAAAGTGAAAGTTGCTCAGTTGTGTCCGACTCTTTGCGACCCCATGTACTATACAGTCCATGGAATTCTCCAGGCCAGAATACTGGGTGGACTTTCTCCTCTCTAGGCGATCTTCCCAACTTGAACCCAGGTCTCCCACATTGCAGGCGGATTCTTTACCAGCTGAGCCACAAGGGAACTGGTGACCTTAGTTCAGTTGCTAAGCCATGTCCAAATTTTGTGACCCCCATGGAAACTGTAGCAAGAATACTGGAATGGGTGGCCATTTCCTTCTCCAGGGGATCTTCCAGACCCACGGATCAAATTTGAGTCTCCTGAGTTGGCAGGCGGATTCTTTACAACTGAGTCACCGGGGAAGGCCACAGCTATCGTTCCTGCCCATATGATCAATCGTATACAGAGAATGGTTTGATGACGATGAATCGCCCTCACCAGTCTGAGTGCCACTCTGTGCTGGGTGAGTTCTGACCCTGAGCAGGGCTGTTGGACTTCCTCTGTGCCTCCTTTATGTGGGAGCTTGTGGGTTGGCCCACTATCACGCCTGGTCTCTGCTCTCCCCCTGAACTTCTTCCGGGGCTCTTGTTCACTTCCGGTCACAGTCCAGGTTGCTGACCTTAGTCACATCACTGCATAGATGTGCTCAGGATGGAGCTTCAGGGCCCTTCTGTCAACCCCCTTGAGCCACGGGGGGCCAGTTACTTCGTGGACACTGTGGATGAGCGATGGTGGGTGAAGTCATTACTTCAGGTCACAAGCTTCAAGGTAGGGGAATCGTGAGGAAGTGTTTGGATATGAGGAGTGGAGAGGGTTGGCAGAAGCAGTGGAGAAGAGGGGGAGATTTGGAGCTCAAGAGAACGTCAATTCTCTGCCTTTCATCAACCTGGTCTTTACCTTGTGTTTCGGGGTTTCTTTAGCCACTACATTGTGCAAGGCGATTTTTCACCACATTTCTGAGAAGTGTCTCTCTTTTCTCTCTTTTCACAGAAGCATGTAGGGGGCTCCAGCAATCGACTGCTCACCAGCCTCCCTCCAGACTGCAGGCACAAATATAGCATCCAGCCAGCTCCTCACAGAGCAAGAGGTCTGGGGACCTGAACACCATCACAAGACTCACAGAGATGAGTGCTTACATCAATGTGGGGCATTTGCAGTGACTGAACCCTGGATCTGTTGTTTCTATGAAGCTGCCTCTGTCACCTGGGTCCCTGCAACAGGTGTTCTTTCTGTACGCTGCCGGACCCTTGCTACCAGGGAGAAGCAGCCACCGGGGCCCCTTCCTGCATTCTCAGCACTTAGGATGTATGCGTGTCTATTCTGAGATCCAGAGCATACTCGGAAATTTTCCAAACCACACTGACAAAATAAAAACTACATTTAAAAAACCCAAGAGTAGAGTAGATATTTCTTATGGAGTAAGCTCTTAAAAGAAAAAAAAAAAACATTACTCTATTAGCTTTTATGTTGCTGCCACTAAAAATTAGTAATTATTTAGGACAGTTGAATTTAACACTGGTCTAACATTTGATCTCAGAGTCAAAAATTATTTGGTCTTAGTCTACAGATCTGAGATCTATAACTACCAGTGACTCCTGTCCCTCAGCTCTACTACAGGAGATTTACCCACTGTGCTTAGATTGTTCAAATTCATCTTAATCCAAGTCGTTAACAGATCTATGAAGCCCTCCCATTTTTCTAAGAATCTTCTTTGTCCCCCCTGTCATGCACATGGTTTGACTAACACTTCCAGACCACAGACTCTTCTCTGTAGATCAGCTGAGCTCCGCCCCTCCTGGCTTCATTAATTCTTTTAAAAAGTGAAGACAAGCCAGTTTTCTTAATATTTATTCTTTGAACATTGTAAAACAGTAAAGACATTACATTCATTTATTGGTATATTCACATCTTTGTCGCTGCTCAGTCGCTCAGTTGTGTTTGACTCTTTGTGACCCCATGGACCACAGCACATCAGGCTTCCCTGTCCTTCAGTACTCCCAGAGCTTACTCAAACTCATCTCCATTGAGTTGATGATGCTATCCAACCATCTCATCCTCTGTCATCCCCTTCTCCTCCTGCCTTCAATCTTTCCCAGCATCAGGGTCTTTTCCTGGGCTCTTTGAATGAGGTGGCATTTCTCTAAAAAATTGTTGAATGGTCATGACAATATTCATACCTTTTGTCTATTCTATTATTCTATTCTTTATCTTTCCTGTGTAAGGTATATTTCTTATCTCCTTTCATTCTTTTTCTTGTTCCTAGCTCTCTTTAGTTCAATTTTTAAAAATTGCAAAGATCTAAGTTAGATACAATACTATGGGAATTTTGAGATCAAAACTGATAGTAATAGGAAAATAATTTCCTAACTTTTGGAAGCAATTGTTTTTTCTTGGTTCCTTTGTTTCTTCTGAGCTCTACCTGTTGAATCTTAATCCTCTGGGCATGTGTGATGCTATTTTGTAATCTTACTCCTGGCAAACTTCATCTTGTTTTTTGTTTCTTGTTTCCCTTTGAATCATTTGTTTAACTCATCCAAGTGGCTGAATTCTGCGACTTTCTTCCAAGATGCTAGCTGTCCTGCCTCCCTCATCAGCATCTACCAAGTTGGATGGGGTGTTCTCCATTCTTTCTTCCAGATGATTGACAAAGGAATGAAACTATGCTCATCGTGGGTTGGCCACTGGCAGACATCACTGGCCATGGTCTCTGGGGAGTGATCATGAGCTGTGCATGGATAACTCAGCCTTGGATTCAGAGATATAGGGTTATCAGCCAACTGCAGCCCCATGAAACCTGCCACTGGCAACTCAGATGCTTATTTTCAGAAGCCCAAGAACCATAACTAGAAGAGCAGTTCTCTCATGGAGGAAAAAATGCTCTGCCTACCACCCCCTTCCTCTTTGACGCAGGGCAGCCAAGATCCTTACTGTGCATTAGCTCTGCCCAGCAACTGAAGGGCTTGGATGGTTTAATGCTGAAATTCTACTTGGTTCTGAAACTTCCCAGTTCCCACTGAAAACTGACATATTTTTCCAAAGAAAACTTACTGGCCAACAGGTCCATGAAAAGTTGCTCAACATCAGTGATTAAGAGGGAAATGCAAACCAAAACCACAATGAGATAGCACCTCACACCTGTTAGAATAACTATAATTAAAAACAGCAAAAGATGACAAGTGTTGGCAAGGATGAGGAAAAATTGGAACCCTAGTGCACTGTTGGTGGGATTTGTAAACTGGTGCACCTGCTATGGAAAACAGTATGGAGATTCCTTTAAAAATTAAAAATAGACATATCATATGATCCAATCATCCCACATCTGGGTATTTACCCAAAAAAATTGATCTGGATCTCAAAGGGATACCTGCACTCCTCAAGTTGATTGCAGTGGTATTCAAAATAGCCAAGACAGGGAAGCAAGGGGACACCCAAGTGTCCACTGAAAGATGAATGGATATAGAGACTGTGGTTTATACACACAAAGGAATACTGGCGAGGCTGGGATGTTTCAAGAGAACAGCATCGAAACATGTATATTATCTAGGGTGAAACAGATCACCAGCCCAGGTTGGATGCATGAGACAAGTGCTCGGGCCTGGTGTACTGGGAAGACCCAGAGGGATCGGGTGGAGAGGGAGGTGGGAGGGGGGACAGGGATGGGGAATACATGTAAATCCATGGCTAATTCATTTCAATGTATGAGAGGGAGGTGGGAGGGGGGACAGGGATGGGGAATACATGTAAATCCATGGCTAATTCATTTCAATGTATGACAAAAACCACTGCAATTTTGTAAAGTAATTAGCCTCCAACTAATAAAAATAAATGAAAAAAAAATTAAAAAAACAAACAAACAAAAAAAAAAGCAAAAGAAATCTTACTATTTGTTATAGCTTGGGGAGACCTGGAGGATATTATGCTAAGTGAAATAAGCCAGACACAGAAAGATCAACACAGTGTGATCTTACATACATAGAATCTAAAACGCTGAATTTGTAGAAGCAGAGAGTAGAGTGATAGTTACCAGGGACTGGGGGGAGGGGAAATGGAAGATTACTGCCAAGGGTACCAAATTTCAGTTATGTAGGATGAATGGGTTCTGGAGATCTAGTGTATAGTATGGTGACTATAGTCACAACTGTGTCCTGTATATTTGACATTTATAAAGAGGGTAGATCCTGAGTGTTTTTGCCATGTAAACACACACACATACAGTAACAGTAACCATGTGAAGCAATGAATGTGTTCATTAGTTTGATTGCAGTGACTATTTCATTCACAATGAAATATTCATGTATATCACACCATCAATTTGCATACTGTAAGTATCAGTTCAATTCAGTTCAGTTGCTCAGTTGTGTCTGACTCTTTGCAGCCCCATGGACTGCAGCATGACAGGCCTCCCTGCCCATCGCCAACTCCTCATGTCCATTGATTCAGTGATGCCGTCCAGCCATCTCATCCTCTGTCGTCCCCTTCTCCTCCTGCCCCCAATCCCTCCCAGCATCAGGGTCTTTTCCAATGAGTTGGTTCTTCACATCAGGTGGCCAAAGTATTGGAGCTTCAGCTTCAGCATCAGTCCTTCCAATGAATATTCAGGACTGATTTCCTTGAGGATGGGCTGGTTGTATCTCCTTGCAGTCCAAGGGACTCTCGAGTCTTCTCCAACACCACAGTTAAAAGCATCAATTTTTCAGTTCTCAGCTTTCTTTATAGTCCAACTCTTACATCCATACATGACTACTGGAAAAACCATAGCTTTGACTAGATCAACTTTTTATTTTGGATGAACTTTTGTTGGCAAAGTAATGTCTCTGATTTTTAATATGCTGTCTAGGTTGGTCATAACTTTCCTTCCAAGAAGTAAGCATCTTTTCATTTCATGGCTGCAGTCACCACCTGCAGTGATTTTGGAGCCCCCAAAATAGTCTGTCACTGTTTCCACTGTTTCTCCATCTATTTCCCAGGAAGTGATGGGACCAGATGCTATGATATTAGTTTTCTGAATGTTGAGTTTTAAACCAACTTTTTCACTCTCTTCTTTCACATTCATCAAGAGGCTCTTTAGTTCTTCTTCACTTTCTGCCATAAGGGTGGTGTCATCTGCATATCTGAGGTTATTGATATTTCTCCCAGCAATCTTGATTCTAGCTTGTGCTTCATCCAGCCAAGTGTTTCTCATGATATACTCTGCATATAAGTTAAATAAGCAGGGTGACAATATATAACCTTGATGTACTCCTTTCCCTATTTGGAACCAGTCTGTTTTTCCATGTCCAGTTCTAACTGTTGCTTCCTGACCTGCATACAGATTTCTCAAGAGGCAGGTCAGGTGGTCTGGTATTCCCATCTCTTTAAGAATTTTCCAGTTTGTTGTGATCCACACAGTCAAAGGCTTTGGCATAGTCAATAAGGCAGAAATAGATGTTTTTCTGGAACTCTCTTGCTTTTTCGATGATCCAGTGGTTGCTGCCAATTTGATCTCTGGTTCCGCTGCCCTTTCTAAATTTAGCTTGAACATATGGAAATTCATAGTTCACTGTTGAAGCCTGGCTTGGAGAATTTTGAGCATTACTTTACTAGTGTGTGATATGAGTGCAATTGTGTGGTAGTTTGAGCATTCTTTGGCATTGCCTTTCTTTGGGATTGGAATGAAACCTGACCTTTTCCAGTCCTGAGTTTTCCAAGTTTGCTGGTATGTTGAGTGCATATTAAGTATGAATATATACAATAGAAAAGAGAAAAGAAAGCTGACCTATGTCACAAAGGTCACTGTCTCCTCAGAGGTTCATGCCAACTGGCTTCCCCCTCCTTCCTGAGTTTGCACATCCCTCTGCATCTTTCAGTGTCCCCTCCAAGTGTGAGTACATTCCAGTCCCCTGGACTCTACTCCATCTCTAGCTACCACTCTAACATTTGCTCTCTTTCTCTCTCATCTCACATTCTCCAGGTGGTGATTTACTCTCACCGCCAGGCTGAGTACATCTGCCCAAATTCATATGTTGAAACCTAGTCTCTAATGCGATGGTCTTAGGAGGTGGAGACAGTGGGAGGTGATTCAGTCAGGAGGGTGGAGCCCTCGTGAATGGCATTAGTGCCCTTTTAAAGAGACCCCCCCAGAGAGTTCTTTTGCCGCTTCCTCCAGGTGAGGACACATTGAGAAGTCAGCGGTCTGCAGTCCAGTAGTGTGCTCTCACCAGACCCCAAATCTTTGGGCTTCCAGCCTCCAGAACTGTGAGATGTAAATTTCTGTTTATAAGTCACCCAGTCTGTGGTATTTTGTCACAACATCCTGAATGGATCAATGCACTAGTTGTTTCTTCTTCATTACTTTTCAAACGTTTAAAATCCATAGCCATTTTTCCTCCACCTAGATCAAGGGAGTGGAACTGTGGCAGCTCAGGTGACCAACAGCGTCCTACTTGCAAAGTCCAGTGAATAGCTCTCGGGGCTTGTCTCACTGGCTTCGTGCCCTGTGATCCTCCTTCACCCTTGTCTCACTGGCTGCGTGCATCCTCCTTCACCCTTGTCTCACTGACTGCGTGCCCTGTGATCCTCCTTCACCCTCCGTGAGCCATTTCTTTTGCCTCCTTCATGACTTGCCCTTCTTTTCACTCTTTAAATGTTGGCATGTCACAGGCTTCTGTCTCCTGCCTGTTTCCATCCTCCTGCCTCATTTTCTCCCCAGATAAAATTGATTATTTCATGATTCTGTTACCTTGTTGTTCAGTCGACAAGTTGTGTCCAACTCCTTGCGACCCCATGGACTGTAGCATGACAGCCATCTCTTCTGTCTTCCCCCTCTCCTCCTGCCTTCAGTCTTTCCCAGCATCAAGGTTTTTCCCAATGAGTCAACTCTTCATATCAGGTGGCCAAAGTATTGGAGCTTCAGCTTCAGCATCAGTCCTTCCAATGAATATTCAGGGTTGATTTCCTTTAGGATTGATTGGTTTGATCTTACAGTCCAAGGGACTCTCAAGAATCTTCTCTAGCACCGCAATTCAAAGGCATCACTTCTCTGGTGCTCAGCCTTCTTTATGGTCCAACTCTCACATCCATACATGACTACTGGAAAAACCGTAGCTTAGACTAGATGGACCTTTGGCACCTAAATGCATGTTAATGATATTTTCTAACTCTATCTGATCACCCCACAAGCTTTGGATGTGTTTTTAACCATCTCTGAGCATCTTTGCCATGGGAAGCTTGAGTACCAAGTTTCTAAGTCTGAATCCATCACCATCACTTCACAATAGTTTCTCTGCCTTGTTTGTTGACAACAACACATCATTACCTATGCTTGAAATCTAAGGCCTCCTGTCAGATTCCTCTCTTTCCCCACCTCCTCTACCCATGGAAGGTTCTAAACTCTTCCATGGTGCCCTCCTCAGGTTCACGACTCGTTCCCCTGCCCCCTGCCCTGCAGGCTGCATCTGGCTCGGTGCCCACCATCCCCTCCCCCAAAACCCCTCATCCCTCTTCTCACCAGTTCCGTGATGCCCACCTGGCTCCCCTGGGGTCCATTCTCCACATTCTCACTACAGGGACCTGGAAAACTTGACCAGGTTGCTCTTGTCCTTAAAAATCCCTCCCGTGGCACTCATCCTCTCCAGCAGTTGATTTTAAAATACTGGGGGTCGGTCACATGTGTCTTTGAAAAGTTTATGAAAAATAAACAGACACACAGACAGTTTCAAGACAATAATAAAAATTTCCAAAAACTCACTCTCTAGACCCCAAATGAGGACCTCATGCTCCAGGCGGTCCCTTCGCTTGGCATGAAAAGCCCACCTCGGGCCGCACCCACCAAACCTGGGTGGCCCCCTAACACACACCCCCCTGCATGCCCCCACCTCCCATCCCCCCAACAGCTGCTTCTGCTTGGAAAGCCCATCCCCTGCTCCTTGCCCTGTTTGCCAGGGGTGGGGAGGGGGCAGTTCTTTAAGGCTCAGCTCCTTCTGGACGCCTTCCTTGAGACCCCCCTCCCCCACCACCCCCACTCTCTTGGCCAAGTTCATCATGCCTCCTCTGAGCCTTCAGAGCAAATAAAAGGACACAGCTATAGGACACTGAGGAATCACTCAAAGTAATTAAGAGCTGGCTTTTACGTTACTGCTCACAAAGGAGGAGGTATTCTTTCTGTCCTTAACAAAAGAACCCCAGGGACAGGACCAACCTCCTCTGGAGTTGTCGGCAGTGGGGACAAACAAAAGAAAGCTTTGAATCTTCAGATCTCTCTCTTTTTTTTGGTCTTCATTTGCTTTACCAAATTATATGTGATTAGTTACCCAAGTAGAAAATTTCAGGTACTTCCGTGGTGGTCCAGTGGCTACGATTCTGTGCTCCCAACGTAGCAGGCCTGGGTTTGATCCCTGGTCAGGGAACTAGATCCCAGCTATGCAACTAACACCTAGAACAGTCTATATATATATTTTATTTAAAAAAATTATGTATATAATAAATACACATTACATAATTATGTATATAATAAATTATATAATCATGTATATAATATAAATCTATTTATATAATATGCACAATATAATATAAATTATGTATATAATAGAATATAAATTATATAATTATGTGTATAATAAATATAATTATATATTAATTATATGAATATAATATATTAGTTCAGTTCAGTTCAGTTGCTCAGTCATGTCCAACCCTTTGCAGCCCCATGAATCGCAGCACACCAGGTGTCCCTGTCCATCACCAACTCCCGGAGTTTACTCAAACTCATGTCCATTGAGTTGGTGATGCCATCCAGCCATCTCATCCTCTGTCGTGCCTTTCTCTTCCTGCCCCCGATCCCTCCCAGCATCGAGGTCTTTTCCAATGAGTCAGCTCTTCGCATCAGGTGGCCAAAGTATTGGAGTTTCAGCTTTAGCATCAGTCCTTCCAGTGAACACCCAGGACTGATCTCCTTGAGGATGGATTGGTTCGATCTCCTTACAGTCCAAGGGACTCTCAAGAGTCTTCTCTGACACCACAGTTCAAAAGTATCAATTCTTCATTGCTCAGCTTTCTTCACAATCCAACTCTCACATCCATACATGACCGCTGGAAAAATCATAGCCTTGACTAGATGGACCTTTGTTGGCAAAGTAATGTCTCTGCTTTTTAATAGGCTATCTAGATTGGTCATAACTTTCCTTCCAAGGAGCAAGCGTCTTTTAATTTCATGGCTGCAATCACCATCTGCAGTGATTTTGGAGCCCAAGAAAATAAAGTCTGACACTGTTTCCACTGTCTCCCCATCTATTTCCCATGAAGTGATGGGACCGGATGCCATGATCTTAGTTTTCTGAATGTTGAACTTTAAGCCAACATTTTCACTCTCCTCTTTCATAATATATAATTATATATATAATAAAAATATATATTTATGTATATATATATATATTTATATATGTATATTTAAGAAATGTGTATACATTTGTGGGTACTGAGAGCGGGCCCTTCCAAAGGTTGATGCCAAAGTTTCATTCACAGGCAACTTTCTATCTTAGAAGATTTTATTTCAACATTATTCTTAGCAAATGAACACAAAGGCAAATAAAGCATGTGTAATCATGATTAATGGCTTCCCTGGGGGTTCAGATGGTAAAGAATCTGCCTGCAATGCAGGAGCCACAGGAGACATAGGTTCGATCCCTGGATCAAGAAGATTCCCTGGAGAAGAAAATGGCTACTCACTCTAGTATTCTTGCCTGGAGAATCCTGAGGATAGAGAAGCCTGGTAGACGACAGCCCATGGGGTTGTAAAGAGTTGGACACGACAGCGGCTAAGCGCAATCATAATTACTCTACTTTCAGCTCAGCTCTTTCTTCAAATTTCTATAAAACTTGGTGCCACATGCCCTCCTGAAACACACAGCAGTCTAGAGGTTACACTGTGGACCGTCAGGTCATAATGTGGTTGGCAACAGATGCCGCTGCACACAGAAGGCACATTTAGAAGTAGATGGGCTTCTTTTAAGTAGAAATGAGAAAAGGCAGTAAAATAAAAAATATGAGGGTGAAGGAGTCACAGAAGCAAGCAGAGAAACCAGGAAGGCAGAAGAGCGTAGGATGTTTTGATTAAAACTGCTGAACTGAGTTTAGGATTTTCAGAAATTTTATCTCTGAGCCTGTTATGTTTAGTACAGAAATAGCCATGACATTAGAGAAGAGATTCCTGAGGGTTTGGGCAGTAGTCGTTTAGACTAAGAGACAGCAGAGATATTTTAACCCCTGCTCTACACAGGTAGAATGGGGAAATTGAACTTGTCACCAAATGTCCTTGGACCTTGGTGTTGTCATCTGTAAAATGGGGAGCAGCCTGAAGGATCTCAAACAGCCTTTCTAACTTGAAAATGCTGTGATTCCTGACTCTATAGATAGGACTGCATAGCCCTAGGAAGGCAGTTTGTAGATAAACTATTAAACAAGATTAAAACAAAACCTAGAGAAAATCAGTCCTGGATGTTCCTTGGAAGGACTGATGCTGAAGCTCCAATACTTTGGCCACCTAATGGGAAGAACTGACTCATTGGAAAAGACCCTGATTCTGGGAAAGATTGAAGGCGGGAGGAGAAGGAGACGACAGAGGATGAGATGGTTGGATGGCATCATTGGCTCAATAGACTTGAGTTTGAGCAAGCTCTGGAAGTTGGTGATGGAGAGGGAAGCCTGAAGTGCTGCAGTCCATGGGGTCACAAAGAGTCAGACAAAAGTGACTGAACAGCAACAAAACAAAACCAGCTAACAAAATTACAAGCCTCAGTTGACCACAGATAGATTGACCTTTAGCTAGGTAAGGCAAGAGGTTGTTTTATTTTAGTTTTATTTATTTGTGCGCCACCCTCTTTGGTAGAGCCCTGCTCCCCTAATCACCCCCATCCCTGTTTTTTCATGGGACAGTTGGGTGATCCTCCAGCAGCCTTGGAACATTTGGTGGGCCAGATGCATGCCTGCCTCAGGACCTTTGTACGACTGCTGCCTAGAATACTTGCTGTGGTTGTTTGCATGTCTCACTCGTTCTTTTTGGAGAAGGAAATGACAACCCACTCCAGTATTCTTGCCTGGAGAATCCCAGGACAGAGGAGCCTGGTGGGCTACCGTCCAGGGTTGCAAAGAGCTGAACATGATTGAAGCGCCTGAGCATGCATGCACTCATTCTGTTTGCTCTCTGTCCTCCACTACCTCCACGAGGGCAATTATTCTCCTGTTTGCTCACTGCAGTATCACCAGTGCCTGGCACATGGTGGGTGTCGAGGAATGTCTGTGAGTGAAGGCCTGTGCGTCCGCAGCAGCAGACTCTGCGCTCCTGAGGGCAGGTGGAGAGCAACAGCCCTGCAACTGGCTAAGGTGACAAAGTCCCACGTGCTAAAGAGCCAGGCCTGGCAGCTCCTCAGAGGCGACGAACCATCCAGGGCTAGAGCCTTAAACAACGCTCCTTTTAGATGACATGTGCCCTCTACTGCCGCAGGAAGGGAGCTGTGGAGGCACTGAACCAACCCACAGGGGCATCGGCCCTGTGGACGCTTATGTCCACACACACTGGAGGCCACCTTTCATTCGCCCATGACTTTATGTCTTAAGTTGGTCTTGAAGCCCTGAGATGAACATCAGAGATGTTGCCACGATGGTTCTGGGGCTCCAAGGCCAGTGAGAGAAATTGCAGATGTTGCTTCTTCAGTGCAGAGGACCCCAGGTAAAGTCGGACCCCCTCCCATGCCCCACGGTCCCCTGAGTCCCCCTCTAGGACGTCACCCAGCCTGCTGCCCCACCCTGCTGACCTGCGAGAGTGTCCTGATCCTGCTGCTGAATCCTGAGGACTTACTACCGTGCAGGAGCTCTGTCGGCAGAATTCCTGGGTCAAACAGCGGCTCCAACACTTGGTCACACTGTGACACTGGCCACGTTACTTACAGCACTCTGTGCCTCTGTTTGCTCTTCTGTAAAATGGGAACATCGACGTCTTCTCCCTAGGGCTGTGGTGAGGATGACATATATGTCCGGATACGTCAGGTCCCTGGAGTTGAGCCTTGTGTGCTATAAGAGCTTTACCACGCATCGTCCAGGTGCCCTCGATGCCCAGCAGAGGGGCTGGTGCAGCAGCCGCTCAACACCATCGACTGGGGACACGGAGGGAGCGAGGCAATGGACGCACAGCTAGAGATGAGTGAACTTGGCCTCGGAACAAGACGATGGCTGTCCTGGGGGAACAGCCTTCTTGGTGCAGCTATTAGACAGGAGCGCTGCTGACAGTGGATCTCAAAGCCAGGCCCAGCACGTAAACCAACAGGGTTCCTGGTGATTGAGACGGGAGGGCGGGGCTGGGTTTGTAAATACAACTGCAAACACATACTTGGTAACTAAGCAATTTGGCAAAGATCCCCACTCTAGAGAGGGAATTTTCCCTTTGAAAATGAGCATAACAGCAATGACTTCATCCAGGGCTTGGGCTCGTGGGTCTGAGCGTGGCCATCCTTTTACGGATAGCTGCAAGGCCCCAGAGGTCAGGGGAGATGCGCTTGTAGAGTCCCCCCTCCCCCATGGGCACAGCGGAAGGTCAGTCCAGGTGGTATCTTCATTCCATTCTTCCAGAGTGACTGCTGTGTTTGCCCCTTGGTTTGCCCCTGCATCCTCTGCAAGGCGTGCGCCAGAAGCTGAGGTTTTTCTCAATTCAGCTTACAATCCAGGCATTAAGTCAAGTGAAACCCTTCTTCAAGGGCTTCCGTGGTGGCTCAGATGGTTAAGAATCCGCCTGCAATGAAGGAAGGCTGGGTTTGATCCCTGGGTCAGGAAGATCCCCTGGAGAAGGAAATGGCAACCCACTCCAGTATTCTTGCCCGGAGAATTCCATGGACAGCGGAGCCTGGAGGGCTACAGTCCATGGAGTCACAGCATCGGACACGACTGAGCGACTAACACTTTTTTCACTTTTCACGCTTGCTTCTCTGCTCTTCCCCTGCACTGGAGGTGATTTGGATCAGAGGAGTGGGAGAAGGCAGAGGAAGCACGCTGCTGGTCGTACCACTCTCCTCCTGCACTGGAAGCGCGCCGCTGACCTGACCTCTGGACTTTTCAAACCAAAGGCAAGAGCCGCATCTCCCCGAACCAGCCTCGCCGACCAGGGTGGTGGGAAGCAGATCTTCATACCCCTCTGGTCCCTGGAAGGAAATGTAGGCTCACGGGGAAGTAACAGTTCATCACACGATCTTGCTCCTGAGGGGAATCACTGTTTGTTGTTGTTTTTTTCTTTTCTATTTCTTCTTCAATCAACCATCCTTCTCTTTTCCACTTGTCATCACCAGCTACAAATCAACTTCACAGAACTTGACTCACCCTGGACTGGTTAGGATACCCAAGTTCAAAAACAATCATATTCCTCTGTTTGCTTTTTTTTTTAAGATGAAGAAATATCCTCTTACTTTGTTGATGGCTTATTTATGTTTTCTTGCTGTAAGTTGTGTTTGAGATCATATTGGGCAGGGTTGATATGAGAACATTCATCTAAACAACACCCTTACTGAGAATTTCATTAATTTCCAGAACAATTCTCTCTGTTTATAAAAATTGGTGATATCTGGGGACACGTTCTTTTGGAAAAAGTCTCCCATTCTAAGAACTGAAGACTCAAACGTTCTCTGAGCTGTATTTTATGTCGTACCAACTACTGCTTGGATCCAAGAATTCCTGTAGAATTCCTGTGTGTGCGCACGCACACACACACATATCACTGGGAAATAATTATTGTTTCAGGGCAAGTGTGAACTCAGAGCTCTGTGGTGAGTACCATGACCCCTGGCTTGGTATCTCTTGTTCATTGCAGTGGGGACCTGACCGTCTGCAGTTGTGAACTCTGACCTCTTGTAGAAGGAGGTAATTGGAAGGAAGTGACTGATGTTGACCTGAGAGCTGGACCTGGGTGCACAAAGACTGCTCATCCCCCTCCCCTGACCTTGGAATGTAGGCTCTGCCCACTGTCCCCATCAGTTCAATTCAGTCGCTCAGTTGTATCCGACTCCTTGCGACCCCATGAACCGCAGCATGCCAGGCCTCCCTGTCCATCACCAACTCCCAGAGTTTACTCAAACTCATGCCCATCGAGTCAGTGATGCCATCCAGCCATTTCATCCTCTGTCATCCCCTTCTCCTCCTGTCCCCATTCCCTCCCAGCATCAGGGTCTTTTCTAATCAGTCAGTTCTTTGCATCAGGTGGCCAAAGTATTGGAGCTTCACCTTCAGCATCAGTCCTTCCAATGAATATTCAGGGCTGATTTCCTTTAGGATTGACTGGTTTGAACTTCTTGCAGTCCAAGGGACTCTCAAGAGTCTTCTCCAACACCACAGTTCAAAAGCATCAATTCTTCAGTGCTCAGCTTTCTTTATAGTCCAACTTTCACATCCATACATGACCACTGGAAAAACCATAGCCTTGACTGGACAGACCTTTGTTGGCAAAGTAATGTCTCTGCTTTTTAATATGCTATTTAGGTTGGTCATAACTTTCCTTCCAAGGAGCAAGCGTCTTTTAATTTCATGGCTGCAGTCACCATCTGCGGTGATTTTGGAGCCCCCAAAATAAAGTCAGCCACTGTTTCCACTGTTTCCCTATCTATTTGCCATGAAGTGATGGGACCAGATGCCATGATCTTAGTTTTCTGAAGGTTGAGCTTTAAGCCAATTTTTTCACACTCCTCTTTCACATTCATCAAGAGGCTCTTTAGTTCTTCTTCACTTTCTGCCATAAGGGTGGTGTCATCTGCATATCTGAGGTTATTGATATTTCTCCCAGCAATCTTGATTCCAGCTTGTGCTTCTTCCAGCCCAGCATTTCTTATGATGTACTCTGCATGTAAGTTAAATAAGCAGGGTGACAATATACAGCCTTGAAGTACTCCTTTCCTTATTTGGAACCAGTTTGTTGTTCCATGTCCAGTTCTAACTGTTGCTTCCTGACCTGCATACAGATTTCTCAAGAGGCAGGTCAGGTGGTCTGGTATTCCCATCTCTTTAAGAATTTTCCACAGTTTTTTGTGATCTATACAGTCAAAAGCTTTGACATAGTCAATAAAGCAGAAATAGATGTTTTTCTGTAACTCTCTTGCTTTTTTTGATGATCCAGTGGGTGCTGGCAATTTGATCTCTGGTTCCTCTGCCTTTTCTAAATCCAGCTTGAACATCTGAAAGTTCATGGTTCACATACTGTTGAAGCCTGGCTTGGAGAATTTTGAGCATTACTTTACTAGTGTGTGAGATGAGTGCAATTGTGCAGTAATTTGAGCATTCTTTGGCATTGTCTTGCTTTGGGATTGGAATGAAAACTGACCTTTTCCAGTCCTGTGGCCACTGCTGAGTTTTCCAAATTTGCTGGCATATTGAGTGCAGCACTTTGACAGCATCATCTTTTAGGATTTCAAATAGCCCAATGGGAATTCCATCACCTCCACTAGCTTTGTTTGCAGTGATGCTAGTTCCTAAGGCCCACTTGACTTCACATTCCAGGATGTCTGGCTCTAGGTGAGTGATCACACCATCGTGATTATCTGGGTCATGAAGATTTTTTTTGTATAGTTCTTCTGTGTATTCTTGCCACCTCTTCTTAACATCTTCTGCTTCTGTTAGGTCCATACCATTTCTGTCCTTTATTGAGCCCATCTTTGAATGAAATGTTCCCTTGGTATCTCTAATTTTCTTGAAGAGATCTCTAATCTTTCCCATTCTGTTGTTTTCCTCTATTTCTTTGCACTGATCATTGTGGAAGACTTTTTTTATCTTTCCTTGCTATTCTTTGGAAACTCTGCATTCAAATGGGAATATCTTTCCTTTTCTCCTTTGCTTTTCACTTCCCTTCGTTTCTCAGCTATTTATAAGGCCTCCTCAGACAACCATTTTGCTTTTTTCATTTCTTTCTCTTGGGGATGGTCTTACTCCCTGTCTCCTGTACAATGTCACAAACTTCCATCCATAGTTCATCAGGCACTCTGTCTGTCAGATCTAATCCCTTAAATCTATTTCTCACGTCTACTGTATAGTCATAAGGGATTTGATTTAGGTCATACCTCAATGGTCTGGTGGTTTTCCCTGTTTTCTTCAGTTTAAGTCTGAATTTGGCAATAAGGAGTTCATGATCTGAGCCACAGTCAGCTCCTGGTCTTGTTTTTGCTGACTGTATAGAGCTTCTCCAACTTTGGCTGCAAAGAATATAATCAATCAGATTTCGGTGTTGGCCATCTGATGGTGTCCATGTGTAGAGTCTTCTCTTGTGTTGTTGGAAGAGGGTGTTTGCTATGACCACTGTGTTCTCTTGGCAAAACTTTGTTAGCCTTTGCTCTTCTTTATTCTGTACTCCAAGACCAAATTTGCCTCTTACTCCAGGTGTTTCTTAACTTCCTACTTTTGCATTACTGTCCCCTATAATGAAAAGGACATCTTTTTTGGGTGTTAGTTCTAGAAGGTCTTATAGGTCTTCATGGAACCATTCAACTTCAGCTTCTTCAGCTTTATTGGTCAGGGCTTAGACTTGGATTACCATGATATTGAAAGGTTTGCCTTGGAAACGAACAGAGATCATTCTATCATTTTTGAGACTGCACCCAAGTTCTGCATTTTGGACTCTTTTGTTGACTATGAGGGCTACTCCATTTCTTCTAAGGGATTCCTGCCCACAATAGTAGCTATAACTGTTCCCATAGTTGGAGCCATTTTCAAAGGCACAGACTTGAAAGAAGAGTGTGTTTTGAGACCATCCAGAAGGTGTATGTAACTGAAAGCCATTAAGGTCTCTAAATATTCAAGATCATGGTAGGCAGTGGCAGAGATCTACCCATCTTGAGGTTTCCAAGATACACCTACTGCGTAAGTTCTCTGCTGATTAAGCCTTCCACCTACCAGTTGAGAGTGGTCTGCCTCATCCTTTTGTCTTTCCTTGCCTTCCAAGTATGAGGGCTTGTTTCATATTTCACCTGGGAAGCTTCTGAGGCTGTGAACCAGCACCTCTATGCTTCCTGAAGCACACAAAGTAGAAACAGAACACAAAATAGAATAGGTAACCTGTACAGTCCACCTCCTGCACTGAGCATTCCCATGCTGCCAAGGCCCAGCTTCTCCAGAATTCCTCCCTCCCTCAGAACGTGTTGGATGTTGTTACCTTGTGTTGGGTTTCATAGGTAACACATCATTCCATCAGCACACACATTTTCCTGACCGTTGTTCTACCAAGTACCGGGGACAGAACCACTGAAGAAGCACAGAAGGAACAAATGTCAGAACTCACACAAGGGCAGGAATAATTTGTGTTCCCTTCAGCCAGAGAGGAAAAGCCTTGGAATTCGTGGACGATGGGTAGAGTACACAGCTGAGTTTTGGCTCACCAGGAGGTGGGTGGGTTAGAAATTTGCCTGACTCCAAAATCACTGCAGATGGTGACTGCAGCCATGAAATTAAAAGACGCTTACTCCTTGGAAGGAAAGTCATGACCAATATAGATAGCATATTAAAAAGCAGAGACATTACATTGCCAACAAAGGTCCGACTAGTCAAGGCTATGGTTTTTCCAGTGGTCATGTATGGATGTGAGAGTTGGACTGTGAAGAAAGCTGAGTGCCGAAAAACTGATGCTTTTGAACTGTGGTGTTGGAGAGGACTCTTGAGAGTCCCTTGGACTGCAGGGAGATCCAACCTAAATGAGATCCTAAATGAGATCCATCCGAAATGAGATCAGTCCTGGGTGTTCATTGGAAGGACTGGTGCTGAAGCTGAAACTCCAGTACTTTGGCCACCTCACACGAAGAGTTGACTCATTGGAAAAGACCCTGATGCTGGGAGGGATTGGGGGCAGGAGGAGAAGGGGATGACAGAGGATGAGATGGCTGGATGGCATCACAGACTCAATGGGCATGAGTTTGAGTAAACTCCGGCAGTTTGTGATGGACAGGGAGGCTTGGCGTGCTGCGATTCATGGGGTCGCAAAGAGTCAGACACTACTGAGCGACTGAACTGAACTGAACTGAACTGAAAGGCTGTTCTGGTCTCTCTTAGGAAAGCTTGACAACAAGCCTCAAAATGATTAAACTATTGGAAAGTAATTTAACTGCACCCCAGAACAAAGCTCTAGAGTACTTATAGAAATTCAAAAGTATTCAGCACTCAGTAAGACAAAGTTCACACAATCCATTATCTAATAAATAAACTATCAAGCTATAAGAAAACAGGAAAGTACAAGCTATAATGAGAAGAAAAGTCAATCAATGGAAGCCAATCTGAAAATGACACAGATGATTCATTTCGATTAGTAGATGAGGATATTAAAATAATTTTAACTGTAAGAAGAGAGTGAAAAAGCTGGCTTAAAACTCTACATTCAAAAACCAAAGATCATGGCATCCGGTCCTATCACTTCATGGCAAATAGTTGGGGAAACAGTGGAAACAGTGACAGATTTTATTTTCCTGGGCTCCAAAATCACTGTGGACAGTGACTGCAGTCATGAAATTAAAAAAATGCTTGCTCGTTGGAAGAAAAGCAATGACAAACCTAGACAGCATATTAAAAAACAGAGATGTTACTTTGCCTACAAAGGTCTGTCTAATCAAAGCAATGGTTTTCCAGTAGTCCTGTATGGATTTGAGAGCTCTACAATAAAAAAGGCTGTACACCGAAAAATTGATGCCTTCAAATTGTGGCACTGGAGAACACTCTTGAGAATCCCCTGGACTGCAAGGAGATCAAACCAGTCAATCCTAAAGGAAATCAGTCCTGAATGTTCATTGGAAGGACTGATGCTGAAGCTAAAGCTCCACTACTTTGGCCGCCTGATGTGAAGAGCTGACACATTGGAAAAAACCCTGATGCTGGGAAAGATTGAAGGTGGGAGGAGAAGGGGATGACAGAGGATGAGATGGTTGGATGGCATCACTGACTCAATGGACATGAGTTTGAGTAAACTCCGGGAGTTGGTGATGGACAGGGAAGCCAGTCCACGGGGTGGCCAAGAGTCAGACACAACTGAACAACTGAAGAAAACAATAGCAATTCCTTGTATTTAAGAACATAGAGGAATACTTGAGTATTAAGTGGAGAAGTAAATATTAAGTAGAGAAATAAAAGATACATAAAGTATCCATATTGAACTTCTAAAGACTTTTAGATGCAAAGTTTGCTGGACAGGCCTAGCAGCAGAGAAGACACTGCAGAAGCAAAGGTGAGTGGACTTGACATAGCGAAATGAAACACAGGTTTTGCAGCTGTCCTGATGAGAAGCAAAACCATCCCTGAAGTAAGAGAAGGACAACAGAATTGAACTCTTAGGGCAGGAGAATTTGGAAGCTGATGGAGACGTGGAATTGTCAGGTTGCTCCCGGTTTCTGGCTCAGGTGAGTGAGTAGACTAGCAGGAAAGACAGCGACTGAGAGGTTTTCTGGGGTTAGTAGTAGACGGAGAGTTTAATTTTGATACTCACGTCGAGAGGACTTGACCTGAATGGGTCATTCTTTCTTTCATTTTTACCCCCTAGTTTTGCAATTTTGATAACTATTGACCGGAAATCATCTTTAAAATGGGCCTAATTTTGCTCTAACAAAGTATGCAGTGTGGTGGGAGGAGCCCTGGATGAGAAAGAAAGAGAGCTTCTGGTCTCGGCTTGGTCCCTGACTAGCTGTATGATCGTAGGGAAAATCCCAGTGCTGTTTCCCTAATCCTCTCCTGCAGGCCACTGCATCAGAACTACCTGGGTACTTGTTAAAAATGAAAACGCCAACTCACCCCGGAACTACAGAATCAAAATTTCCCAGGGCAGAGCCCAAGTATCTCAATGTAAATTTTTAAAATAATGTGAAAGTCACAGAAAAGGTACAAGAATCATAGAGAGAATTCCTGAACAATTTCACCTAGAGGACCTAAATGGTAACAAATTACTATATTCTCTGGCTCTCTCTTTCTACACACACACACACACCCCACCTCCCCCCCACTACACACACACACATAGGTTTATTATTATATATGTGTAGGGTTTTTTCTGAACAATGTAAGAGAAAGTTATAGATATGAGATATGGTTCCTTCTTATTCCTAAAAGTCTTTGTTTCCTAAAATCCAGGAATTATAATATAGAGTATAATTATCAAAAAACAGAAATCAGCACCAATACAACAACACTATTTAATTTGAAAACTTTAAATTGCCAATGGATCAACAGTGTTCTCTACAGAGAAAGGAAACCCAAGGCCTTGTATTCTATCGCCTTGTCCCATTAGTCTTTCTTTATCTGGACCAGTGCCTGAGGCTTTGTTTGTTTCTCATAACATTGGCACTTTTGAAGAGTACAGGTCACTGATTGTGCAACTCGTCCCTCACTTTGGGTGTGTCGACTGATTCCGTGATCAGGTTCTGGTTGTGTGCTTGGGGTCATCCGTCATAGCAAGGGAGTGATGATGTGTCTTTGTGCATCGAGTCTGGAGGCCCTGGCAGTTGATTGGTCCTGTTCCTGGAAATAGTAATTTGGTGATTGGTTAAGGTGATCCCTGCCAGGTCTCTCCACTGAAAAGTGACTTTTTACCTTGTAATTAATAAGGTTTTTGTGGGGAGAAAGTGTGAAAGTGTTAGTCATTCAGTCATGCCTGATTCTTTGCAACCCCTTGAACTGTAGCCCACCAGGCTCCTCTGTCCATGAGATTCTCCGGGCAAGAATGCTGGAGTGGGTGGGTAGCCATGCCCCTCTCCAGGGGATCTTCCCGACCCAGGGATCTAACCGGGGTCTCTGGCATTACAGACAGATTCTTTACCAGCTGAGCCATCTGAGAAGACCCTGTGGAGAGAGACTTTGAGAAAATAATAGTCCCTATAATCTTGACCCTTCCACCCGTTGGCTTTGGCATTCATTGATGGAAGAATGTTGCTGCTGTTTAGTTGCTCAGTTGTGTCTGACTCTTTTATGATCCCATGGACTTTAGACCACCAGGCTCCTCTGTCCATGGGATTTTCCAGGCAAGAATACTGGAGTGGGTTGCCATTTCCTCCTCCAGGGGATCTTTCCAACCCAGGGATCAAACCCACATCTCCTGCTTTGCAGGCAGAGTCTTCACCACTGAGCCACCTGGGAAGCCCTTTCATTGACAGAGGGGCAGAGCTTGGGAAACTCTGCAGGCCGGTCTCAGCATGTGGCCCAGTGTCTGCTTCAGAGCAGGTGGTCCCCGAGTGGTAAAAAGGGAGCCAGAGGCGACCGTGTCTCCTCTCCTGGCCATGAGTCATCACCAGTACCAAGAAACAGATCACTATCTTTAACTGTGATGTTTTATGATTAATCTTTCACTTACCCCATGGGATGTTAATTCCATTTAAAAATTCTTAATTTTATCTTTTATTTAAAGATTTTTTTGAGGTGGACCATTTTTCAAGTCTTTATTGAATTTGTTTTGCATTTTGCTTTTTGGCCTAAGGGACACGTGTCATCTCAGCTCCCCAACCAAAGGTTGAACCCACACCCCCTGTGCTGAAAGGCCAAGTCTTAACCACTAGACCATCAGGGAAGTCCCAGTAATTTCATTATATCTTGCTTTCTTCAACATGGGAGGCTGGGGTTGTGTGTGTCATAGAAAAATAAGAAACTAAGACGTTCTATAGCTCAATACACACCACGGGAAATGAAAGCTGGACTTAGTTTATTCATTCATTCATCTAATAAATATTTATTGCACAATTTCTGTATGTTAAGCCCTGCTACACCAGTATATAGTGGTAACAAGACAGGCATGGTTCCTGCCCATGGAGTGTGTCAACTTGTGATGCTAAGAAGTACCATTTTTCTCTGCTCTCGTCTAGCAGTTGGTGATGAGCAAGGGCAGGGTTCCAGAAACAACCCTCTCTTCCCTCCCAGATTATTTCTGGGAGCATCTCCCTGGAGAGTTGGGTAAAGCTGTACATGCTATGTATAAAAAGGAGCACTTATTAGAAAGAAGCCTATGCAATTCACAGCTGTCTTTAAGATTCATCCATAGTGTTATTCACCTAAACTTTCTACATACCTGTGCTGTGGAAAAACACGCTTCAAGTTGTTTTCAAAAGAACGAATCTGAATCTGATCAGGTCTATTTTATTTCTCAAATCAGCCTGTAGAGTGAAAACCAAGATAAATTCTTGATGCTTTCTGATTCATAAGCAAAGTCAAGCCATTCACACAGGTGAACTTTCCAGAATAAAATTAGTAGGTCATGATAATGAGTTAAATGCAACAGTGCCGATGTGTACATTACAATTTAGGTGAGTAAACTAATGTCCTCCCATAAACATCTGATAGCAAATACAACTTTCCAAAACAAACAAAAGAGTGAGGAAATGCAACTCTCCATAACGACCTTGCTTAGCCAGTATAGCCTGGTGATTAAGGGTTATATCCCCGATTGAACTCCGATAAGATAGTAGTAAGGCTTTTAGAATTGACAAACAGAATGTCCCTGGAGAACTTCCTGTGAACAAATTAGCCTAGACTCAGTTGGACAAGAAACAGAATGAGAATTTTTCAAACTGCTTAGTGTTTATATCCTTGAGTGTTTCTGATGGGTTTGACTTATAAACCTTCCCAATCTTCTATCGTAATTTTGTAGTAAGATGTGACTGTGAGCTCAATGCCAAATATTCTCAAAATAACCTTTGTCAATGGCTTTACCTTATTATTAACTAAAGTCCAGAGTTTGCTGTGCTTCACAGTCCACAGATTGCACAAATGTATAATGCAGTTACACATGTGTGTGTTAGTTGCTCAATTCTGTCTGACTCTTTGCGACCCCATGGACTGTAGCCCACCAGGCTCCACTGTCCATGGGATTCTCCAGGCAAGAACACTGGAGTGGGTTGCCATTCCCTTCTCCAGGGGATCTTCCTGACCCAGGGACCTAACCCGGGTCTCCTGCATGGCAGACAGAGTGTTTGCTGACTAAACCACCAGCATAGAATAGTTTAAAATAGTCTAAAATTTCCCTGAGCTCTACCTACTCCTCTCTCTTCCCATCTCATTTAATTTGCAAGACAATATTATGAGGTGGAATTTCACAGGTCCTGTTACAGCTGAGAATCCCGACCCCTCATTTCCTTCCCTACGAAGCTGTGATGGCTGTGTTTACCTCACGTGTTGCTGTGAATCTTCACGGGGTCGACAGGCAGAGGCTTGGGAACCATCACTATGGTGGGTGTACATGGCATCTGGTGCAAACTCTGAGTTATCCAGACTTCTCTGCCTATGTGGCCAGGGTAGGACTGCCCCTTCTTGGGATCCTGATGGGTTTCCCTTGTAGCCCAAAGTTCTGCATGAAGCAGAAGATTTAGGATTAGTCTGTTTAATAACAACTAGCCTGAGCCGAAAGAGGGCTCTTGGGGATAGGCTGGCCCCAGCGATTCCTTGTTTCCTCTGGAGCCCCTAGAACTCTGAGCAGCTG